>NW_012142523.1:2621138-2891346 GCF_000956105.1 Propithecus coquereli | reverse complement strand
TTCCCCTTTTCCTCTTCTCCGTTTCCCCAGAAAAATGGCTCCAGCTTTTTAAGAGGTTAAAGTCTTTGATGCAGAGGAGACACCTCTTCCCTCTGGGTCAGGATTGCCCAAATTGGCAAATTAAAATGCAAGAAGACTGCTTAAATTTGAATTTCAAATTACAGATAATTTTTTAGTATAAGTATGTCCTAAATAGTCCAAGGGATATACTTATACTAAACAAAGTATTTGTGTTTCTCCGAAATTCTAATTTAACTGGGCGTCCTGTATTTTATTTGGCAACTCTATTCTGGAGCCTGTGATGTTTCCTTGTGGTGTTGCTCCCAAAGAGTCACAGGCTAAAGAGAGGAAGCCGTGGGGCTCTGTGGTTAGGAAGCGTCAAGGGGAATTCTGCTGTGACACCCTCTGTGGCCCTGCTGGTGGGATGACAGATGTCTTTGCAGTCCCAGCTAGTCTGGGTTGGGGGAAAGGGGCCAAGGAGAGGTCTGACTGGGTGTGGGTCAGGCGTGTTCTAGGCCTGGCAGGGAGGGGGTCTCTGAAGGTACCCAGAGTATTGGCTCCATGCTGGGGAAGCAGTGAAACAAACATGGGCCTTTTTTTTTTTTTTTCCTCATAAGACATACGGTCTTACTCTGTCTCCCAGGCTGGAGTGCAGTGGTACGATCATAGCTCACTGTAACCTCAAACTCCTGGGCTCAAGCAATCCTCCTGAGTAGCTGGGACTACAGGTGTGCACCACCAGCCCAGCTAATTTTTTTATTTTTTATAGAGATGGGGGGTCCCGCTATATTGCCTAGGCTGGTCTAGAACTCCTGGCCTCAAATGATCCTCCTGCCTCAACCTCCCCAAATGCTGGGATTATAGGTGTGAGCCACTGCACCTGGCCCAAACACAGCCTTGAATCCTGGGAGATCTAGGTTACAACCTGGTAAAGCACAGAGGCCCTGAGGTCAAATGGCTTGGGATTCAACCCCAGCTTGGATCCTAACCTGCAGTGTGGCCCTGGGTCAGAGTTAACCCAGCTGTTCCTCAGTTTCTCCTCCTGTAAAAAGTTGTAGCACCTTTGTCCAGGTGGGATGAGATAGGAGAGTACAGGAGTGCTGAGCAGAGGGCCTGGCTCATATGAAACACCCACAAGGTGACTATTATTATCATTATTATCACCAGCTGTGTGACCCTTCAGCTCTCTAAATTCAGCTCTCTTTGGTAAAATGAGGTTCATAATACTAACCCAAAAACTAGCTATGAAGACCAAAAATAAATCCTAAGTTAATAGAGAGAGTGGGAGCTGAAAGTATACAAGCCCTTGCCCACCTGAAGCCAGTGCAACGCCCACCTGTCCTCAGGGCCAAATTGTCAGAGAAAGGAAATTTGATTTGGGTCTCAATCCTCAGGTGCCAACTGCCTGTCCCTCCCAGTCCCTCCCCAGTCATCTCTAGCCATGACATTATGACATTATTTACATTCTATCAAGATGTGTTCTTGTGGGATCTTATGGTTTATACACAACACCAAGGGTATCAGTATCAAGGAGGGCTTCACAGAGGAGGTGACCTTAATGGAGTTTGCCAGACGGAGAATTTGAAAGAAAAGTAAGGTGTACTTGGCGAACCCGTGGTTTAGAATAGCAGTGGTGCAGGGGACCCAATGGAGGAGCAGGAGGGAAGGTAGAAAACGTCAGTGGGGCTCGGCTCATGGAAGGGTGAGGCTGCCTGAGCCTAAGATTTGATTTAGTCTGACAGCGATGGAGAGTCCCAAGTCTTTCTTGTTATTTCTATTTCTATTTCCTTTTCTTTATCTTTTATGAATCTTTCAAACTCTTGCATGAATCGTTCAAAAGGCCAGGGGGCCTGCCTTTGCCCGTGCGCCTTGGTGGTCGCGACCCCACTTTGGGCACGTGGGCACTCAGCAAGGTCTGTGAGCAGAGCCATGATAATCTAGAAGGCTCACTCCAACATCAGTGGGGACAATGCCTTGGAGGGGTCCAGGCCAGTATGAGGGGATCGGAGTTGGGTGCAGAAGCCCAGGGGAGAGATGACAAGGGTCTTCAAAGGAGAAGGAAGGACAGGGCTGGTGTGATCTACGGAGGACAGGGAATTCCAGGAAGCCCTACAACAAGACAGGCTGTGGAGACCGAACAGTTAAAGCTCCGGGAGCTACACCGGCTGGGCTAGTGGAAGAACTGCCTGGAGAAGGTTCCCGTGAGTCGTTCTCAGTCTCAGCTTTGCCGTCTTCTGGAGTGGCCCGGGCTCTTCCTCTGCTACTCTGAGTCAGTGCGTTTGGGGACAGGGTCCGGCATCTTTACGAAACTTTCCACGTGACTCTGGTGCTGAAGGTTCCAAAATCACAAACACGCGCCAAGAGAACAGGCTCCTGGAAGAGAGCTGACGCTCGACGGTGAGCAGGGAGAAGCCGGGCAGGACGGGGCCCACTTGTCGTGGGCTGCAAGCCTCATCTCAGGCCCGGGCACCCCTGCCTTTCTGTGATTGACAAGTAGAAGGCAATGTACAGGACCGAGCTAGAGGTCGACTTGCCTGGTTGTGGCCCAAATCCTCCCCCCGAGGAGAATGAGTGTGAGTCCCTTGTGAGGACATTTCAAGATACATTAGTCACCATGAACTTCGTGTGGAATGGTCAGCGCAAGGATGGCTTAGTGCAGGCAGACAGGACATGGGCTCAGCCGCCGGGCGCTGGTATGGAAGCCCAGTTCCGCCCCCGCAGCGAGCTGAGTGGCCTTGAGTAAATGCTCCAGCCTTGGGACAACCATGCTTATCTCCACAAGGGGTAATAGCACCTCTCTTAATAGGTTGTTGAGAAGATTAAATAAGATCATTAAGTCATTCAATAAACTTTTAATCAAGGTATTATTATATACCAGGCACTGTTCTGGGAACCAAGACATAGACAGCAGTGAACAAAAAGAGACTCAAAAGATGCCTGTCCTCATGGAACTTACAGTGTAGCAAAGACAAACAAACAATAGACAAATGGATGTATCAAACATAAAATATATATACTACGTAATATATGATATTTATGAATTTTCTATAATATATGATCTACCATATAAAATATATAATATAATGATATATATCAAATATATAATATAAATGTATATCAGATGGGTGGAGAGAAAATGGAGAAAGCAAGTATAGGCAACCCTTTGGGGATGGAAATATATGCAAAGTACTTGACCCTGAGGACGGCACAGAGTAAATGTGCAGTGAGTTACATTTAAAAGGACAAACAGCTAAACATGGGGAGCTGTAAAGATTAAGGAAGATACTGCGTGGTGCAGAAGTGCCTAGTGGAGATCCAGCGCTCGAAAGATCCTGGTTTTTATTACCCCCTCCTTTGACACTGCCCACTACCCCCAGATCACACACGTATACGCACATACACACATAGGCACGTACACACACACACACACATACACACACACACACACAGCACTTTCTCTTCTTTCCCTGCTGAGCCTTGTGGGAAGGCTAAATCCTCCTCCCTGAATCCTTCTTCCCAGCTATTCTGCCACTTTGTATCAACCGCGTGGCCATGGAGATGAAACAAGTTACTTGAGGGGAAGATAAGAAATCAAAACATATGGAGGGTGCTTGTCCAGATAGCATAAATGACTCTTTGTTATAATATGGGAAGCAAAGTCTCAAATTAAAAATAAAAGAAGGCATGATGTAGCTTTTGCTGCACTTCAACCACCGTGGAGATTCATTGTCATACAATCACTGAGAATATTGTGTTGATTGGCAAGAGCTGGGCTTTGTAGAAGGGACAAAATTCCCCACAGATAATCTACAATGGAATTGTTCAATGTCAGGCCCAGCTCTAATAATATTGTTCTGGGCTGCGTTGGATGTAAATATCTCACTCTTCATTTTGTAAGCAATCAAAGGAAAGCTTTATAGATGGGAAGACATGAACGGTTATAATAGTGTCTGTGCTGAAAAACACACGAGCAAAGTAAGAAAATCAAAGAACATTGTGCCTTAGAAAGGCTTCACTTTGTGGCTTATCTCCCATCTCCTATGTCTGTCCAGCAAGTTGCACATTAGACACATAACAAAAGACCGCACTTTAAATGCTGCCCTTGACATTATTAAAAAGTACGGGATTGGCAAATCAGACTGGAAAAAAAATCAAACTTTTAAATCTGGACAGTCAGACAATCTCCCTTCATGTTGTGGCAATGCCTAAAATGATAAAGGGAGAAGGAGACTTTTAATACTCTCAATAAAATACCCACTATGTGCTAGGGTACTTTGCCTCTGTCAGAAGTAGTACAACGATTCCAATTAACCGTGCTGAGTGATAGAGCCAGAAAGACCCAGATTATCATTTTTTAGCTGTGTGGCCTTGGCCAAGCAGGTTAATTAAGCTCTCTGCTTAGTTTTTTCACCTGTGAAATGAGAATAATGCATAACCCACAGGATCGTTTTGAGGATTGAGTAAAATAACCTTTTAGTCCAGGACCTGAAACATACCAGGCACTCGGAGGAAGGTGTTATAAATTTTAATCTACACAATAGCCCTGTTATGGGTTGAATTGTTTCTTCTAAAAAGATGTGTGGAAGACCTAGCCCCCAGCACCTGTGAATGTGACCTCATTTGGAAACAGAGTCTTTGCAGATGATCAAGTTAGGATGAGATCATGAAGATACGCCCTACCCAGCAGGACTGGTGTCCTTATAAGAAGGGGAAATTTGGACATGGAGACACAGTGGGAGAACACTATGTGAAGATGGGGGATTGGGGTGATGCATCTACATGCCAAGGAACCTAAAAGATTGCCAGAAAGCCACCAAAATCTAGAAAGAGAAAAGGAAGGATTCCCTTACAGGTTTCGGAGGAATCATAGCTCTGCCGACCCCTCCATTTTGAACTTCTAGCCTCCATAACTGTGAAAAAATAAGTTTCTGGGTTTTTTAGCCACCTAGTTTGTGGTACAGCAGTCCTGGCAAACTAATACAGCCTCATGAGAAGAAAAAGTATCCCCATTTTCAGAGGAAGAATCGAAGCCCAGAGAGATAAAGTTTACAGCTAAGATCACTCAGGCAGAGGTGGTCAGGCTGGGATTTGAACCCAGGCCTCTCTGAACCCAAAGTCTATCCTCTCTCCATTTACGTGTGGCCTCCATTCACAGGAGCGGAGCTTGGGATGAAAAACAAGGTAGGGCTGGAAATGAGCCCCCATTCATTAAACCCGGTTCCCAGTGGAGGCACCAGGTCAGAGTGGTCTGATTATGAACAGCTCATTAAGTAAGGAGCAGTGAATGTTTGAGAGTGACTTTTTAAGAAGAATCGACTTTTATTTATAGTGACGTTCCAGTCATTAATTTCGAAGGAAGAAAGCCCAAAGCAGAAGCAGGTTCATTAAAAATTTGACATTAGTAATTTAATTAAATTGGGTCTTTGCATCTCGTTGCAGAAAATGAAACGTTAGTTCTACACCAGTTCTCAGCTCATTTCCCCTGGTTGGCTCCCTCCCCTCACCTTAGCTTGCTTTCTTCTCCAAATGTTTACCTGCCCTGCCCCTCCCACCCCCAACACTCACAAACATGCACACATCACAGTCACTGCCTCCGCACTAAGCCAGCAGCAGGGGATCATGGGAAGCTCCAAGTGAGCCACCAGCAGGCGATCATGAGAAGCTCCAAGAGAGCCAGCAGCAGAGGATCCTGGGAAGTGCCAAGTAAACCAGCAGCAGGGGATCAATCATGAGAAATGCTATGTAAGCTAGCGGCACAGGATCATGGGAAATACCAAGTAAGCCAGCAGCAGAGATCATGGGAGGTGTTAAGTAGGCCAGCAGTGTGGGATCATGGGAAATGCTAAGCTGAGCCAACGGACAGGGCAATGGAGGTTAATCTTTTCATCCAGGTCATCTTACTTTTCAGGGGTAGAGAATGGGTGAGGAAGAGCTCTTCATTCTTTAAGATTAATTATCCCACAAACATATAAGCCTCTGAGGGCTGAGACCACTGCTATATTCCCAGCTCCAAGCACAGTAGGCCTGCAATGAATCTTTGTTGCATGAAAGAATTAATACGTGAATGAATAACTCCCCAAATAGCTGATTAATGAACATATAAATATGTTCCTCCAAGTGCCAGGCACCGTGTTAGTCTCCCAGGATACGCCTGTGAGCCAGAGCAGGCTTGTGCCCTCATGGCCCTGCCGCCCAGTGGAATGAGAACATCTGCCAACTTGGGAGCACCTACCGCGTGCCGGGCACAGGGCCAGCCATGCAGCGTGTATACTGGTAACCCCCTCAGCCACTAGATGTTCTTGGCCTCACTCCTTTCTCAGTTGAGGAAACTAAGGCTCAGAGACTTCACATAAGGCAAGGTCACACAGAATAAGACAGTGAGAGCACCTGGTTTCAAACCCAGATCTGGCTGGCTCCAAAGTCTATACCAGTTCCCTCCACACTGAGCTGTTTTCTCTCAGAAGAGGAGAAGAGAGTGGGAAGGCCTTCCTTCGGAGGGTTCTGAGATCATCAGGGCTGGTAGGGAGGGTCCTGGGAGGCTGGTGCCGACAACGATGTGGCTATAAAGAGGATAATGTAAGGGCTTGGGGACCCCTTTAGAGTCCAGGCCCACCCATCTCCACTTCCTCATCATTGCCACCCCATCCTTTCACTCCAGGCTCCCTGAGCTCCTAGGTTATCTCTGGCCTCAGGGCCTTTGCACATGCTGTTTGCTCTTTCTTGGCCTAGCTAATTCTTACTAATGTCTCAGAGTTCTGCATAGATGTCACCTCCTCCAGGAAGTCATCTCTGATCTCCCATCCCCACCCCTACCCCCCACCGACTGGGTTTGGTCCCCTGCCTGGTCCCTATCCCATCATAACCCTTAGTCTGCCTTTACTCGTGCACATCTGCCACTGGCCTAGGAACTTAGATTCACTTGTGTTGTACTCACTGTGCACAGGCCCTGTCCTAGGCACTTTGCATACCTGAACTCATTTATTAATAATTCTCACAACAATTAAATTGGCATGAGGAAGGTACTGTTGTGATCCCTATCTTACAAACGAGAAAACTGAGGTGCAGAGTGGTTAAAAGACTCGCCCAAGGTCCCACAGATGGTGAGCTGTCGGGCTGGGAAGTGAACCCAAGCATGGTGGCTCCATGAGTCTGTACTATCCACCACCCTGCTGTGTGGCCTCTCACATTCTGATAAATCAAAGCCAGGTGGGTTAATGGAGAGGTTTGGACAGTGGTCTGGGTGTGGCCAAAACCCCTTGTCCTCACCCTATGGGGACGTCTTGGAATGGTGGGAGTTGTGGACCTTCGGGGAATAGGCAGCTGCTACTCAGGAGAAAGGCAGAGGGCAGGGGGAGCTGGGTCAGGTGGGACAGGTAAGGAGGAGCTTTCCTCCCTCCATACTGATTGCTGGGTCATGATGATCTTCTGCCCTTACTAAGACCATTTCTTCTGGTTAATGGGGGTGCACTCACATCTGGTCCCGACTGCTTTGGCTCCAGTCCCACACTGCATTGTACTCCCCAGCTCCCAATTTTCCCCTTTAAATGAGTCAGTCTGATGAGAACTACGGTTCTTGTCTTCCCACCTCACTGCCTATTCCAGCATCAACCAACCCCTTCGATTCCCCTGCACCTGCTGGGCCAGAGTGCCCCTCTGGCTTCCAGGGCAGACCACACATGAAAGAAATGACACTGGATTTAATGAGCACCTACTCTATGCCATGGTCTGTGTCCCTTCCATGGTGTTTGGTGAGAAGGAGAGGAGTCTGAAATCAGACCAACCATGCCCAGGGATTAAAGTGACTTCCCCGGGGTTGTATCTCTAGTGATCGGGACAGACATAATTCACACCCAGGGCTGCACATTAGAAAAAGCAAGAAACCTGGCTGTCCAATTACAGAGCTCATATGTGGATCCTCCTTAACATGTGACCTCTTCTGAGTAACCCATTCTCTGAGAATCGGCAGTTGTGAGAGGTGAGCAGATCAGCTGTGGCCAACCACGTGCCCAGAAGAAGAAATGAGTCCCAGGGAGGCCAAGTGGCCTAGGGAGGTATGTGTGGCTAAGAAGCGGGTGTCAGGGCTCGTGGGCTAAATGTCTCTCCCTTTCTTTGTAGTTCTCCCCAGTCACACGTGCGGGAACCCAGGGAGGCTGACCAATGGCGTCCAGCAGGGCTCGACCTTCAACCTTGGTGACAAGGTCCGCTACAGCTGCAACCCCGGCTTCTTCCTGGAGGGCCATGCCGTGCTCACCTGCCACGCTGGCTCCGAGAACAGTGCCACATGGGACTTCCCCCTGCCCTCCTGCAGAGGTAGGTGGCTAGAGAGGGGTCTGAGGGAGTGCGCATTGGCTGGGAGGGGAGGCCGGAGCTTCCGGTAGGATCCAGTCTCAAGGGCAGAAGCTGCACCCCAGCAGGGCATAGGGACCTATCATGGGGAGCCCAAGTCTGGGGAGCACCGAGGGTCCACAGGGCCCCCAGGTTTTCTAGGGGCTTTTGAGCCTCACCTGACCTCCTTCATGTGTGCACTCCATTCCCTTCCCCTGCATCGACAAACTTATTTTTAGCCAGTCTGCCCTCACCCCCTGCCCTGCTGTCTCAGATGAAACATCCTTTCTCTTCCCCTACAGACCATCCCTCCTCTGGCGTGCAGATCGCTCCTCCAGCAGCTTCCGTACTGACCTCATCTTAGCAATTGTTCCTTTCTCTTTCTTATGTATCCAGCCTCTCTCCCTATTTAATAGTGCCTTCCTCTCAGCCTCCAAATACGCTCAAAACCACTTTAGCCCAACCACACTCCCCCTAAAAAAACCTCTCTTCAATGCTATGTCTGCCTCGGCCTCCCAGCTTCGGTAAACAAGTTGTCCCTCTTTGCCCAAGACTTCCCCATTTTTAGTCCTGAAGTCCCACATCCTAGAAAACCCCTCAGTCCCAGGCAAACCACGGCATTGGTCACGCTGCTCATTGGTCACCTGTCTTCCTTATTGCCCCTGCCCCCGCCACTCATAACAGTCATGTGCATTTCTAATGTAATTTCCAGTGGCTATCTGATAATAAAAACAGGCTGGGCACGGTGGTTCACGCCTGTAATCCTAGCACTCTGGGGGGCCGAGGTGGGGGGAGCGCTTGAGCTCAGGAGTTTGAGACCAGCCTGAGCAAGAGCAAGACCCCATCTCTACTAAAAATGGAAAAATTAGCCAGGCACCGTGGTTTGCGCCTGTAGTCCCAGCTACCAGGGAGGCTGAGGCAGGAAGATCACTTGAGCCCAGGAGTTTGAGGTTGCTGTGAGCTAGGATGATGCCCCTGCACTCTACCCAGGGTGGCAGAGCGAGACTCTGTCTCAAAAAAGTAAAAAATAAATGCACGATCAATTTTAAAAGCTTAGAAAATACAGAAAAGAATAAAGAAGAAACAAAATTTACCCATTTTAATCACAAATTTTATGTATTTCCTTTTTATCTTCCAACACATATTGCACATATGCATATAGTACAAAAAGTACATAAATTGAGATGATAATGCATGTAGATAATTTTTAATCACCTTTGAAAAACTACCGCTTTGCATGGTAGGATTTCCCATGCCGCCAGCAAAGCCCATCCAGCCTCTGTCTCCCTTTTACCTCCCGTTTACTCCGCTGTAGGCTGGCCTTTGCCCTAGTACTCTGCATCCTGCCACCAGATCAGGTGGGAATTGTCTTGGCCTTTATATTTCTTGACCTCTTGGCAGCCTTTTGCACTACTGACCACCTTTTCCTTCTTAAAACTTTCATCTCTGCATTCCGTGGTTCCAGAACACCTGTATGACAGTCAAGGAGGTGAGAATGATTGGTGTAAGTAGCTCCTCCTTTGGTTCCAGTTTTACTTTTCTCCTGGAGGAAACTTTTCTTTACTACCAAAAAAACTAGCTCCAGGGATAAGCAGCTCCCTCCTCCGACCACGTGCACATACTTTTTATTATCGACTCCAGGGATGAAAATTACTTGGCATGGGTACCTATTCCCCTTATTCCCATTCGCATGGCAGACATAATTAATTGATCATAGCATCCCTTCTCCCTGAGTCCAGGCACAGCTGCAAATGCCTTCCGAACAGGCAAGCCACAGCCAATCGGTCTGAGTTGCTACATGACCTCACCTTTATTTCCCCTTCCTCAGCCAACAGAGTCAGCCCCAGGCATGGTGATCCTTCTTGGTGGAGCCCCGGGGCACTAGAATCCCATTTCCTGCCTTCCTAAATCCCGTCCTCCCAGGCTCCATTTCTAACTGGGGACTTGCCTCTTTTCAGGAGATTGACATGGGGAATGACCAAATGGGTGAGACCTTGGCCCCTACATACAGGTGCCTGGCCTAACCACAGCCTGATGCCGCTGTATCTTCCCATCCTTATAGCACCTGTACCCTCCCACCCTCTGCCCTGGGGGTGTGACAGTTATCACATGATGACAGAATATGAGATATATTCATAAATGAAATCAAATATTTAAGGTATGAAATATAAACCACGGTTCTTTTTCTTTTTGTAGCACTATGAATATCATGCCCTTTTGTTTAAGATAGAAACTGAAAACAAATGTAATCCAAGTATCAGATGCAGAAGGGCTGTCACTCTGTTGGGTTCAGTATAATTCACATCATATGCCTTGCTAATATAGTGGAAATCCACTATCCCAATATCTTCAGGAATCTTTGGCAGCTTTAGCTTCTTGTGAACCTCGAACTCACTGTCATGTCTGTCTTCCCCTGGTTCTGCTCTGCCGACTTAGGTCAAGAACTTGGCCCGTTTTTCTTGACAACCTCCCCTCCCCCACCAAAAAAAAAAAAAAAAACACTAACAAAGTGTCTGCATGTAGTGCAGCCTTGATGGGAAGTTTGTGGCAACGCAAGGGGTTCACATCTCAGCAGTGCCAGTGACTTAAAATGAAAGTAATCATAAGCCTCAAGGACTTGTGGCCCCTCCGCCCTGGAAGCTTCTCCACGGCTCTGTCTCAGCATGCCTAGGTTCCCCTGGGGTATGTATTGTACCCTCTCTTCTTTCTCCAGCCTCCGCCACCTTGATTCGGCCTGTGTCTTGGCCACATTTCAGGACTTCCATCAATTTCTTCGGCACGAGAGACTGGTTTCCTCTAGGCTTTGCCATCTCCTTATAATCTCCCTTCCCTGCCCAAGCTACTTAGACGTAAGGTGATATTTTCCTGAACAAGGAAAACTCTCATCCTAAAAGAAGCTCTGTGGTTGGCTCTTAAAATATCTTTTTGTTGTTGTTGTTAACCCCAGAGATAAGTGACGACGGCTGCCTTGTGAAGGTCTTCCTCTGCCAGGTCCGATCATGGCGGGGAGTCCAGTGTCATTGTGTCCAGGCATGGGGGGTGGCGGGAGCTGGCCCTTCAGTGGGAAGGAGCTGGGTGGGGAGATGCTGCTCTCCCGGCATTCACATCACATGTCCCTACCTCCAGCCCTGTCCCTGTCCTAGCTCCAGGCCCATGTGGCTATTGGACGCTCTGCGGAGCCCCTACCTAGGATGGCGCACCCCAAACCTGACTCTTTCTGTTTTCCCCAAACCTGCTCTCTTCGCTGCCTTCCCCAGCTCAGTGAAGAGCGTTCCCACCCACAGCAGCCAAGCCAGGCACGGAGGGGCGTCTACTAATACCTTACACTTTTGTCATCAGCCGCCGTGTCCCTCTGCACCGGCCCATCCGCTCCACGCCTCTGCCACCTTCAGGCGACAGTCCCGACTCTCTCATCTCTCCCCTGCCTCACCGCAGGGTCCCCCTGTGGGCAGCCGTGCTCTAGCCCCCCACTCAGACACCTACCTCCCTGTCCCTTCTCCACTGCGGGAGTGAACTTTCCGAGGCACAGATCTGACAAAGTCACCCATCGCTTGGAATCTCATCAGTGGCTCTTCATCACGACGGGATCAAGTTCAGATTCCTTAGCGTGCAGCACGAGGCCCTTCCAGAAAGAGTCCCAGACCCACCTTTCTGGTCTGTCTGCTAGTCTTCTTTTAAGTAGCTTCCACTTTAGCCACACAAGAGAACTCTCCCTTCCCAACACACCAGGGAGGCCAGCTGAGGATGTCAAATCTTGCTTTCGGAAGGGCTTCGAGCCCCGGAGACTCCCTGCTGCCTGGCGGGTGGAGATGTGGTTCTGCTCCGAGGCTGGGAGGATCACAATGGCTCCCCAGCTCTCAGGGCCCCCTGGGCCGCCCTCGCCGACCTCCCTAGGCTTCAGGTCCATTTCTCTAATCTACTTCGCCACAGGCTACAAGAATATCGTGAGAAGTGTCCTCAATAACATCAGTGATTTTCTGAAAGTGATTTTCCAAACTGTCCTTCCTTAGGAAGTCAAGCTAAGCAGGAGCAAAGAGTGCTCGCCACGCATCCACCCTGTGCCAGGAGCAGCAGTCATGCCAGGGCTAACGGGTTCCTACTCGGGAAGGATTAAAAGCCTTTTGGCCTTTCTTCCTCTTGTGCAGAACCCTCAAGGGCTGGCATCTGTGAGTGGATAAACCTCATCCACAGGGCAGTGGTCCGTAAATATTTGCTGAATGAACGGCTGTCTGGACGGGGCCGACTCACCATCAGGACGGTGCAGGCATACAAGCCCGAAAGCGAAATTACTGGCCTCGGTGACTGCACCTGCCCAGCAGCTCTGAGTGACAGGATCTCTTTAGATCCAAAGCTCCCGGGAGCAGCTTGGGGAGCTGTGTGTGTCTGCTTCACCCAGGAAATGCCACGTGCCCAGCCGAAAGCTGGGCTCGGTCTGGGGACACGACACAGACTGGGGTGGGGAATAGGGAGCCGCGAGGATCCGGGGGGCAGAGCAAGTTTGAGGTCAACCCCCAGAAGGCCCACCCCAAGGATCCTGGCCCATGGAGGCTTGGTCCCGCTGGCAGAGGGAAGGGAGGCAGGGCCTGTGACCTCCTTCACTTTGTGTCACTCTGGGCACGTTTTTAAAGGCAGAGGTCCCTGGGAGATGCTGAGTTTTGGTAACCTCTTTGAGCCACAAGAAGGAAAACCACGTGGATTTCAGCAACCAGCCTCTGACTGGTGAGGGGCGTTGGCCCTGGATCAAAGAAGGCTTCCTGGGGAAGGAGCAGAGTTCAGATGTGCTGGGGGCTGAGAGGCAGGTGGTAGAGAGAAAGCTGGCCTGAGCAAGAAGCGTGTGGGCTCTGAGGTTCAAGCCAAACACTGCAGGCTGCCACCAGACCTGGGAAAACGGGCATTTGGTCTGCAGAAGCCTGGGCGGCAAGTGGCAAGTTGCATTCCAAGTTTTCCGGCCCCAGGAGGAGGAGCCCGCAGAATGTGAAAGAGAAGCAGTGGTGTTGGGCACGGACAGTGCCTGGAGTCAGACCAGCCTGGGTCCAGCCCTTGCTGTGCCAGCCCATGGCTGTGTGGCTGCCAGCGTACTGCTAAACCTCTCTGGGTTTTAAAGGTGAGACACAACTAGCAGCCTTATAGGGCTGATTGCTTGCTCATTCTTTTACTCAGCTATTGAACAGCTTTCTACTGAGCACCTACTATATGCCAGCCAGTCATCGATTCAATCATTAATTTATTAACTGCCTAGTAAGTGTCAGATATTCTTCTAGATACAGAAAATTGCAGCAACGAGCAAGTCAGACCCAATTCCATGATCTCGTGGGGTTTGCATTCTGGCAGCCAGGAGGCAGAAAATGGATAAAGCCAAATAAACAAATTTCAGGGGGTGGCAGGAGCTGTGAAGGAAATAAAGTAGCTCGTGAGGAGGCAGGTTGCTTTAGATGGAGCAGTCAGGAGAGGCCTCTCTGAGGAGGTGACATCTGACCTCGGTCCTGAATGACAAGAAGGAGCCTGTTAGGTGAAGACCTGGGGAAGGGGAACAGCAAGTGCAAAGGTCCTGAGGTGGGGAAGAGCTTGATATGTTAGAGCCACAGAGAACAGTCCACGTGGCCTGAGTAGAGTGAGGGGCGGGTGGAGAGGGCAGGGCTGGGGAGAAGCAGGGGAGAAGTTTGGGTTTGGCTCTGAGTTCAGGAGGCAGCCAGGGAGAATTGTAAGCAGAGGTATGGTTCAGTTTAACTTCATGTTTTAAAAAGATCACTCTGGATGATGGAAAGGAGAGAGATTGTAGATGGGCAAGAGGCATGACAAGGAGACCAATTAGGATGCAGCCATTGCGGGCAACCAGGCTGGAGCTGACGCATCTTGATCAAGGGTGGTGCAGCAGAGACGGAGGGACGTGCGTGGATTTGGCATGTGTGGCTTTGTGGCACAGCCGGCAGGCCTTGCTGATGGATTGGATGTGGGTTCTGACAGAATGAAGGGTCAAGGCGGACTCCCGGGCTCTTTCTGGAGTGCTGGTCGTGGGGAGGCCAAAGACCAAATTGGGGTGACTAGGGCAGGGAGCAGCCAGATTGTGCCCCACAGAGAATCAAGGCAGCTCATTTTGTCCAGGTGAAGTTTGAGATGCCCGTGAGACATCCAAGTGGGGTATTCACTCTGCATCTGGAGGGAGTCCTAGGCTGGAAAGAGGCTAAGAGCCCCCAGGACAGCACTGCAGATAGCAAGAGGGTCTGGGCTTTGCGCGCTGGGCCCCGTCGTGTTGGTCAAATTAAACAACACACAGAAAGCACCAAACGCCATGCCAGGCGCAGCGTGGACCTTGAGTGGTTCTGAGCACTGGGGCTTTGATGTGGACCATGGCTACCCAACGCCACTCCTTACTGTAGGGTTCCTGTACCACTGCTGGGATCACCAGTGCTTCTCCTGTCACCTTTGCCATCACTATTACTGTAGCAGAACATTTTACAACGTGGGCTCTGGGGTCCATTCACCTGGCCTTGCCACCCACACCCACTGGCTGAGTGGCTTTGGGCCAGTTACTCGACTTCTATGTGCTCCAGTTTTCTCATCTGTAAGGGGGAATATTAACAGTACTTCACTCATAAGGTGGAAGTGGGGTTTGAGTTGATAAATGCCAAGCATGTAGCAGAGGGCCTTGCTCAGAGAAATGACTCGATGAGAGTGAGCTATCATTGTGATCTTACTGCCACGGCCACACTGGCCAGCATTTGTTGAGCCCTAAGTATGTGCTGGACCCTGAGTTACCCAATGCAGTCGTCACGGAAACCCTAGCAGGTTAAGGTATGGTTATCCCCTATAAGCAGCGAGGGAAGGGAGGCCCAAAGCGATGCCGTGCTTTGCCTGTGATCACGCAGCTAGAAGGTGGTGGAGCCAGGACTCAGCCCAAGTCCTGGTGCCTAACGGCCATGATCTTGACCAGCCTCATCCTCTACAGGCAAGGATGGTGGCCTTGGGCCTGTGGCGGGAGACTCACAATGACTGTGACTTCCAGGGCTCCTCCAACCTGGGGGTCTAAGGTCTGAGAGCCTGGCCCCCAGGTGCATGCACCCCCTGCATGGGTCCACCAGGCCAGGGACTGCCGGTCTCCTTCGTTCCTCTCGACCTTCCACTTTAACTTGTGCCGTGAGCTCTTTAGGAGAGACACCTCTGGGAAGGGCCTGAGGTCACTCTGCTGGACAGATGCTGCTTCAGGATGGGGGCCAGGGACTGCCAGGAGCTCCTTCTCCTTCTTGTGAAGGAAGCCTAACCCAAGGCTCACCCTCCTCCACCTGAGTGGTGGCACAAAGCCCCAGCCTCGGGCCCCTTAGGCAGAGGAGAGGGGAGCAGGAGGAGGCTTCTTATCCCTGGAAACCCCATCTCTAGGGTCTGGTGCTTCCAGGAGCCAGCTCCTAGCCCGAGGCAGGAACAGGATGACAGCGACAGAGGCCTGGGTGGCAGAGAAATAAGTGGGTAATGGGATGGGCCTGCAGTCACAGTGTCCTGGGTTCAAACCCCGGCTCCAACATTTAGTATCTACATGGCCATGGGGAAGTTTTAAAAACTCACTGAGCCTCCGTTTCCTCATCTGTAAAATTGTGTGATAATTCCTGTCTTTTCAAGAGGTTTGAGGATTAAATGAGAAAAATGCAGGTAAAGCATTTTGCACAATGCCTGGCCCACAATGAAAGCTTGACAGAGAGTTACACAAATGCCATGTCCTGTCTACATCCCTCCCCTCAGAAGGATGCCTCGGGTGGCGGTATCCGTGGAAGGAGTATCTGCGGGGCAATAGGGATGTTCTTGGGACTTGCTTAATTTTAAGGAGTGTCTTTGTGAAAGCCAAGGATGAAGGGGCAGAGTCCAGAGCCCCCAAGAACAGGGTACTGAGGCGGTTGAGCAGGTGACGGGGACCCTGGCATGGACAGTGGAGGGGAGGGCTGCAGCTCTGGGCACTGTCTCTCACCCCTGCTCTGGGATGGCAAGATGGCGGCTTCTCCCTCGGGGCCTGTTGGCATTTCATTTCCTCAGAGGCTGAGTGGCCCCGGGAAGGGTGTCATGAACAGAAGCCAATGTGAAGACCCCAAAGCTTCCAGGCATCCAAGATGGTGCCCTGGAGTTGGCCTGAAACAGGGCGGATAATGGACTGCTTCCTCCAACCCTACCTGAAGTGTGTCCGTCACTGCAGAGTTAACAGACGTCAAAGGGGACTGAGGATGGTTCTCTAAAATTATGGTTAATTGAAGAGATTTCAGTAGACCTTCAAGTCGATCGTAAATAAAGTCATAAACTTGGAAAGGCAACTATCAGCACAACATACCTGCCCGTCAGAGTATGTGCGACTTCACGGCAGTGCAAAATGCCCATTGCCAGAGAAGGAGAAAGTGCAAATGAATATTTCAGAACAGTGGTGTCAGCTGAAGGTTATATTTTATGACTCTGAAGTTGTAACCATGAAATATGATGCCGTGTTTGAAGTGTAAGAAAAACCTCCAAACAGCTTTTACAGGGTCTTCAATCAAAACAGGATGGTGCAAGAGGAAGGGTGTCAGAGGAACCCGAGAGGCAGGACGGCTAAAACAGCAAAGGTGTCATCTTTAGAGTCGATTGGTGGCTCTGGCCAGAGGATCTCAAGTTCCCAAGTCCTCAGTTCCAGCACAGTCCAGAAGTCATGGACTAAAATCGGGCAGTTTGAAAATCCCAGATGGCTCACCAAGCCATTACCCAGCAGGGAGGTACATTACAGTGGAGGTGACTACCATCCCAGTACCACAGAGACTCAACTGGAATCTTGACTCAGTCACTTCCTGTGTGGCCTTCGGAAAGTTACTTAACCTCTCTGAGCTTCAGTCCCCTGTTACATTTATTTGTTCAACAGATATTTAGTGGGTGACTACTGTATACCAAGAAATGTGCTAGGTGCTAGGGACAGAATAGACATGGCCCCTGTCCTCAAGGATTTTACTGCGTAGACGTTAAATAATGACATAATTGATCAATTAATTATGGGAAAGTATGTGATGCATTGAAAGTGTGTGATGAGGGTATTCTGTTTCTGTAAAGATCCTTGAAGAAGCGTTACTGAGGCTGGAACCTAAAGGCTGAGGAGGGGCCAGCCCCTTGTTTCCTACCACGGAGACAGGGAAGAAGGATCCAGAAAGAGAGAATAGCACTTTCAAAGGTCCTGGAGCAGGGAGACGCTCCATGCATCGGAAGAGCTGGGAGGAGGCCAGCATGACCCGGCGGGGAGGGAGGGGTGTCTAATGGAGTCGTGTAACCAGGCGTGTGCTTGCCAGCACCGCTCTGGCCTCTGTGAGGAGGGGATGGGCTGGGGGAAGAGGGAGGCTTGGGGACCAGGAGGGGCCTCACGGCTGTGGTCAGCTTGGAGCATGACGTGGCTTAGAGCAGAGCAGCGGCAGTGACTGGTGGGGACAGAGACGAGAGCCACTTAGCAGGATTGCCAGGGTGGGGTCACTGGGTGGGTGTGGGGTGGGGGGGCAGTTGAGGGTGACCCCAGCCTCTGGCCTGAGGAACTGGGTGCAGAGTGTGGACACTTTTCCGGACGGAAAACCCCTGGAAGAGCCAGGTTTCACGTTAGGAGAGGAAGAGGCGGCCTCATTGGGTTGCGATTGAGAACAACATGGGATAGCTAAGGGTTTCTCAGGCCACGGTAGGCAGAGGCCGCAGGGCCGTTGTCTCTCCTCCAAGACCTGCTTCCCATCCGGCATTCCCTGTCGTCCACCAGATGCGCAGGACGAGGCCGTGTGGACCAAGGGCCTGGCTGAGACCCCTCCACGCAGAGTGGCTGCCCGGCCGGGCCCTCACGCTCTCCGCAGCTCCTGGGCCGGCTTGCTCCCCTCCCGACGCCCCTCTTTGGTGACCTGCTCACTTCCCAGCGAGTTCCCCTCCCTCCCCGACTGCCTCTCCTCTCCTCGCAAGTGCCTTTGCTCCTCCTGCTCCTCAAATGTCCCTTCTCTCCCCAGCCTTCTCTGTTCCGTGGAATGAGTTCCCGCGACACGGCCTCTGGGTCTCCAGGCCCACAGCCACTGCCCCGGCTGTTCCTCGGGACTCACGCTCATCATGGGGACGGTCTGAGCAGAGGAGGGCGGCTGCCACTTCCTGCAGAGCTGTGTCTCCTCTGCGGTCCGTTTCCTCCCTGTCCCGCACGGCCCACTCCTTGCTGGAGAGACGTCCTCTTGCCCCTCCCGGCCTGCGTCCTGAGTCCCTTCCTGCTCCATCTCCTCCTCCCACCGCCACTGCCTAGAGTTGGGGCCTTGATGACTGGAACAGCCTCTTCTCTGTTCTCCCTGTCTCTGGTCCCCACCTGCCACCCTCCCCGCCCCCAACCACACCATCCATCCATTACTGGGGCCAAAGTCATCGTTCTAAAATAGGCCTGGGCTTCTACTTCCCGCTGAAAACCCTCTCCACACCTGCCATGGTGCCCCAATACCTGCAAGTCAAATCCAAACACCTCAGCAACACCATCAGGGCCTTTCTGAGCTGACCTTTGCCCTCCTTTCCTATTTTGACTCCCACTGCTCAGTTCATGTACCCTGCACTTTCATTGCGGTGGCCAGCTGGCCACTCCCCAAGCAGCACCCCGTTCAGGCCTTCTCGCCCCTGAGGGTTTGTTTCCTCCACCTGAAACCCATTTGTTCTTTTCCCCCCAGCACACTCTTCCTCATCTTTGAAGTTCTGAGCCAACTGTCCCTTCCTTCACTGTGATTTCCCTGTCCCAGTGCAGCCAAGACCAATCCCTTTGGCCAGGGCTGCAGCCGGCTCCACCTGGTGTGGTCAGAGCCGGTGGCGGGACTGCTGGGGACGGGCAGGCCCAGTGCTTGCTGGTGACAACACCGACAAATCTCCCGTTTGCTGACTGGTTCCTGTGCCTTATCTCCCCTGTAATGTTCATGGAGAATTTATTTACATCAGAAGGAGACAAACTCTGTCTCAGACGTCAGACTTCACAGCCTCCTGCCAGAGAGATAGCCGGGGCGGAAACACTGCGCAACCTGATAAAACGAGTGAACAGCCCCACTACCCTGGATGTGTCACCAAGCAAGGCCCATCTCGCCTGCCCCCCTCCCTCCCTGGGGCCAAGCAGCTGGCCTGGGGGTAGCAGAGGAGGAAGGAGGAGGAGGAGGAGGGCAGGACCTCAGCTCCTCTTCTCCACAGGCCCTGCTCTGTGCAGCCCAGCTCTGCCGACTCTGCCTGTCCCTTCAGGTTCACAGGTCCTGCCTAGGAAGTCCCTCAGCATGCCACAGCCCCCGACGTCCACGACTGCTGCTGTTTCTCTGCCAAAGACACCCTCTCCCCCAAGGCTCACCAGGCAGATAGCCCTCGGTTGGTGGCTCTTGCCAGCTCAGCATTCAAAACGCAGCCAGACTGACTACATCTCTCTGTTACCACCTGGTCCAAGCCACCATCGATGCTTACCTGGATTATTGTGGCAGTCTCAAGAGGCCCCCAGCTTCTGCCTTTTCCCTCTTTGATTCATGTCTACACAGCAGTCAGAGGGATCCTGTTAACACACAAATGAGATCATGTCATCCTCTGCCCAGCACCCTCCACTGGCCTCTCATCTCATTCAGAGTAAAGGTCCACATGCTTAGTGGCTTCTAAGGCCCTCCGTGGTCTGGCCTCCACTGACCTTGTCTCTGCCACCCTCCCTGTTCCCACTGTTCCAGCCCCTTGGGTCTCTTCATGTTCTTCAACAGTGCCATCCTCTGCACCCCATGGCCTTTGTGTTTACTGTTCCATCTGCCCAGAATGCTCTTCCCTCCCCCAGATAACTACACGGCTCCTTCTCTCACTCTTTCAGGTCTTGGCTCAAATGCCTTCGCTGACCGCCCTTTCTGAAATGTCCACACCCGGCTCCCAACACAGGGTGCACTGTGTCCTCCTCCACACTGATCACCACCTCCTTTGCCGGAGAGTTTACTTATTTATCCTGGAATTGTCTTTATCCCTCTGAGCAGAGTGTAAGCTCTGCGAGGACAGGGATTCTTGTTCGTTTTATTCACAGCTGAATCCCCGGCACCTAGAACAGTGGCTGGCACATAGTAGGTGCTCAGTAAGCATTTGTTGAATGAATGAATGAACGTCTCAACAAAACATTGTCTCCTCTGTGAAGCCTTCCCCACCTCCCACGTGCTATCACTGGGCCCTCAGCACCTCCATTATAACAATTCCATGTTGCCGCTGCTGGTTCACCTGCCCACCCCGTCTCTGAGAAGCAGGTGAGGGCAGAGATGACATCAAGCATTTCATAGTGTAGCGCTGGCCCCAGTCCCATGTTTGGCACACAGTAGGTGCTCAGTTAATGGGTGTGGGAGGGAAGCATTCATGGGCACCTACTGTGGGTGAGGCCCTTTTATTTCTGTGCTCAGACATACCTAACATCTGGCATTTGGAAGTGCACTTGTGGTTCTCTTGACTCTGTAGAATGATATTAGTAACAACTGTTCAGAGCCACTACACAAAATCACTCCATCTCTAGCCCAGATGGCTCCTATGTATCTGTTAATCTGATCTCATCATCGGACACATTGGACAGCTCCCTGCGTCCAGAACTGAACTCCCGGCTGCCTTCCATGCCTCAGGGCGCACCTGGGTTCCCTGCCCCAGGAAATAGCACCTTTCATCCGTGCAGATGCTTACGGCAGAAACCTGGATTTCTGACCTCCCAGTCGCTAAGTCCTGTAGATTCTGCTTCCTAAATATCTCTCGAATGAGTCCCCTTCCCACCCTCCCGACACCCTTAGCCCGATCTCATCTAGCCTCGCCTGGACTTTGGTGGCTGTGTCTGCCAAGAGCGTCCTGCTTGCTTCCTGACTCAGACCTCCGCTGTGCCATGGCCAGGGTATTCTTCCTAAACTGCAAGTCGAATCCTATGTCTTTACTACCTTGGATCCCTAAGAGGAAGTGGAAGGAAAAGGAGACCTCGGCACTAGTCGGGCATCTGCCATATGCCAGTCACTGGCTAATGCTGGGTACCGTCACATTTATTTTCCTGTTCTGTGCCCACAACCAGCCAATGTACAGAGAAGCAGACTGAGGCTTAGAGAAAGAGATTGCCCAAGGTCATGTACGTGCCTGGGGAACTGTGGAGCCTAAATGCAAATCTAGACCTTCCTGATCCTGAAGTCCATCTCCTTTCCATTACACTCTCCTGCTTCCAGTCTTTTTAGCCCAGTGTTCTCTGTCATGTGGCCCCTGTTACATTTCTGTCACCGTCATACACTATTCCTCTCTGTTCACCCTGTCGTGAGCCATCTCAAGCTATTTATCTGAGACATGCCTTGCACGTTCATACTTCTGTGGCTCCCTCTTCCCTGAAATGCTCTTCCCTTTCTTCTCTGTCTAGTGAACTCCTATTCATCTCTCAAAACTCAGCTCTAATGGCACCTCCTCTGTTAAGCTGTCCTGAATTGACTCATCCAAGCAAAGTTATTTGCTGCTTTATGTCCTCAAAGTGTGAGTTGTACACTTGGGAGACAGAAGAGAGTGTTGGCTAAGAGCATAGACCCTGTAGGGCTTTGAATTTCAGCTCCTTCAACTATGGGCTGTGTCATCTTTGGCAGGTGACTGAATCTCTTTGTGCCTCAGTTTCCTCACCTATAAAATGGGAAAAGTACCTCATAGGGTCATAGTTAGAATGAAATGAAATATGCAGAATGCTTAGAATAGTGCCTGGTATATTATACGTGCTCAATAAATATTAGCTTTCATTATTGTTACCCTGCTGCATCTGGTATACAGTTGAACACTGCCATTGCATTTTTCCCTTCTTTATCATTTAGTTCTTATCTCTAACACAGCATATGCAACACATTGCCAGGGGAGGGAGCAGAGAGGAGAGAGCAGTTACTAGAACTCGAGGGGATCGGGCATTACCAAGAGGCGGCATTGGAGTCTGGAAGGGTTAGGAGAGTTGCCCTGGACAAGGGCCGGAGTCTGAATGCGCACAGCGCTGGCACACAGCTGGCCTGGGGACAGGGCGGGAGGAAAGATTGCAGAGTCTGACCAGGTTGTAAGAGGCCTGGGAAGCCCTTTGAGTTTTGCCCCAGGGAATTGTGCTGAGTTTTGTTTTGTTGCATCGCATCTGAAGTTTACTAAGATCTGGTGGGAAGAAATCCTATTCACTGAACTAGTGACCATGGAAATCCATGTGACAGGTGATTTCTTCCTGCTCCTTGCAGAGCACTGTGGTGTAGGGGTTAAAAGTGTACTCTCCAGGGACAGAGTTCAAATGTTAGCTCCACCACTCATTAGCTGTGTGACCTAGGGCAGGTCACTTAACCTCCCTGTGCCTTGGTTTCCTTTCTCTGTTACATGAGAGCAATAATATCTAAAATTCTTAGAACAGTGCCTGGCACATGATAAGGGCTATGGAAGTGTTTGGTGTCATTATTATTAGGCCAGTTCCGACCAGGATCTTGTCTGAACTGTCTGTGCGTCGTGTTCGAACTGTCTGTGCGTCGTGTTCCAGGACCCTCTCTGCCTTTCGTGGGTGAAGCCCACGGCGAGTTCTCAGGCCTGGAAACCAGACCACTCATGTGAACCTCTTGTCTCTGTGCCCGCAGCGGACGACGCCTGTGGCGGGACCCTGCGGGGCCAGAGCGGCATCATCTCCAGCCCCCACTTCCCCTCGGAGTACCACAACAACGCCGACTGCACGTGGACCATCCTGGCCGAGCTGGGAGACACCATCGCCCTGGTCTTTATTGACTTCCAGCTGGAGGATGGTTACGACTTTCTGGAAGTCACAGGGACCGAAGGCTCCTCCCTCTGGTAAGCACACTGTCCCCGCCCCCTCGCTTCCCTCCCGTTCTCTGCACCTGTGAATTACCAGGTTGCACACAATCTCCTTAGTGCCCGGACCTGCAGCCAGGGGCCTCTTTGCCACTTCCCTACACTTACTGTTGGAGCCTTTTCATCCCATCATGATGAGAAATCACTGCTTATTTTTAGAGCCGGGGTACATTTTTTACAGTGATTTTGATATTTGATTTGAAGCATGTTCTTTCTGAAGAATTTCATGATGGGCCTTGGTTGAATAACTTGCATTAAGACTAAAAATGTTCTGGTCTCAGGATGTGGACAGGGTCCAGGAAAATGATTTGAAATATCGTTCCATTTCTGGAAGACATATGCGTTGTATCCAACAAAGGGACTGGAACCATAAGTGGCAATTGCTTTTCCCACTCCCAGGGTCCTGCACCAGTGGAAAGGCATCATTTCTCAGTGTCTGAAGGGAAGGACTAACCTCCCCCCTCTTGTTCTGGCTTTGCTGAAAAGTGTGGGCTCTTCTCTGGTGTGCGCCACGGAGGTTCTCAGATGTCGGTGGGTTAGGGAGGAGATGATTGAAGACTTACCAGCCTTTGTTGCTTGTCTCCCAGACTTGGACTCATGGGATGGGCTGAAGCTGGCAGGGCGGGGGTGGGGGGTGGTGCTTAAGGAAAAATCCAGCTTGCTCTTTGGATGACAAGCATCACAATGGTGTTGTGGCATTTGGAATGTTCTGTTATATTCTCATCATGGCTGTGTTATCGGGATGAGGGCATCAAGAGACCTCTGTCAGCACACCAGGGGCCAATAGAAGGATGTGTTCTGATGCACTTCAGGCAAGGATGGGTCATGGTTGCAACCTTGGTTGCTGTGTAGGCCAGGGGAAGGCAGGGCTCAGTGCGTAGGGATGGAGGGCGGAGGAGATATCACCAAGGATTCTGAGTGGAGAAGAAAGTGGGTGGCTGCAAAAGTCAGGGAAGGACAGTGACTAGGACAGACAGAAACATGGCAGTCAGGGGAGTGGGGAGGAGGGGAAAGAAGGAGGAAGATGGGAGGGAGGGGAGGAAAATAGGAGTAAGAGGCACGTTTATTGCACACCTCCTTTATACCAGGTTTCATGGTGGAAGAGACACCAGTTGAGTAGACATGGTCCTTTGAGGAGCTCATTGTCTGCTGGGTGAGAAAATCAGATAAATTCATGTAGGAGCCAAGTGTGACTATTTAAGAGGGATAGGAGTGGACTCCTTCCAAATAAAACTCAGATTTGGGAGCCAGTGTAACCAGAAAACTCAAGTTTCTGGTGCAGTGGGAGGCAAGTTGACCTGGGAGTCAGAAGATGGTGGTGTCTTGAGCTTGTCGTGTGGACCCAGCCAGGTCATTTCCTACCCTCGTTGGAGGGTTGAGAGAAGCCCATGTGAGCAAAGACATAAACCACCCCATGGATGGTGATGTTTGTAAACTAGTCCAGGAGCAACAGCTGGCGATTTTGAGCAGGGAGTTGGGTTGAAAGTTTAGATGAGCCTTCACTGAACTGGAATCTCAATGACCTGCTCAGCCCTGAAGATCCTGGGGTTCCTGCTCTTTTTTTAAAAATACCTATCTTGTTGATTGTAAATGTTATGCTCCTTGTAGGAAACGTAGAAAATACACAAAGGCATAGAGAAATAAATAACAGTTATTAAAATTTTGGTGTACTCCCCTTTGACCTTTTTTGCTTAGCCTAGACCAAGCTAGGTGGCTATTTATATATAGTCTAATATTCCCAAGTTGGGATCTTATTATATCTATAGTCACATACTTTTAGCTTAACATTGTGTCATGAAAATTTTTCTTGTATCATTACAGACTCCTCTAAAATATAAAATGTGTGATCATTGTATGATTTGTTGAGCATTTTCTACCAATATGCACCAGGCCAGTTCTAAGCTCTCCAGAGCTATCATTTCATTTCATCTTCATAAAAACTCTATGACATAGGTAGTGTCATTTTCCTCCTTTTACAGATGAGGGAAATGAGGCCCAGAGGTTATGCTACTTGTTGAAGTCACACACCTAGAAAGGAGCAGAGCTGGAATTCAGCCCCAGCTTAATGTGATTCCAGAGCCTGTCTTCCAAGCCATGACAGCGCACTATGACGCGCTACCTCTGCGATGGTTTTTCCTGGCTATGTAGCATTCCCTTGTAAGACGGTGGCATAGTTGACTCACCAGATCTCTTGTTAAGTTGTTCCCGAGTTTTCGCTTCTATAAACAGGTGCCAGGACGAACATCCTTGCCAGTTCCCTCTCCTCCAGCACCGAGGCCTCTTCGACTCACTTGTTTATCCGTGGACCAAACGATCTCCTGCAGCTTCTGCCCCGCCAGGTGTGAGCCTACACGTTGTCCAAACTTCTGGAGTGAAACGAATCTGAAAGAGTATTCCTTTTCCTATTAAGTCACTCAGTGGGGAAGGAATTAAGCAGAGGAAATTGTTAGGGGAGTCATTCAGAACTCTTTGCTATAAGATTAAATTATAATTATTTACAGGGTTGGTGTCACCATGGCGAGGCAGGATGCATTAGTTGTTCTAATTTATACTTGCACAGCAATTATGGATAAACAAACTCGGAGGCTCTGGACGTATGTGTGGGAAGAATCAGCTCTCTCCCTTGCCCCTCTCCTTTATGTATCCCTGGATTCCTGTAAAAATCCAATGCTGCTGGTTTATGGGTATACTGCTTTTGTAAGCATACATTAAGATTTCAGGCTGTTCTCTCGAGTTCTGTGCAAAGACACAGAAAGACAACAGATCTTGTTAGAAAAGATGGATTTGAACAACCGGCCATCCCTTCACCTGTTGAGAAGACAGGAACTCCTTTGAGAGAGAGAAAAAAAAAATCCACTATCTCCCTTACCAAATAGCAAGTCCCCACTGTTTCAGAAGGGAGGTGGCATACAATGTCCCGGGCTGAGTTTCCATATTCTTCTCCTCCCCCAAATGGGGATAACAACGAGAGAGTTTTAATTAGAGGCTCCAGTTGTCTGGATTTCATGGGCTAGTAAAATTCCTAAACAATTGGAGAAACACAGGATTGGTAATTTTTTTTTATTTTGCCAAGAAAGTATGTTAGAAGAAAACCTGCCAACTCTTCAAGATATTATTTCATAAAACATAGGACAATTCAAAGCCAAAATATGGCAGGAAATGATGAACTGGTAACCTTGTGCTGACGCTGTGAAAGATGGGGGTGGGGGGCACACAGGCAGCAGTGCGTGCCCGACCCCAGCGAGGTCAGCAGTGTGCGTGCACCAGTCGGTGGACCAATTCCTCCTGCTGTGCTGGTCCATGACCAACCTTTGGGAATCCAACAGGAAAAGGCTGTTACTATGGTGAATACTGAACCCTGTGGCTCTGACATGTTGAGAGATTCCCTAGTATTTCAGACCTACTCTCCCTGAAGGTGATTGCTTTGTGTGTGTGTGTGATTGGCCATGAACAGAAGCTGGGCTTGGACTGGCTGAGGGTTACCGTCCAGACGACAGATTTGGTATTGCTCCCCAGTTGCACGCACCCCACACACACACGGCCAAGTCACCTCTGACACACACCCCTGCAAGTCACAGCCAAATACACACTCCACAGGCATCACCCCAGGTGCCCTTACACACACACACACAGAAGCCTACCCCCTCCACCACCACGCACACTTATATAAACAGTTCACTGAACTCAGCTCAGGGGCCAGATTTCCTCTCGCTGACCCTTCTGGGGGGCAGGGTGTCTCTCCTGGTTCTTCTCTCACCCAGTCGGTTGACTCTGACCAACATGGTGCCCCATCCCTTCCCATCACATTCTAGGAAAATGCTCTCACCACTGCTAAAGTTCCCCATGAGGCCTCTGGAGTTTTTCAGAGGGCTGGGATGGGGGATGCAGAAGACCCCTTTGATTCTTGGGGAGCTGGCTTCCTGGAGGGCAACAGGATCATGTTCTTATGAGTAGAAATGATTACCAGCCCACCACGGAGCTGGCCTCCGCATTGGTGGAAAAAATCAGTGCAGTGAAGGCCACCGAGAAGACACTAGACCTGAAATCTCTCTCCTCCTCCCTCTGCATCATGCTCAACATCCCTGAGTCTCTCCAGTATCCTCCCTAGGCTACAAGGAAGGAGGGAAGCCAGACGTCCCCTCCAAGAATATGGGAGAGGAGGTTTGTGTAGTTTCCCCAGGATTAGACATTGAGCCTGCACCTTGGCGTCTAACTGAGAAGAGAGCAGCCTCGGGACTCAGAGAGACTTGGGCTCAAAACCTGGATCCACCTCTTAGCAGTTGCTTCATCTTAGGATATTTACTAACCTCTCTGAGCCTCAGTTTCCACATCTGAAAAATGGGGCTCATCATACCAACCTGCAAAGCATGTTGGGAGGGCTAAGCATGTAAAGTGCTGCCTGGCTCACCCTAGGCATGGTACTCTTTGGGAGAGGGACCAGAGTCAGGGGCTCCCTCTTTGAGGGGGAAATGGTAGGATGAGGCATCTACAGCAACTCAGAGGCTCGTTGGCCCCATCCTGGGTGGTCCCACTGAGGCCATCATCCCAGCCTTCCAGCCCAGTGGCATCTCACCAGGCCAGAAAGGCACAACCGGACTGCCCCAACTGGTCCAGCTTCCAGGGGAATTGCCTGGAAACCCAGGTGAGGTTGGCTGGTAGAGAGTCCCAGGGTCGGACCAGAGGATGCCCTTGCAAAGGTCTGGAGCGGGTACGGTGATTTTGTTGCAGCCGCCTTCCCAGAGCTGCACTTTGCAAGCGCATTGTGGGAGCATCACTTCTCTGCCCGGCCCCGGGCTCAGACTTACCAAAAGTGTAAGGGGATTCCGTTAATTCAGCCACCACCGGCTGCTCTGTCAGGGGGCTCCACAGTGAGTCAGGCACACCCCCCGCCCCAAGGAGCAGGTGGAGAGGTGTACAGAGAGTACGAGCAGAACTCCAGAAGACAACATCACCAGACCGAGAGGGGAGGGGTGCTGCGTCTGGGCCTCCCTCTCTGTCTCTGCCTGTGTGGCTGGGCATTCTGTTGGGCCTTCCTCTCTGCTTCTATGTCCCCCACCCCTGTGGCAATTTCTTCCTACAACAGGGAAGGCGGAGCCAGGGTCTGACTGCACTCATAATCAAAGCCCCCTTGTCCCGGGGACCAGTGGCAGTGCCAGCCTTTTGAGCGTGCGACATGTGTGTGGCAGGGGGAGTCCACGGCTCCTTCCCACATGTGGCATTTCTGTGTGGACTGTGGAATCCCCCCCTTTTCTTTTGTTGTGACTCTGTGGCCAGTGTCTGCGGGTCATTCTCGGCCTCTCTTCCTGGTCCCCTTCCCTACACTTTGATTTTCCTTTTCCAGTTGTTTCACTCTGATCCCTGAGCCTCTGCCTGCCCATTCTCTACATCCCCACACTCCCAGGCCCGGTCCTCACAGGCCTGCATGTGACAGACTCACTTCCACCAAACATTTGAGGGAGCAGAAGCAAGGAGAGCATGCTCCAGGGTTCAGAGGACACTGTCCAGGCTGGGAGAACAAGCCCTCGAGGGGGAGGCTGCACTCGAGACAGGCCCAGAAGGGTGGGTGCCTTTCGATCCAGGAGACGGAGGGGAGGTGGGAGGCAATTCTTCCGGGGCTTCTGCCTTGTCCTCCCGGCCAAAATGCAGGGGCTCCCTGATCCCTGGGACACAGGCCCAAGAGGAAATGGTCCCAGGAGTTCTCTAGGGAGGATGTTCCCCACTGTGCACCTTCCCTGCGGCTCTGGCGTCTGTCTCTGAGCCTGGGCTGCTCCCTCCACCTGGAGAGGAATAGAACACCTGCTCTGCAGTCTGGACTGCCCAGGTCCTAGCCCTGCCTGGATAGACTTGGGCTGTCTTTGGAGAGAGAATTTCCCTGCAAGGCAGCCTCACTGCACCTGCTCTCTGGATCCAGCAACCAACCCTTTTGAGTTTCATCATTCAATTTCCTCAACTCAGCACATCCTTTTTACCTCATAAGAGCCATGAGGGATTTTCTTCACCTTGTTCCCCTTTCTTTGTTTGTTTTTGTTCTTATAGGTCAGGATATAAAAACTTCTGTGTACTCTGCAGACATTCAGTTTGAAAATTTTGCTAGCAATACTCTTTCTCCTCTCGAAAGACTTTGTTTTAATTATTAGGCATTTTACACGTGGAATTTGAGCCAACTAGAACCATTTGATCTCAGCAACTTTTAACCAGATACTTCATTCAGGAACCATTAGATTCAGATGTAGTTAGAATGAGAACAGCATGCCAATGGGGATTTGTTAATAATAACTATTCATTTATTTATTTATTCACATACCCTTTATCAAACCATTGGTTTAGATTATTAATGTTCTTTATTACTTTTCCCCTTTTTATTTTCTGTAATCATTTATTGAGACCCTTCTATGAACTAGGCTCTCCTAGGTGCTAGAGAGACAAAGACACAGTCTGGGTTCCTGAGGAGTTATTTATTCGCTCCGCGAATGTTTATGCAATAGCCAAGCTCCGTGCTGCACCCTGGAGCTCACAGGCAGGGCAGAGAGGTAGAATATAATTAAATGCTTTACAATGTCATGTGTTAGGTACTTTGCTATGAGATACAAAGAAGTTCCCCTAGGGACTGAAAATAGAATGTAATCGCTAGGATTCTTTGGGTTTAAGAAATAGAAACCCGCCTCCAGCTGACTCAAGCGACAGAGGGAATGTGTGGCTTCTGTGACTGAGAAGTCCGGGGCTTGACTTCAGGCAGTGTTGGATCAAGGTGTACAAATGATGTTTCTCCCACCCCCAAGCTTTGAACTCCTATGTGTCAGCATCATTCTCAGTCATGCTTTCCCCAGGGGGTAGCAAAGGTGACCACCATCAGCTCTCCATAGCCTACCTGTTTCAGCAATCCTGGCAGAAAGGGAGGGTCTCTTTCCTAGTGGCTCCCACAAAAGCCCTCAGATAAACCTTGATTGGACCAGACCGGGTCGTGTGCCCACCTCTCAACACCAGTGTTGCCAGGGGTGCTCTCATGGAGCAGACCCAGGTCACATGACTGTCTGCCCACTCCAACCTCATGCCGGGAAGATGAAAACGAAGACCGTGCTCCACACAGGCTGTCAGTCTTCCTGCCAGATGGAGGTGGCGCTGGCAGGACTCAGATACATGAGTCCCACAGGGGGCGGTTTGGGGTTGAACTGAGGGGTGAGACTTTGCACTGGTGTGGGCATTTGGGGCATCGCACGTCGGGTGCAGGGAGCAAGGGAGGAAGTGCAGGGCTTGCGGCTACAGTGAGCACAGGAAGAGCCTGGGCCGGGAAGAAGCTCGCCCCTGTGCATTAGCCAGAGAGGGTGCCACAGGCCGCGGAAAGCCGGGGAGTAAGATAATCACCCTGAACTTTAAGTGGGTCAAACCCGAAGGCCTGGAAGCCAACTAGAAAACGTTTTTGGGACTACCCAGGCAAGAGATGACCCAGCCTTGAACTATAGCAGCTGTGAAGGTGTGGAGAGGAGGGGGTGATGATTCCCAAGTTTCTGACTGGATGACTGGGGTGGGGCCATTTACTAAGCAGGGGACACAAAGGAAGGAGCAGGGCTGGGTGGAGACAGGGACGGCAGGGCCCCTTGCTTTCTCCAGCACAAAAGGAGCACCGAGCAATAGGGAAGTCAAGGCCGCAGCAAGGAAGGAGATGGGGCTGGGTTCAGGGACGCAGCTGCCCTCAGTGGCCAAAACACAGTCTTTGGGATAAGACTGGGAGAGCGGGCGGATGAAATCGTAGCTGCCCCTGAAAGTTTGTTCAAGTCGGTACCCTGGCAGGACCTGAGAAGTCATCTTCATGGTGAGCTCCAGCATCGTCTTCTTTGGCAATACCTCCTTCATCATCGTCACTGCTGCCTTACCCTCTCCATCTTCATTAACATCTTTCCATCCCAATTTATTTATTCGAACAAGCTACTTATGCCCTTCTCTTGTTTGACATTTGGCTTGGCACCGGGAATACAATCGTGGAGACAAATAAGGCCTCTGCCTTTGTGGAACTTATGTCTGGGGGAGAATAACATTAATGATATTTACAAAATAAGTGTAAAACACAACTATGGTGTGTGCCACAAAGGAAATGAACGGGACGGGGAGTAATAGCAGTGGGGACCCTATTACGAGATAAAAGGGCCAGGTGAGACCTCTCTGAGGAGGTGGGATTTAAGCTGAGACCTGACTGCCGCGGAGGGCTGCGCGGGAAGAGCTCAGGGCGTAGCGTCTGGGCAGAGGGTACCGCGTGTGTAAGGGCCCATCATCACGACGCCCTGTTTACCTGTGAACTTCATACCTGGAAGTAGCACAGGCCTGGTGCCTGTCCTCTGCGGTTTTATCCTCTTTGAATGTCAGGAGCAAGGCAGGGCCAAGGTCACAAGCTGTCAGCGATGCTCAGAAAACAGCTCAGATGGCACCTGACTGAGGACGCTGAACCCTGTGGTCGGGCTGGTGAGCGAATGGGCCTCTTCCAGCAGAGACTCAGAACCTCCTGCTCTCCCGAGAGTTTGCAACTCCCTAGCTTCTCTCTCGCTCCCTGCCACATCACCATGCTTTAAGCTACACCAAGAAACTGTTCTTTTTTGATGGAGCCCGTGAAATTGCATCTGTTATATCCATCAGGAGCCAGGCCATAAATAACCAGCCCTTTAAAATCTCATCTCCTGTGTCTCTCGGAGTTGGAAACAGCAGTACAAGCTCTGCAGCCAAGCAGTAGGACAGGATTGGTGCCCCAGCAGGCTGCTGGCGCGACCATGTCCGGAGGGGCGAGGGCCGGGCCTCCAGCAATCTCCGCGGACTATCCACATGACTCCCTTGCTTCCATGGGGGCAAGAACTCGCTCTCAGAAAGAGAACAAACAGCCACAGCAGGGGGGAGCAGGAAGTGAGCCGGTGTTGTCGCAGTGGGCAAAGTGGCTCTGAAAGCTTGTGACTTGGCAAAGTTCTGTGCGTGGAAGCTGAAGTCAGGCAGCTGGCCTGTCCCCCGTGGGTCTGACTGCATGCAACAGGTTTGCACTGAGTGCTGCGTCTGCGAGGAGGCTCGTGCCAGGACTGCAAAGGGCACCAGACGAGATGCTGTCCTCAACCTCGCTCGAGGAGCTGCCAGATGCCCGATGGCGCCACTAAGACAGGTGGAAGGAATTGCTCTGGCCCTTCCAGAAGCCCCTCATTCTGGCAAGGCCTGTCTTCCGGAATGATGTTGGTTCATTCAGAATGTTCAAGGCCCCCGTCCCGGTCTCTATTTTCATGTTTGGCCATGAATGTTTGTTCTACTCACTCTGGGCCTAACCTACCCAGTGTTGCAGGCTGGTTTTGCCTCTATCTTGCTTCTGCAACCACTTCCCGGATTCCTAAGACTGACTTAAGTCCTTGGTTCTAGCCCAAAGCCTGTCTTTCTTTTCATCTCAGTTTCTCCTCATCCAGCGGCTGGTGTGTGACACCCACACACTCACCAGGGAAACAGGATTCACACAGAAGACTAGCAGTGACGATGTGACGAAATGGCAAAATCATCACTGTTGAACTCAAGAGTTTGGGTCATTTAAGAAGAGAAAGGGCAAGGATGGTTTGAATAAAACAGGGAGGCTTCACAGAGAAGGCAGACCTCTAGGCATCTCTGGGAATTTCTCATCCAAGCTTCTTGAAGAGCAGTCTACACTGGCTGCCTCTAAGCCTCCTCTTCCCATTCATTCCTCCCCTGCTCACCCTCACTCTTCTACCCTCCAGCCTTCCCCTGAAACCACTGACATTAAGATCATCATCAGAGAACCGCCCCCACCCTGCCCCGCCCCACCCCACCCCAAAAGCCAAGGTTTATTCCTTGGTGTGACACTACCAAGGTTTATTCCAATTGCCACCTCCAGAAGGTATTGTTAAGGTCTCGTCTTGCTGGACAATCTGCATTACTGTGCATTGTTGGCTACTTCCTCCTTTTGAAACTCTACTTTCCCTTTGCCTTATGCTACCCGACCTGATTCTTCCTGGACCTCTCCGGCCATTCCTTCTGTGTCTCCTTTGATGTCCTCTGGGCTCTGTTCTTGCCTTAGTTCTCTGCTCACTGCACACATTCCCCCTGGATAACTTACCTGCTCTCATGGTTTCAAACACCACCATTTGACTCCCAAATCTGGGTCCCTAGCCCAGCCTCCCCAGTGAGCTGGTAAGACTATAGAGCCAACTCGCTGCTAGACATCTCCACCTTGATGCACTGCCAATATCCCCAACTCAAAGTGTCCCAGCTTTGCTCATAACTGACCCCTGAAATGGTTTGTTTCCTTTCTTAGTTCATGGCACTGCCATCTACCTAGTTATCCAAAAGTCTGGGAATCATCCCTTTTCATCCCTCTCTCACCAGCCACATTCGATTCTTTGTTAAGTTGCCCCAGTGTACCTCCTATAGCATGTCTTTCTATCCTTGCTACCTCCTCCTGAATTCGGCCCATCATCTTTTCTTCTTTGTGGGATGTAGTAGCCTCCTTACTGATCTCCCAGCATCTCGGCACTCTCCAATTCATCCTCCTCACTGCTACCCGAATAGCTTAATTAAAATGCAGATCTGACATGCTAAGCCCCAGGCAAGAGCTTTCAATCATCTTCTGTTGTCTACAGAATAAAATTCAATCCCTTGGCAGGGCACACAAGGCCCATCTGGATCTAACCCTGGCCTACCATCCCAGCCTCATCTCTTGCCACTTCCTTCTTTGAATTTCATTAACCCTGAAATTCAGTGATGTAACACCACCAAGGTTGATCCCTTGCTCATCTTACATTTCTGTCACGGTTCAGTGGGAGCGGCTCTGATCCACATGGTCATGCACGTGGGTATCCAGGCTCAAGGGGGTTCCACTGCCTTGTAACCACTTCATCTGGATCGTCTGGGTACATGGCCTTCTCCAGTGCCATGGCAGGGAAGGTGGGTGGAGAATCCAGCCTGGGCTTTCCACTGCCTCACCCAGATACGATCCACATCGCTTCCAACTCATATTTCATCAGCCAGAAACAATCACGTGGTCCAGCCTCGCTGCAACGCAGCCAGGAAACGTGGACGAGCAGGTGGAATGCTTGGGGAGCCAGCCTCTCTGCCACACCTCAGATTTCAGTAGACAAGATGTCCTGGCTCCTGTCAAAGGCCAGCCCCTGCCCTGTGCTCCAGATCTCACTTTCCCCAAAACTACCTTACTAAATTCATCTCTCTCTTGTATTCGTTAATTCTTTTTCTTTCTACTGAGCATGTTTAACAGTATAGAGACATGTTCTAATATCTACCATTCAAAATCAAAACCAAAACGGCACCCACCAAGCCCCCCTTCAGCTACCACCCCATGGCTCAGCCAATGCCTGAGATGGTTCTCTCTCAGTTTCTGCCCCGCCTTGCCACTAAAACTACCTTGCTAAGATTGCCAGGGACTTCCAGGTTGCCAGATCTAGTGTCACTTCTCCGTCTTCATCTGACTTGGCCTCTTGGCAACACGTGACACTGGTCATCTGACCTTCTTGGACTATTTCCTTCTCTTGGCTAACATGAAACACACAGCTCATGGCCACCTTATGGCCATTTCTTAGTCTCCTTTGCAGTTTCTTCCACTGTTCAACCTCTGTCCAGCCTGTACATTTGGACTACCCAGGACCTGCCTCTTCCTGTCTATCCTCTTTCCCAGGTAACCTCAACCAATCACAGGTTGGCTTTCAATATTATCCACAGGGCAGTGGCTCTCAATTTGACTTTTCAGTCCTAATGGGTCTTCTGGGCTCCGTGTAGGAATCTCTGTATGAACACGTTCAAAGCAGACCTCTTTTTTTTTAAATGTGGTAAAATATACATAACATAAAATTTACGATTTTAACCATCTTTATGTGTACAATTTAGTGGCATTAAGTACATCGGAGACTTAATGGTGCCGTCTCTAGCACCTTTTTCACCTTCCAAACAGAAACTCCAAACCCATTAAATAATAAGTCCCCACCCCACCCCTATCTCCTGGTAACTCCCCTTCCTCTTACTGTCTGTATGAATTTGGCTGTTCTGGGTACCTCATATAAATGGGATCATTCAATATTTGTTCTTTTGTGTCTGGCTTATTTAACTTAGCATAATTTTTTTTTTTTTTTACGTTCATCCACATTGTAGCATGTGTCAAAATTTCATTGCTTTTGAAGGCTGAATACTATTTCCTTGTATTTTTTTTTCTTCTTTTTTTTAGAAACAGGGTCTCACTCTGTTGCCCAGGGTAGAGTGCAGTGGCACGATCATAGCTTACTGCAGCCTCAAAATCCTGGGCTCAAGTGATCCTCCTGCTTCGGCCTCCAAAGTAGCTGGGATTATAGGTACGTGCCAACATGCCCGGCTAATTTTTTTATTTTTTGTAGAGACGGGCTCTCACTGTGTTGCTCAGGCTGGTCTCAAATTTCTGACCTCAAGAGATCCTCCCGCCTCGGCCTCCCAATCCTCCCTCCTCGGATTACAGGCATGAGCCTGGCTCCCTTATATGTTTAAACAATATTTTGTTTATCTGTTTGTCCACTGATGGACATTTGGGTTGTTTCCACCCAATTCAGACTTCTCCTCCCCACCCGTAATCTGTTGCCCTGCCAGCCTTCGCCACAACTTCCCATGCCTATGGGCTCAAAGAGGAAGCTGCTTTTGCCCGTCTGTGCCACCAGCACCTTTGGGCTGCTCAGTGGCCTTGTCTCTTAGCGTCTATCCCTTCTGTAATCCATTCTCTAGATGGCACCCAGAGTGCTCATGTTTCTAAGTCAAGTCATGCCTTGCCCCTGTTTAGGGGCTCGAAATGGCTTCCCCTCACATTTAGAATAAAATCTTACAAGACTCTACGTTGTCCAGCCACTGCCTGCCTCTGACTTCCCTCCTGTCCCTCACTCACACCCACCTGCTGTGCCCAGCACACTGGCCTTCATCCTAACCCCTTGGATGAGCTAAGCAGGTCCCCTCTTAGGGCCTCCACACTAGCTGTCCTCAGGGCTTAAGATCCTCCTCCTTCAAAGTCTTCAAAGCCTCTTCTTTCAAAGTTTTGTTTTGTTTTGTTTTTTCAAAAAAGACCTGGCTTTTTTGAAATGTAGAGTTCAATTTAAATTTCCCCTCCTTAGAAAAGCCTTCCCCATCCATGCAGCCTAAGGTAACCCCTTCCTCTCTCTCACAGCGTCTTGTTTTATCTTAGGCGTTTGTCAATACCCGATATTTTCTTGCTTACTTATATGTTTGTCTTTCTTCTGTGCCCTTCCCCTCGCCCGCCATCACCTGCAGAACCGTGAGAAGCCCCAAATGCAGGGCTTGGCCCTTAGTAGGTGTCCGAGGTTGGGTTGTTTGGAGGAGAGATCTGCCTCTGTCTCACCAGTAGCAATGTCCTGTGGTTAATTGCAAAGGTTAACGTGGAGACTCTCCATCAAGTATTTTAAGTAATAACCTTCCTGGGGGACATTTGCAAATTAGCACTGACTCTTGCTGATTACTCATCCTAAACTCAGTCTGATTAATAATTAATCAGCAAACTGCTTGGCCAGAGCAGGCTGATCAGTGCTAGAAAGGATCTTAAATTATGCAAGTCACTTGGCCAGTCTTAAAAAAATAAAAAAAGCTCAGCAGTCGACAGAACTGGAGAGGTTTGATTGCAACGTGAGTGAGATTTCTCAGATGTTTGTTTTTTCTTTTTGTCTTTTTTTTTTCCCCTTTTGACTAAAATCAATTAGGCTCCAACTTGCAACCTCAGAGAGAGACTGTAGAGCACAGAAATAGAGATGTGTTAAATATCACTTTCTTTTCTGTTGCTTTCCTTCAAAAGAGTTTTGGTCTGGGAGGCAGAGGTTAAAATTAGCCAGTTTGCTAAGCAAATGCCTGTCTGGCACCTGATGTCAATTTCTGCAGCCGTGGTCAGGTTCAGCGCTTGCCCTCACTTCCTCTGAGCTGGCGGCACCCCTAGCCTGGCAATAAGGAGGTGAGAGGTTTGATGCTCGCTCACCCCGCCCTGGGGTTGGGGCGGAATCAATTTGCCAGCAACCTATGCCACCAGGAGTCCTTAGAGTGCTCTTTGCTTCCTGCCTACAAACCCCGGGGAGACAGGAGGAAAGGCAATCAGTGGGTGATGGACAGGCTTCCCACTGTCGAGAGTGAACTTGGTGACTGCCGGGGACCCCTTTTAAGCCTTGTCTGCAGCCTCCAGCCTCCAAGGCCAGTGCTGCCTGTGGCTTGTCTGTCTTCTCTGCATTCCTCTTCTGGTCATCGGAGATGTGGCAGAGGGGGAGGCCCAGAGAAAGCAGAGGGGTCTGTTGATGTTGATCTCTGGGCCAGAGAAAAGGTGAAGAGATACAGGATTTAGTGCAACCCCAATCCCGGTTAGAACCAGCAGTGTGACAAGGTGACTCCCCAGACCAACTAAATCAGAATGCCCGGGGTGGGGTTGGGGGGACACAGGCATCAGTATTTCTGACAGCTCCCCATTGATTCCAGGGTGCGCCAGAGTGGAGAACCATGAACTAATGGGGCGTGGGAGGCTTTGGGGAAGGAGATTACGAAGGACATCAGAGAGCGAAGTAGAAAATGGGCTTTTGAAGCATTGGTTGTTTTCCTGGAAATAAAAGGACATCTTCACGTATTATTCACAGAAACCTTGTAAGCTAGGTACTATTTTTCTTGGTTTGTTGATGAACCAAGGCTCAGAAAATCAGTTGATAAAGTCCCTAATGTTACTCAGTGATACAAATGGCCCATTTAAATAAAAACCTAACCTGAAAAAAAAAAAAGGACATCTGTCTGTCTGGTGACAGGCAAGGGAAGGGGAGAAGAGACGCCCAGACAGGGCAGCTCCCAGGAATGCCAAAGCTTCTGATCCGTCTCAGTTATACCCCTGCTTTAAAAAACACCCTCTGGAACTGAGCGTGTGTTTCTCCAATTGGGATGTACTGACCGACTTCCTGCCTCAGAAGACTTGCCTGAAAGGTGTTTCAGAATGCAAATTCCTGGGCCCTACCTCAGACTCCTAAATGTGAAATTTCTGAGGATAGGACTCGAATTCAGTATTTTTAGGCATTCTCCTGGGTGTTCCGAAGTAGATCTAAGCTTGAGAGCTACACCGGGCCTAGACAGCTCTTTCCAGAACAACAACATGGCGGAGGTGGATTTTGCCTGTTACGAAATGATCCATCTTCTTACGAATGGATTCATTATTCAATTTCTTGGCGTGGAAACCCGCCAGTTATGTCTGGCATACAGGTTTGGTTATGGTTGATGCGCGAGTCTGGGCAGGCACATCCGTTATACAGAATGAAGCACACTGACTCTGAATGGACTTTATGAGTTTATTTCACAAATATTTTTGCTTGCCTACTCCGCCAGTTCCTGTGGTAATCCCTGTGATTACAGCACTGATCTAGAAAGTCTCGTTCCTTCAAGGAGCCATTGAAGTCTAGCCTCACCTCCTTGTCTACCTGGTGTAGGACCATGCAAAGGATATCGTCCTCCTGAAACCTGTAGATGTGGTGCATATGTGCGCCCCCAGCCCTGTCCCCGGCTCCTACTGCACTGGCACAAGCCCACCTTTTCTAGCATCCTTCTCCCAACATGAACTCTTTGAGAGCACGGACTTGGCTCATGATCTTTGAAGCCTCAGTGCTCTGTGGCGTCCTGGCACAGACATGTGTAAAGATTGTCTGACAATTTGTCGAATAAATATAGCCTCTGACATCCTAGAGTGTCAGCAACCTTTTTACAGACCCATCTCACCAGCACAAAAAGGAAAAGCACGTGGCAGCCGTCTCGCCTTGCCTGGTCTCAAAGCCCTTTGGCAACAGGACCGAGGTCAAGATAAATACACAGGCACATATCTATTGATGGCCTCTGTGATTGCATTGAGGATGTCACGCGTCTTGTCCCGTTGAACTTTCACCACCATCTTCGAGTTAGGTATTAGCATACCCATCTTGCAGATGAAGAAACTGAGCCATGGAGACTTACCTTCCTCCTCACCTGCACACGCTCCTCTCCAGCTAGGTTTGCCCATTCTGTTCCCTCTGCAGATCCCAGAACAGCCACTCCTAGAACCATTCCTTACCCTCAGAGTAGGCTCTGATGCAGTCTGTCTGTCCTCTTTGAGTCTCTGATTACCGACTTTCCTCCTGCCTTAGCATACTTTCAAGGGGTGTCATCATCTTTCAGAGCTACTGTATGTCAGGCACTGTACTAAGGGTTTTACAAGCATCATCTCATTTAATCCTTACAAAACTCCAGTAAAAGAATGTGTCATCATCAAGACATTAAGAAACCTGCAAAAGGTCATGCAGATAGTGAATGTCTCAGCCAGGAGTTGGACCCTCATCCTCTAGACTCTAAACCCCGATCTGCCTCCCTTCTCTCTTCTGCTCCTCTGGGCTCTGATTCATTTTCTGTTCTGACCCCAAGGAAGACAGCGTGGAGCATGACTTTCAGAGTCAATGTTGGGTTCAAATACCAATTCTGCTACCAACTAATCTTGTGACCTCAGTTAAGTTTCTTACCCTCTTGGGATCTTACATAGAGTTACAAGAAATAATTGGGCACAGAAGACTGAATAGGCCCAGATTCCCAGCTTTTAAATCTTGCTTGTGTCCTTCCTCTGCCCTTGCATGGCTACAGCACCTGGAAGGGCCTTCCTCCCCGCCGTCTGCCACCCCGGTCCCGGAGACTCCCAGCGTGCTGTCTGTGCAGAAGGCTGCACACAGCTCCTTTCAGAGGTTCAAGGTCCTGTGGGTCTTGACCTCTGCAGCTGATGAGTCAGGGAGGCAGCTTCAGGCTGGCCCAGGGTGGAGGCCACAGCAGGAGGTTGTCACGTCCCCTTGGGCCAGGCAGCTCGGAGATCCCAGGGCCATTTGGCAGTGTCCTGAAGGGCGCGCAGAGAAAGTCAGAGGCAAATGATAATGACTTTTACTCTTCCCTCTGAGCAAGTCACTCAGCTTTCTGAACTTCCGCCGCCCTACTTTTATAAGGCAGATGATGGGTCCTCCCCACCATCTCCACAGCCTGCTGAGAACACGTGGCTTGGTGCACACAGACTTCCTGATTTTTCATATATAAATACAGCACTGCTGATTCTCCTCCAGTGGGATCTGCCTCCTAAGGTGATTTTTCTGAAACTGAGAGGATTCGAGGAAGAAAACACAAGTACTATCTGTGGGTGCCAACTACATGCTAGATGTTTACACCAATTATTTCCTTTGCATCTTCCAGTAACTATAAGAAACTGAGACTCAGCAAGGTCATGTGCCCAAGGTCACAGAGCAAGGAACTTGCAGACCAAAGCCAGGCTCGTTTGCCTCCCATCCTCTTGCCTTTTCTGGCCCTCCGGCTCTTGGAGGTTGGAAAGAGGCTTGAGTACCCCAGAAGGATGTTCCCAGGCCTGTGCCCTTGACTTCCACTCCCCCCACCCCTTGGGCTGCTTTCATCCCTCGGGCTCTGGCTGGTTGAAGCTGCTGGCTGGCTTCACAGACAGCGGTGCCCATGGAGGCCTTGTCAGCCATGTGCTGCCAGCTCCCTAGCAGCTGGCCCAGGGAGCACGGGACAGACTGCCATCAGCCTTCCCCTTTCAGGAGAGCCCTGTCGCTGCTAACAAATGGCCCATGTCATTTAGCCACGTCCGTGTTGTCCTTCTCATTGCTGGTCTGTGGCCTGAGTTGTCCAGATAACCCTTTTCATTTAGTGTTGTCGTTATGGATGCCACGAAGGTCCCCGGGCAATGACAGCCCAGCCTTTGCCCCAACCAAGAAGAGTCTCAGGCAGGCCTGCTTCCTGACTTCTGTTTGCTGCCAGTTCGGCTCTCACGATTATTGGAATCTGTCAGGCTCCATCAAGTGACATTTTTCACATGAGGGCAAGTGTCCCTTAGGACTTGCTCTGAGCTGGGGATGACATCCCGTATGCTGACATGGCCTCTGTCCCTCCACCAGCAGTTGCCTTAGCAGTTGCCAATCTCTGCCCAACCCTTACCCAGCAGTGCCCTCCTAAGCTCCCCAGAAATCCTCCAATCCCTCTGCCTGTAATCACCCTCCCCCAGGCCCTCTCCCCGCCCCACCTCCCCGGGCGCCTTAGCAAGTAATTACCTTCGCAGGGAAGTTGACAAGTCTCTGGCGACTTCTAGCCCGGCTGGAAAAGATTCATCATTCTGCATCTGGAAATAGCTAGCCCGTCAGCACAAGGGCTGAGATAACACCAGTGTAAAAGTTCTCTATTCAGGGGAATTAATTAGATTCCTTATTAAAGATCCAATTAGGCAAAAGGGCATTTTTATCTGTGATAGTCAGCTGCTCCTATTTTTCTAAAGCTATAGCTCCAAGTTTTTAAAAAAGGAGAAAATCAGGGGGCTGTGTTTTTGTCTAAAACAATTCACTCTTTCATTGTCAGTTACGTCTTCATCAGGATGTGAAAATAGATTTTCTCATTCAATTTGCAATACTTTATCTCTTCAGGGTCTGGTAATGACTCCACTCCATCCCTTCGGCAAGAACTGCTGCCCGCGTGGGCTATTTGGGGAGGGGGATGTTGCGTAGGACGACAACATGAGAAATAGTACTTTTTAGCCACCTGACTCCATGGGCTGGCAGGAAATGCTGGCTTTGCCTCGTCATACTGTCTGTGTGACCCTGGGCGGGTCGCTTCATCTCTCTGAGCTTTAATTTCCTCCTCTCTAAATCTGTCTCCCAGGGCCAGGGTAAGGGTTGAAGAGTAAATTGGTACAATATAAGAAAGAGACTAAGCACCCAGCTCTTGACTGAGACCACCTTACGCCAACACTTACGAGCCATATGGCCTCGGACTAGTTGACTTCTGAACCTTGGTTTCCTCATGTGCAAAATGGGAGGGAGATACCTCCCCCACAGAGTCTCTGGGAAGACTGAATACGGTGACATCAGTGAAAGCACCTTGCCCGTGGGGGGCACTTAATACATGTTTGTCAAACTTGAATCAACTTGTTTCGTATTTCCCTCTAAGAAGCTCAGTGAGGTTCCCTGGATAAAACTGTTCCCGCTCCCCACCCTGGGGTAACTGAACTCATTTTGTCCCTAGTAGTTCCTGGGTGACTCTAAAGGACAGCTGAGGCTGAGACTCCCCTCTGTATGTCACCCAGCTGTGTCCTTGGTGGCTCCCAAAGGAAGCAGTACTGGATGGAGAAGGGGTGACCTCCTGACCTCAGTGGTGTCCGATTTACCTTTGGCCTGGGACCCATTGCCTTGAGTCCACCCAGCCGTCTGATGTGGACACGCACAGCGTAAACCCAAGAGAGCAGCGGTAGTGTGTTTATCCCAGGAAAGAGAAGACCTGGAGAAATAACATAATCTGAGGCTTCTATAAAGTTCTGTAGAAAGTGTGTTCTGGTGCAAATGCCTCATTCCACAGATGAGGCGACTGAGTCCCAGCATCATTCATCAAGGAAGTGGCAGAGCTGGACCTGTTTCCACCACCCCAGATGTTTCCAGGCCACCTACCCCTGAGCCAGCGTTTGTAGACATCTCGTGAGAGGGTCACGGCAGCCCCTGTCTCCCATGAGATCTGTATCCACGTAAACCCAACTCCACACGGTGTTCCTCTCCTGTCTGCCTGGCCTGGCTCTTCATTGCTTGTGCCTTTGTGCCTCACTTTACCCCATAGAGGAGCCACTTTAGCTTCTGGTTCCTCTTCTCACCTTTCCATGAGATTGTCTTGGCGCCAACACCCTCTCGTATAGGCCCTGCCTCCTTTAACCCTGCCCACTGCTCCCTAACCTCACCTCCTCCCACTCTCCCTCTTACTCACTCCTGCAGCCACAGTGGCCTCCTTGCTGTTCCTTAGACCCCAGGCATGCTCTTCCTGCCTCAGGGCCTTTGCACTTGCTGTCCTCTGCACCTGGAACTCTCTTCCCCCCACCCCAGATATGCACATAACTCAGTCCTTCACCTCTTTCAGGTGCCACCTCCAAGATCACATTCTCAGTGAGGCCTTCCCTGACCACCTATTTAAAATGACAAGTGCCTCTCCCACTCTTCAGAGAGTTCCTTTGTTCTGTCTGTTTCTTCTAGCCCACACCTAACGGACCCCAGCACCACAGGGAGCCTGGAACCCAACCGGGAGTGCTAACCCCTCTCCTTGGTTCCAGTCCCGGAAATTCTGTTGCTTGGCAGCCACCATCCTCATTCTCCAGATGAGGAAACTGAGGCACAGGGAGGAGCCTGTGACTTTCCCAAGTCACTCAGCGAGTTAGCGTCGCAGGAGTGACTGTGCTGGGGTGACCTTAGAACGACTGTAAAGAGAGTTGTACTTGCTGAGTTATTTAGGTCTCTCTACCTGGCTTGCCCTGGGCCTCGGGGTGTGACCTTGGTCGTGTCCTTAGGCTTTGCGGAGGCCTCCCGGAGGTGGCCATGGATAAGACCCAGTCATGGAAACAAATCGCCCTGCTGCAAAGATGTGTTGCTGGAAGAGAACACGGTCTGCTGAGAACCTGGAAATCCTCTCCCCTGCCTCCTCCCCTCTTCACCCCCACCCCCTGCCAATTCCCCCATCAAATAATTCCTGATAATGAAGTTAGGATGATTCAGTGGTTTTCTGATGAGCATGAATTCATCATCAAAATCTACATATTTCAATCCCCTGATATGTGCTCTCAGATTCCTAACCTGATTAATATGTAAAGTGCTTTATCCTGTGACTTAACAAAAGAAAACCCAGCTTGATTTCAGGGACCTGCATGGCTGCTAGTCTCTGGGATCTGGGAAGTGTGGGGAGATGCTGCTGGCTGCATCTTGGGGGACATAAAAGCAGCTCAGCAGGGCTGTGGCGCCTGCTGCCAAGGTGCCAGCAGATGGCAGGGGAGGGGAGGGGAGGGGAGGGGAGGGGAGTTGGTGCTCGGGGTCAGGCCCACAAGCACTCCAGCCTCAGACCTCCCATTTCATAAGCCAGAGAGACGTGGCTGCAAAGACGTTCAGCATTCGCAGCCCCACAAACTCGTGGGGGCTGGGAGAAGCCCACGTCCCATGTCTAGGAATCTGGACGAGATGCAGCATCCTCCTTTTGAGCCTTTCTGGAGGGACAGCCGGGGTGGCCTGCCACCTCTTTGCCACCTAAGCCAGACCCCTGCACCATGTGTCCACGCCTCTCCAGAGGAAGAGCTCCAGCTCAGCAAACAGCCTGGAGCCTCCCTCCATGGGCACAGCCCCTGGGATGGGCCAGCTGCTGCTACCATCTTGGGGTGTCTCAGATGCCCTACTTCATGATCCAGCCCACCACACGTCACCCCCTTCACCCTTGGATTCTGCCGGTGGCCCCGACCGGACCAATTTTGGCCCCTACCTCCTTGGACTCAGACTGTTGCCCAGTCCCTCCATGCAGGGCCCATCCCAGCCTCCCTCAGCCCTGACTGGCAAACCCACACGCGCCCTGCAGGGCTCCTGCCAGGTGCTGTGGCTGCCAACATCAGGAGAGGCTGCTGGGCTAGAGGGCTCTAGGGTCAGACATGGATGCAAACCTCTACTCCAAGGTTTGTGCAAGGTATTTAACCCCTCTGAGCCTCTGCTTCTTTAGCTATAAAACCCAGTTATCAGGAAAAACAATTTACTCTTCTTAGGGCTGTTGCGAATTTTAAATCAGCACTAAGTGGAGCGTCTAACATACAGCATGTAGGTGATGCTCCATAACGTAGCTGGTGTTCTTATTCATCCTCTGTAGCCATTGACTCAGGTGGGCCAGTATTCCTCCCATTTTTCTCATGTGGACATGGAAGCTCACAGATGTTGAGGTTGGGACACAGTTGGGGAGCAAGGCGGCACCCCTTTTCCACAGGAGTACCCGGGGCCTCTTGGGACAGAAGAGCGTGGCACCCGGTGGAAGACGGGATGCCTGAGCAGAGACTTGCCCTGCAGGAGATGGGGACCCAGTCAGTGAACTGCATGAACCCAACGTGACAGAAGTCCTGCAGAGAGCTGCTTCTTGGCACAGTGTGTGTCTAATGCTGGAGTTCTTTCCCACCCCTGGCACCAGGGTATTGCCCTAGTTTGGGTTTCCCAAAAGCAGGCCTGAGGCAAGGGTCCAAGTGCAAGTGTTTTATTTGGAGGTACAGGTAACGCCAGCAGAGAATGGGGGCATGCTGTAGGGCAGGGACAGCAGCAGAGGAAGGACAGCAGGCTACAGCCAGCAGGCAAAAGAACTGCCTTGGTGACCAGTATCAACCACCCCAGGGATCCTGGGGAAAGGCTAGGCTTGCAATTAGGCATTGAGATTTGGAAAATCGGGGACATGAAATTTATTTTGTATAGTCACAGAATGGCAAGTTTTGTGGATTTAGGTCACACACACACACACACACACACACTCACACAAGCCAATTATTCACTGGAATGGAAGAGAATCTGCTGTCAACATTCAAATATTTTTGGAAAGTTTGTATTTTTCTGGCTCTGCATTGAGCGAAATGCTTATTCCACAAGTTGTAGGCTCTGAGGATGAAGTCACAAAGAGCTCATGCATACTTGAGCAGGAACACCCACTTGGGGGCTTTATTTAGACATAACCCAGCATTCCCTCCAGCACTTTCATGAACCATCATGAGAAGTTTCAGAACTCAGCCTGGGGAGAAAGAAAAGGGCTCAGAGTTCAGACACCTACTTTTTGAAAGTCTGTGGGTGAAAGCTCCTTTGTGCTGCACTTCTCCTCCTTTGTCCTCACCCATCCTCTGCCTGGGAGCCCCGTGGCGAGAGCCCGGGGTCTGGACTCAGATATAGCAAGTTCCACTGGGCAACGCTAGGCGAGTGACAAAGCTGTCAGTGCTCCCATCTGCAAAGCAGGCAGCGTAGTGCCAAACTGGTGCTCAAGAGACAGATGGCACATAGTAAGTGCTCAGTAAAAGCCACTCCCACCTCTTTTCTTACAAGTAATTTTAGTTCTCCCTCTGTTTTAATGCCTTTCCCTTCTTCATCCATTCAGATTGCACTGGGCAGAGTTGGGACCTGGATGTTTCTACTGATGTGGGCATTGGATAGATGGACAGTGTGATGTTGCCTTCACAAGCATAATAAAGCATCACCAATTTAGTACACACATACTACAGGGTGTCCCAAAACTCACCATATATAGGGAAAATGGGAAATTGTAGCTAGGTGTACCTTTGTTAACAAAATATTCATTATGAAATTTTACAGAATGTTTCCTTTGTATGGAGACTGTTGGGATCCCTGTGTTATGCTAGGAACATCCCATTAATCATTGTTAATGGGATAACATGAGCCCTTTCACCTGCTCTCGTGCTCATCTGCGCTTGGTCCTTCACCTCCTACAAATGCGCTCAAGTGAGGGCTGAGGGCCCGGGGAGATCCAGCCCCTGCTGTCTGCTTCAAAACCGCCTGACCGGCCTCAGCAGAAAAGAGGAAAAAAGCAGTTACATTACTGAATTGGTTTCTAGCAAAAAGGAAACAGAACCTAAAAAGAATGGGGTATTATTTTTTATTTCCATTGTAAACATAAAGCATGGTCATTAAAGAAAATTTAGAAGAGAGAGAAAAACTAGATAAATGAATAAATTCTTATGCATAAACATTTTGATGTATTCCCTTCCATTTCTTCTAGGCATGGCTTTGTTTGTTTTTAATTTAAAGAGCTGTGTTCATGAAGTGTGTATATGCGTGTGTGTGAGTATATATATATATATATATATATGTTTATGTTATTTACAAAAGCAATTCATGCTTATTGTGAAAAATCCAAGACATACCCAAGAGTATGAAATAAAATGTTAAAGTCTTCTATTTGCCAAACTCCTACCCTAATTCCACTGTCCTTCCCAGGGGCAACCATTACTAACAAGTTGGAATATAGCCTTGCAGACCTGTGTCCCTATGCATTTATACATGTGTGCACATACATGCACACACACACAGGATAGGGGGTTGAGCATAAACATATTATTCTACAGCTTAGTTTTATTCTCTTAAATGTATATATTAGATATTTTTCAATGTCAGTATGTATATCTGCCTCATTATTTTTTTAACAACTGCCTACTAATTACATTTTTTCCCCATTTCGAACAATGCTATAGTCAATACCATCATGAGTAGATCTTGGTGCACATAGGAGCATTAATAGCATAGCTTCCTTGGAATTTCTGGGTCAAAGTATATGTTATTTTTAAATTTGGATTCTGCTAAAGTGTACTCCAAAAAGGCTGTGCCAATTTAACATTTCCATCAACCGTGTCTGAGACTAGCTGTTTCTCCACATCCTTTCCAAATAAAAGTTTTGTTATTTTTATCCATCTCGGTGGGCGAAAAATAACAGCTCATTCTTCTTTTGATTTCTATTCCTCCAATTATTAGTGTGGTTAATAATCTCTTCATGTGTTTATGGTCATTTCTATTTTATTCTCTTAATTATCTATTCATCTTCTCTGCCCATTTTTCTATTGGGTTGCATGTGTTTTTCGTATTGAGTTCTTTGTATATTTTGAATATTAATATTAGAATTAAGATATATTGTAAAATAGTTTTATCAGCCAGTAACTTGTCTTCTAGCCTTGCTTTATTCTCCCTCACAGTGGAAATTTTAAATTTTTTATGTGATCAAATCAGTTGGTCTCCTGATTTAATCACATAAAACTCCTGAATTTTATGTCTTGGTTAGGAATACCTCCCTGCTTGGAGATTATGGCCTTCTCTATTTCTTCCAGAACTCTCAGCGTTTTATATTCTACACTTAGCATTTTAATCTATCTGAATTATATTTTTGTACCAGGAGCAAGCTACAGGTCTAGCTTTATTTTAGTTCCAAATGAATAATGAATTATTCCCAAACCTGTCCTTTCTGATTCAAAATAGCCCTTTTATCATAAACTAAGTTCAATTCTATCCATGGTTTTGTGCCTGGACTTTCTCTTCTGTTTCATTTCTCCATTATTCTATTTCTGTGTCATAATTATATCATTTGAACTTTGTCATAGCTTTACAATAATTTTTTAAGTGGGAAAAGACCTTCATTAATATCATTTTTAAAACATTTTGTGGGTAATTCTTGTGCATTTACTTTTCCAGATGAATTTTAGAATAAGTTTTGCAGACTTCCCCCCAAAGAAATTCTATTTTGATTTTGGTTGGAATTTCACTGAAATCATAGACTCATTTGGAGAGAACTGCCATTTTCACAATCGTGACTTTTCCTATCCTGGACCATGGTATGTCGCTCGTTTTTTAGGTCTTTTTTATGATCTTTAATAAAATTTTATAGTTTTCATCATATAGGCCCAGTAAATTTTTTGTTAGGTTTTTTCCTAGGTATCCACAGTTTTTATTATTAGTGTGAATGGGATCAATTTGCCATTGCATTTGCTAATGATTTATTGCTGGTAAATAAGAAAGCTATTGATTTTCGTGCTTTTCTTTTGTCACCAGCCATCTTACTGAACTCTCTCATTAGCTCTAATAGTTTTAAAGTTGATTATTTTAGATTTTCTAGATTAGACAATCATATTAGCTGCGAGTAATGTCATTTTGTTTCTTCTTTTCCCATATGTACGCTGTTTTCTTTTTCTTTTTGGCTTCTTACCTAGTTAGTGCCTCCAGAACTGTATTAAAGAGTGGTAGGTTTGGCAGCTCCAAGATTTCTGCAGAAGAAAAACTTAAAGGCAACTGTCGTTTTTACTAAATTCTACATTACAAATCAATAAAAACAGCAAAATTAGTTCTAGAGATGTTTTCATTCTCACATACAATTGAAAAATCATATGTTGTCCATATTGAACAGTGTTATTTCTTTTAATCCGGAGTGATTTGGAAGGGGCTGACAGACAGTGTCCAGAATGGAAACCCAGTGGCTCCATGGCACCATCGCTAATTTTGTATCCTGATTATTTCGCACTTATAACATCGGCATTTGTCCTGTGGTTATCAACCCTTGGCCTCAAAATATCCCATTAAGTGGATATATCACAATGTACTTAACCATTCCTCTTTCTGTGGACATTTAGACTGTTTCTAGTTGTTTATGTTCTAAATATTGCTGTAAAGAACATTTTTGTGTGTGAGGCTTTTTTTCCCCCCTGAATTTATGATTATTTCTTTAGGAGCAATTCCCAGAATGAATATTTTTTAAGATTCTTGATTCTTATTGCCAAATTGCTTTCTAAAAGCATTCCATCATTTTACACTGCCACAGAATGTGAGTGTTGGAAGAAATGGGACTTTTAAAATTAAAGATTATGAAATATGTCAGAGAGGGAAGAAAATGGGCTTTGGAGTCAGGGAGTTGGGTTTGAATTTTGGTTTCTCCCCCCCCCCCAAAAAAAGCTCTCTGAGCCTCAGTTTCCCTATCTGTAAAACGTGCAGCCGATTCTTTCTGTGGCCGTGCTGAAGGCTGAATGAGAACCAGTTGGTGATAGTGCTGAACACAGAGTAGCTCTAAACAAATGAGAGTCACTTTCCTTTTATTTGGACTGTTTTGAGAGGCTTTTATTTTCTAAGCAGCTTTGGAGGCTTTCCCTGAAAAACATGCTGCAATTAGGAATGACTTCTGTCCCTTTACTGGGGCCTGGCTGCCAAGGGGAAGCCCTTTCCTGCAGCTGGCTGCTGGCCCCAGCTGTAAGCTCCGAGACCTGTTCTATGAAGGAATTTCCCATAATAAGCTGTGCCCCGCTCTGTGGACAGGCAACTCATGAACCCTGCAGCCACCTCTGCTCGGTGCCGGGGAAGAGGGCAGACAACAAGATCAGCATCCCCGGCGAAATCAGGGACTTCCAGAGAGGCCTCAGCTTCTCCCCTGATTGGCTAACTGCATTGTCTCTTTTGTCGACATCACATAGAGCAGGGCAGTTGCCATCTGCTCCCAACTCTTGGTTGCCAAATCCTACCAGTTCTACCACATACATGGCTTTACAGTTTGTCCCTTTCTCTGTAACCCCCGTAACCCTGACCTTGTTCAGGTGTCCTCACCCCTGGAACACTGAAGCAACCCCCCACTCATCTCCAGAATGTCTCCCTCCTGCTCAGCCTCTATTTTGGCCCAAAGTAATCATTCTAGACACCCATATCTGGCCATGCCATTTCCCTGCTGAAAACCCTTTGATGACTCCTGTCCCCTGTGGGGTACAGTCTAAACCCTCAGCTTAGCATCCCAGGCCCTCCAGCTGTCACTCGTAAGTCACGAATTCCACACGAGCATTCCTCAATTCAAGAGACACGTTACTAAGCATCAGCAATCAGGCTAGATATTGGAGTTTTCATTATGATTTGTTTTAGGCTAACCAGTCTAGAATAAGAACTGTATTCGCTTACACTTTTTGGTGCCTTCTAGACACTTGGGGCTGTGCTAAGCACTTAATATGCAGAATCTCTCTTAACGCTTCCGACAACCCTATGAGGCAGGTATTATTTTCATCCCCCTTTTGCAGACAAGGAAACTGAGGCTCAGAAAGTTAACATAGCTTGCTCAAGGTGACTCCGTTGGGAAGTAGCAGAGCCAATTCCTCTGTCACGAGAGCCCAAGCCCTCAGCCACTCATCAGCCCCAAATTCTTTCACGTATGTTAGGCCTGAGCATACTTATTAGACTAAATGGCGGGATCTTTCTCTAGACACATATCTTATAAGAAACATGGGCACAGAATTCACAATTCTAATTAGAAAAATTACAAAATTTGCCATTGACCAGGGACTAGCACAAGAATTTGGCAAATTCTTCTCCTTCTACATGCTCCAGGGCCAACCACAAGACCCCTGCCTTGAACCCTCTTGAACCCTGGTTCCCAGCACCCCCATCCCAGCCTTCTCATGTGGCACCCCATGCCTGAGTTAGTTGTGATTTTCCAAGAGGGGCCTCTGCCTTTCTCTCTGGACCTTCCACGGCCAGTCTTTATGGGGTGCATGGTGGACGCTTGATAACTGCACTGAATTAAATTGGATTGAATTGAACCAAGTGGAATTCAGAAGCAGATATTCTCCAGCAGTGGCTGGGATTTGACTTCATTGTTGTCCTAATCATCTTGTGGTAGATAACACTGCCTCCTCCATAAGCCAGGCTAAGCACTTAGGTTTTTGAGGATAGTATATCTTAAGGGGCTTCTGTTCAAGCAGGGTAGCTTTTTCTGCATAGAACATTGGAAATAGATCTGAGTTGTGCGTGTTCTTTGATGTAGTTTTCTGATATGTCTCGGAAGGCAAACAATCTGGACTTAAGAATCGTCTGTACTGCTCATACTGATGCATGACCTTGGGCAAGTTATTTAACCTCTCTGGGTCTCTAGTTCTTCATCTGTCTCTGTGCCATGGGTATACTGTGGGAATTAAAATGAGAAAATTAATGTAAACCCTGCAAATGTGCAAGGCACAGTAAGAGCACACAGGTTTTGGCAGTAATTACAACAATTGCTCTTCTCTCCCTGTGTCCTCTGTCCACGCTGAATTGGACAGTGAGTTGGATTGGGGGCAGCAATAATAAGGAAAGGGCAGAGACAGAAATCAGAAAACATGATCCTTAAGGGGGTCGGTCATCCCAGGGTTCTAGAAGAAAGGGGCATTTTCCCCCAGGTTCTATGCTCAGGAAAGTAGCTGAAGGATGTGGGAAATTGAGAGCAGATGAGGCTGGAGAGATAGATGTTAGACCAGATTATTTGTATTTTATTCTGAGGGCAGTAGGGGGCCACTGAAAGGTGTATGGCAGGGAGGTGATATGATCACCTTTGCATTTTTGAAAGACCTCGGGCTGTTGCCAGAGAACAGGATGGGGGGATGGGTGCAGGCACAGACAGGAGCTACTCTGTGCTGCAGTAGCCCAGGCGAGACATGTTGAGGTCTGGATTAGCACAGACAATAGCAGTGGAGAATGAGAGGAGGGGGAGATTTAAGAGACTCAAAGAACATAAAAACAGCATCATTTGGTCAGTGACCCAGCAAACCCGAGGCACAAAGGAGGAGGAATGAGATGGCTGGCAGCTCTTGGTGTGGGTAACTGGTGGGTGGGATGGCAGGAGGCGGATAGGGGAATGATGCATCTTAAGTTTCAGATGCCCATGGGATACCTGAGGTCAATGGATATAAGAGATGTGGGTTATAAACAGATGTTTAGGAGCCATCAGCATAGAATTGGGTGCAAGGAGAAAGCTTAGAACTGGGAGACAACAGGGAAAGAGGGGCATGAGAGGACAAGAGGACATGCAGTGTAAATTAGAGTGTTGGGGCTTCTTGGGAGACCCAGCTCCACCAGAGGGTGGGCCTGGAGCTGGCTGCACTGACATCCAGTGTGTCCAGGAAAAGCCTGGGCATTCTGTTGTCCACTGTGTCTGCCGTGGTCACAGGAGGCCCTTCAGCTCCCTGCCTGGCCTAAAGTGTGCCTGGAATTCCCATCTGCTGGCCTGGCCCACAAGCCCCTGCCCTGCCCTGCCCTGCTTCTGCCCCGTCCAAGGCTGCCCCTTTCCTCCTGGTAATATTGAAGAGCCCTGATCTGCAAGAGCCTTTCCCAATCCCCGCCTAGTTCCCCACTCCAAATCCCATAAGCAGGGAAGGCTTCTATCTGACAGCAAGCAAAAGAGTGAGGCACCCTGAAAGTGGGGCCTGGTTTCCCAGTTCGAGGCATGTGTCCCAGGGATCGTGGTGGACACCCCGCCCCAGAAATTTTGGAGAGCTCCTTCCTATATGTGTTAAGGCCTTCCAACTTCTTGGCACCATAGATACTGCTCTGAACTAAACACATAGAAGTTTCCAGATAACACTCGCGCAGACTATAACTCAGTAGATTAGGGGCATGATCCAGAAATCTACATTTCAAATACTCACTCTTGGCCATCTCGTTGCCACAGGTCAGAGACCACCTTTAAGAAATACTGATTTAGAAAAAAGGCAGTTGTGAAGGGACCCCAACCTCTAGTAACCACTCACCATTTGCCATACCACTGACATTCCATTTTGTCCTCACTACTCTCCTGTGAGATAAATGCATCCTCACTTGTGGCCCAGGAACTAGTCTGAGGCTCAGAGATATTTAGTGACTTTTCCAAGGACACAGAACTGGTTAGTAGCAGACTTGGAATTGGAATTCCAGGTCTTTCTAAGCCTAAGACATTTATGCACCAACGCATCACCTACTAAGAGGAAAATGGCACCTGTTTTCGGGTAGTTAAAAGTCCATCCTATGGAAGAAGGTTTAGATAATTGGCAGAAACTGGACCAGTGGGCAGTTGCAGGAGCCAAACCTTGACTTGGCACAAACGTCTTTCTAATAGAATAGAATGGCTTCCTGGGGAGAGGACTGGACGTGTCCAGGAGGGGCCGGACAAACACTACTTGGAAGTGAAGTAGAGGGAATTATGGAGCAGGCCGGAGTAGGCGATTGAATCCCTTTGAAGCCTGTGATGTCTAAGACACGGCGTTTTGACGAGTTGACTCTCTGAGTTTGGATCTGATGCTGGCCCTAGATTTATTTTATTGCATTTGTGGCCATGAAAGGAAGAAAGGGATGAAGAAAAGAAGGAAGAATGGAAGGAAGGGAAGAAGGAAAGGGGGGAAGAAGCTACTTAGTGTTTCAAGTTACGAGGATTGAGAGTGCTGTGGTTCCTAAATCATTTATTCTTTACTGAGTATGTCCTAATTACGAGACAACTGAGAAAACACGCTGTGACCTCAGAGAGGGGTGCTTCCAATTTCCTATACCGCTGGTGGGAGCATCTGCCCAGTGTTGACTCTTCAACGAACCCAGGGCATTAATGCGGAATCCTCCTTGAACCAAATTTCAGGAGAACAGGCAAGTTTTCACATGTGCCTTTCCCGCTAATGCCAGCCTGATGCCTGAGTCTACAAAGGAGTAACAGTCAAGAGAAAAGCAGATACGTTTCATTTCTCTTTGGCCTGAACATTCTGAAGCGGGAAGAATCATGACATAGAGAGAGCGTGAAATTACAAGTGTTATCCACTGACAGCCTGTCTTTCGAAGCTGTCTCATTAGACCATCCAGCCTTGCCCGAGTCAGTTTCAGTCCTCCAGACTCAATCACCTCTGGCCACCCACTCCCCATCTCCCCGCCAAAGTTCTGCCGCAGCCCCGTGGATGCCTGTGCCCACATTTAACTCTCAGCCCTCCACCCACGAGCTGTTTAATCTCACGCAAGTCATCGAACTTCTTTGAGCCTCGTGCCCTGTTGGTGAGATTATAAATGGGCACAGCCTTTTTGGAAGGTAATTTCACGGTAATGATTAAAATGTAAAATGTGGATATCATTTTTAGGAGTTTATACCTAGGAAATAATGAGATGTTAGTGTAAAATGATATGTACAAGGATGTTCACTGTAGTGTTATTTATTATAGTGGGAAAAAGAAAACAGTATATGTTCAACATTAATGGTTTAATAAACTGTGGTGCATATAGCTGATACAAAAGGAGGCAAGTAAAATTATACTTCCAAAGAATATTCAAAGAAATTGGAAAATGCTTAATATATGATAGTAAGTGAAAAATCAATATACAGAACTGAGTATGCTGTACAAACTGAATACATACTATTAATGCATTTTCTTCTTTATGTTCTTTTGTATTTTCTGAAAGTTTCACAACAAGCATATATTACTCTCTGGGTACCAAAAAAAGTCAGGAAAAGTTAAAATGTATTTAGATAGCTCCCACCACCTGCAGGGTGAAGAACAAACTTTCTAGCAAAGGATTTTCACAATCTGACCCTATCCTAACTCAGCACCTTCATCTTCCCCTCGTCATCACATCCCTTACACCTTGCCGTATCCACCCCAAGCCACTTGCCATTCTACGAGCACATTATAACCATTCACACTGCCATGCCTTTGTCCTGCCTGCCTTCTCCAGCCAAAATGACCTTCTCCACGTTTTCAAGAATTATTTCAGGCTTCTCTACCTCTTCCTTGACAGCGTTTCCTGCCCTTTCCTCCTGCAGAACATTTTATATATACTCAATAATTACTTATTTTGTGTCTGTCATTCTCACTTTACCTTTCTCCAAGATTTGGTGAGAACACCAAGGAGGGAACACTAACTCTGTCTTGGAGAATCAGGAAAGGATTCGTAGAGGAGAGTTCCAGAAAAATGAATATGAGTGTGTCCACTAGACAAAAGACAATAGACATCCCGCACAATTCTGGAATGAGTTCCCGACTGGCAGGCTCTTGGTTCTGTTTCTTTCATAACCCTTATCTCCCTGCATAGTGTGTTGCACATGGGTACTCGTCTCTCCCCTACCAGACAGTGAGGTCATTAAGGGTCATTAAGTGGTTCAACCCACTGCCTGGCACACGCTGGGCATCAAAAATATATTTTTGTCTTAGAGCATGAAGATCTGAAAGTACCAATACAGTAATTACCTTTCTCCTTGTCTTACTGTGAATGGGGAAAATATATTCTTATTGTTGCTTTTCACTGATTTCAAGTATGAGCCCAGAGACGCTGAAAACACTTTAGAGTCTGCTGATTTGAACCAAATTGAAGAAGTTGTTCACCTGGTAGGCATTAAGAGGATGTTCTGCAAAATTTGGACTTTATTTGAGTATAAGAATTCCACCAATATGAGCTTTGCTTTCCCTTTAAACAACGTGCCACAGTTTTAGAATGATGCCTTTGAAATAAATCCTGTGTGAGTAATGTTTCTCTTGGACTCATAAAATCTTTATGGAAATCTTTTCTCATCTCATAGACTATGAGAAGGAAGAGAGAGCCAGAACCACTGAGCCAGAAGTGGGGAATGCAGTATTTTCTCATATGTGGGTCACACATTTAATGTAAATAGTTTTTAAATGCAAATCCAATACTGACTACACATTAGCTCAAAAATCCTAGCGCTGTCCAAAGTGCTGAATCTGTGAGTTAAGATCTCTTAATCTCTGATTAAAGAGTAGGTGGTATGGAAATGTATTCATTCAAATAGAAAGTCTGAATGCATTAAAAGATCCAGTAATAGCTATACTAGGAATAAGAACACAAATGCTGGCAGGAATAAAACAACAACTTAGTACCCCTTCCCCCGGAAAAAAAAAAAAGAGAGAGAGAGAGAGAGAGAAACAGTAAGTTAGTAGAGCTGAGCTCTCAACCCCGTTATTCAAAGGGACATGACTTGGGATTCATGCATTCATTCAACACACATTTCTTGAGTGCCTAGTAAATAATAGGCATTATACTATGACATTAAAGTAGATGAATCATAATCTTTGGTCTCCGTGAGGTCACAATCAGGCTTGCTCAACCACTGACCAGTGGCTGACCTTGAGCAATTTACTGAGCCTTTCAAGCCTCAGGTGTCCCATTTAAAAATCTGGAGTAATAGGATCTCACAGAATTCAGTATTATAAGCTCTCAATGAATGTTAGATATTAGTATTAGGTGTGATGCACTATGCTAAGTTCTTCGTATACATTTTCTCATTTATTCTCTCATTTGCTCTACATGTTGAGTTGGTTTCAATATACCCTTTACCCAGGTGAGGAAAATTGGGTTCAGAAGAATGGGGTTAGCTAACTTGCCCAAGTTCACACAGTTAGCAATGCGGACAGAATTCAAAGCCAGTTCTTTCTTCCTCTAAAGCCAATGCTCATGATTATGGCAATGCTGGTTAGAGCAGGAGTTGGGGACAGACTGACTCTCTGTATCAGCCATCCAAGGTAGTGAGGCAGACTACCCTCATCTGGGCTGACATTTTCCATAAGGCTAAGTCTAAGGGAGCAAGATGGGCAGGTGATTCAGGTGCTTGTGTGACTTTTAGGTTAGGGACACTTTATGGCTTAATAGAAATGGGGAAGATAAATCCCAACACTTGAGAAAATGGGGCCAAAGCCCAGCCATCCAGGAAGAGTTTCCCCAGGCTCCCAGCTGCTGGGGGAGCCAGCCTGGGGACCAGACACCGGAAGAGATCAGTCAGACAGATGGGCCACACTTAGGGGGGATGGTTGGCAACCAAGGCAGCAGGGACTCCAGGGACTAAATCCCATGGCTCACGGCACTTTGGATGGGGGGTGGGGGAGGGCAGAAGACTATTTCCAGAACCTACTTGACAGGAGGGAGGGGGTTTCGTGATGAATTGCCTGTTGGAGTCTCATTGTCATGGGGACAGGGCAGATTGGCCCTGAAATATGTGGCTAAGTAAAGGCTGGGCAAAACTTGGTATGCCTCATAGAAGCCACTGTCTCACACACTCCATTTGGAACCTCCGGCTGAGAGAGCTCTTTGATCGTGCTGGTCTGTGTCCCATGGAGCGGGGACAGCAGGGGCTCTGAATTAGTGACAACACATTATTACCTCAATGGTGAGAATGTGCTTTTTCTTTTAGTTCAAAAGAGCTTATGATTCAGTCCTACGGACTCACATAAATATATGTTCTCTTTGCTTTCCTCCCTGCGGCAAATTGAAGTACAAAACACAACAATACCCCTCCTCCTCCCCCTCCCAAGGCTGTCCCATAAACAATGGCAGCTGTTTGGATTCCCTTGATTGAAATCGGAAAGGTCACATCTCAGTGTCGTCTTTGGGGCTTGCTTTTACAATTTGTGACAATCCCGGGCTGTCCTGGGGCCTCCCTAAGGTGTCCTTCAAGTTCTGACCTTCCATGGGTATCTTTCAAACACAGACTTTGGCCAGCTGTCAAGCAGGTAAACGGATCAATGAGGGCTGCTCATCGAATTGTGCTCCCTGGACCTCTGTCTGCTGCTCTCAGCCTCTGCTGCTGCTGTCAGATCAGTGGGGGGAGCAGATGGCTGTGCCGTGTCATGACAATGGCTCCTTTGAAGAGCCTTTGCTCAGTCCTTCTCCTTTAAGCTGGGGAGGTCAGGGGCAGCTGTGCCCCGCACCCGGGCAGCTCAGGGGAGGCCCTGTGTTGGCTTCTGATAAAAGTCAGCAGGGGTCCCTGGAATGGACCACATGCTGGTCCCCTGTCGCCTGTGATGTCTGTCCCCATTGGAGGGGAAGAGTGGTTGCTCACATCTCATGTACGTGGAGCCCATGGAGTGCTGGCCTCATCTCCAACTGAAGCTGAAGGGAAAGCATGTTGTGTCCAAGAAAACAAAGCGGGAGTCTGCGTTTATTTCCAACGCCTTATCTTCATGCAGTAATGTCTCAGGGGCTGGCTCCCAGCTTAGGAATCAGAGGGTTTATTGAACCAATACATGGTACAGAAAGTGCTGGACAGCAACTCTCAGGTAGTACATAGAGTCCCAAGTGGTCCCTCTGGTCCCCGAGTCTGCCTGACCTTCCGACTCTAGGTACCCAAGTGACTCCCAATTTCTACATCTCTTAATTCAGACTATCAAGAGAGAGACTCTGATTGGCTCTGCCTATTAGTCAAGTGTCCACTCCTTGTCCCATTAGCTGCAGTGAGGAAGGGGCAGGCTCAGCTGGTGCCAGCATAGCTGCAGGGGCCCGGCCCTTCAGCAGGGCTTACGGTGTCTGGGTGGGGAAGAGAGCAGGGCCGTCCTGAGAAGGGGGCAGGGCCTTGGCAAGCAACCTGGGACATGTCTTCTCCATTAGCTTAACCTCTCCCTCTTCTCTTGGTCTTTCTCAGAAGGATGGAGAAAAATATTCTTTTCATCCAACCCCTTGAGCTAAACAAAATAATACAGCCAAAAGGCCTGGCGCTCGGTGGAGAGGACTTGAGAGCCATTTCAGGGTATCCTCACCACTACAGTGTTGTCTATCTGGCTTCCACAGTCTGCAAAAGGGAGCTCTGTAAATACCAGGGATTTCTGTGATTATTGTGAATCCTCTAAGCAGCTAAATTTCCCAAATTCTCAGAGTTGTAATGCCTTGGGATTTAGAGATATAATTAAGAACAGATGAGCCGCACAAAGGTTGATGGCGGGGATCTGGAATCGCATCAAACAGCAGAGAGCATTTTGATGTGAGTTCCAGGCCTTCGTCTCCCCCGAGTGGTAGCAGGATGAGGACTGGAGGGGCTCAGGGGCGTACAGGACCTCGGTTACTGGAGCCACCGGGCCCGGGAGTCCTGGCCTCTCGTTCTCCCAGAACTTGTGACACAGCCTACACACCCACTCAACAGGTTAGGAAGAGGCGATGCTGAGTCAGCCTTGGGCTGGGCGCCATGGCCGCCCAGAACAGCTTTCTGCTGTGGCAGGATCGACGGAGACAGGCCAGGTCTGGCCCGTTTCCTCCCAGGCAACCACTTGCCTCCTGCCCACACATCAGTCTTGCCAAAAGAGGGCCTGTGCCGTAGCTCTGGGTCATTCTCCTACCTCTTTAGTTTCTACTCGTTTCCCAGTGCTTTTCTCTGACTTTAGTACCTATTGAAAGGTATAGAAATGCCAGCAAGGCAATACTGTGTTTTATTTGATCTATCGACTGCAGCAACTTGAATCTGTATTATCTGTCATGCCCAGATTGTTTTGACCTTCTTACAGGAAATGAATGCTCTCTGAACCAGAGCCAAACAAGCAGCTTAGACCCATTTGCAAGCAAAAGTCTGGGGCCTGGGGAGTCCCAGGGCATTAAATCACCATCAGAATATGAGTAGAGTCTGGAAGCTCATGATTTGGAGCAGCAAGGCGCAGGAAGGAGCAGTGACCCCACAGCTACCCCGGGAGGTGGTAGAGTGAGGATACTAGAGCCAGGATGCCTGAGTTCTGCTGCTTGATAGTTGTGTGACCTCAGACAAGTTGCTTAACCTCTCTGTACCTCCTTCTTACCTGCCAGCCAGAAGTTGTAATAGAATCTGCCTCATGGGGTTGCTGTGAGTATTAGATGAGTTAGCACATGGGAGGTTCTGAGAACAGTGCCTGGCATGCAGTAAGTGCTCAGAGTGGCATCTATCTCCCAGGTGTTGCTTAGGTGCTTTGTACTTTGTCTTCTCATTTGATTCTCATAATAACCCTGGGAGGTAGCTTTTTGTGTTCCCATCATCCAGAGGAAGAAATGGAATCTCTGATGTTCCATAAATTGCCCAGGGCCACAGAGCAGGGACAGATTCCTAAGACGGAAACCCTGTGTGGTCTCTTTTGCTCCACTGTGACCAGTTCCCCTCATGGTCAGCCTGCTTTCCAGCCTCTCCCCTCCAGTCCCCTCTGCTGCATCTCTCGGTACTCACTCGAGTTTCAGTGACCCTGGAATCTCAGCACCACTTCCTAGCTGTGAGAACACTCGGGCACATTCTTTAATCCCTCTGAGCCTCAATTTCTTTATTTCTGTAAACTGGCACAATGATGGAGGCTGCTGGGAAGGAGGAGAGCAGCTCCCGATGGCTGGAAACTGGCCCGGCACTATCGGTTAGGCCTCGTGCTGCCGGCCGCTGGCCCAGCACCCACACCTAGGCCTTGGGGTTCTCCTGTTGACCGTAAATAATTTCACCAAATGTCAGCACCAGACAAGGTCACTCTAGGACCGTGATGGATTAAGACAAAAATAAGACCATTTCAAAATCATGTCTGAACTCAGACAAAAACAAGAACATTATTCAAAATACAAAAGTGATCTAATAACCCTCTCCCTCCACTTCTTGGCTAATGTGAGTGATGGCGACTCTTTGGCCAGTTACAACTCTTGCCTCGCTTCATTCTTCCTGCCTCCTAGATAAAATTTGCTAAGTACCCAATCATAGAATTACACCTACTTCTAGACAGTATTCAATCCAGAGCAAAGCTCTGCTTCCTTGAACCCTCCCCCAGATCACCTAAGACAAGCCCAAGCCCTACAATAAATTCCTTCCAGCACCTTCTTACTGAGGCGCTCCACAGTTCCTTGTGTGTACATTGACCCTCACTGCCACCAGTCAATACCCCCAACTTTGTTCTACAGCAGATAGATTCCTGGTGGTCTTTGGCTGGAGGCTGCCTCTAGCGTTATATGTGAGGCTGTCTGGAAAACACTTAGAAATAGGGCCTGGTACAAATAAGTGCCCAATACATGCTGGTTATTAATATTATATTTATTTTTAAAATGCCATTCTCCTTTGGACAGAGCTGTTGAGCACCCATTTACTCTCACTTGCCAGCCCCTTCTTTCCTGAAATCCATGCAGACGCCCTCTTCTGCATTTTATAGATCTTTACTGCACACTATAGACCTTAAACCTATGAATACCTTTTTTGCCCATGACATTGGGGACTGCTATTTGCCCTGTCTTTGAGGGTCGCCCATGGAGGATATCCCCTCAGGGTGTTTAGACAGCATAGAAGGGTGGAAGTGGGGCAGGTTAGCAGTGGAGTGATGATCAGGTGTCAGCAGCCCTGTCCCACTCCTGGGCAGAGTGGTCAGTGCACATGGAAGTTCCCTCACCCGCTTGCCAGGGCCGTGCGGGCCAGAGGAGCCTGGCCAGATTCCTCAGCACAAATGTACTCGCAGCTGCATCGGTGAGGGGTAACCCCGGGGACCGCAGAGTTCTTCCATGCCCACTGCTGCTAATTGCAGATAAGGCATTAAAAATACAGAGCCGCATCTGTTCGTTTGAACATGGGTATCGAGGAATTTACGTGGTTTATAATGACAGGGTGTGAGCAGAGGAAAATGCTTATTCTGTCTGCAAGCCAGAGGCACAGCTGTGAGCAAAAAGCTGGAGGTGAGGTTTCTGGTGCCCGTCAAACTCTCTGGGTGCCAGCCAAGCCTTTCCTTGGAGGCACAAAAGGATGGGGCCAGGTATTTCTCTGGAAATACCGAATTAGGTAACTGGTCAAGCAGAGTGTGGGCCCAGGGGCCCAGGAGGCCTTCTGATCCAACTCTGGAGTTTGCAAAGAGTTCCCGAGAGAAGGGGGACCGATCCCTGCCAGGCACAGGACAGAAGGAACAGGATGCCTCTCCTGATTCAGTTGTTCAGTTTCCAGCAAGCATGACCTGAGCACTTAACCTGGTGTTCAAGTTTGTAAAATGGGGTGTTTAAAGTACCTACCTCATTGGATTTTTTTATTAAGTAATATAATTGCATTAAATTGCTTCAAACAGTACCAGGCATGGTGTAGGCATTCAATAAAAGTTTGCTATTATTATTTTACTCTATGTGAAGCATTATGTTAGATTTGACGATGAACAAGGCAAGGTCCTTGCCTTCCTCGACCAGTTAGGGAGAAAAACAATAGCTATAATGTGCTCTGTGGTTGGGATAACAATGTATGGACTTACCTAAGCTGTTATGGGAACACAGAAGTGATGAAAGGGTCAAAGAGAGCTTCCTAGAGGAAGGAATACCTGACCTAAGTCCTGTAGGACAGGTGGAATTTTACCAGACCTAAAGGGTAGAAAGGATGACCCCAGCCAAGAGTAGTAGCATGTGCAAAGGCCCTGGGAAGAGGGAAGAGACTGTAATGTTTCTGGGGGAAATACAGCGTAGCAGGACCTTAGGGTGGGTGTATTGGGTATCTATTGCTGTGTCACATAGTACCCCAAAACTCAGTGGCTTGAAACAGCAGTCATTAGCTCATATTTTCTGTGCGTTAGGATTCTAGGATGGCTTAGCTTGGTTCTCTGGCTTGGGGCTTCTCGTAAGGCTGCAGTCAAGGTGTGTACCTGGGCTGCATTTATCTCAAAGCTCAGCGGGAAAGGATTGGTTCCAAGCTTCTTCACATGGTTGTTTGCAGGATTCAGTTCCTCAGTGCTATTGACAAGAGACAGCCCTAAGTTCCTTTCCACAGGGCAGCTTTGAACATGCCTGCTTGCTTCATCAGAGGAAGCCAGAGAGAACCCCAGAGAGAGGATAAGACAGAAGTGACCTTCTTTTATAACCTGTTATCAGAAGAGTCATGGTATCTCCACCCCATCACTTTTTCTGTGTTCTGTTTGTTAGAAGCTAGCTCCAGCCCACACGTAAGAGGAGGAGATTGCACAAGTGCATGAATACCAAAGTCATTTCTGGAGCTGCCCACCAAAATCTGCCCTCTGGCCCCCAGTGATGTGTGTCCGTTCCACATGCAAATACAATCACTCCTTCCCAAGGTTTCCAAATGTCTTTTCCCATGATAGCATCAACCGAGAGTCTAGAATCTCATCATCTAAATCAGGTCCACGCGTGGATGAGGCTCTTGGCTATATTTCCTTAAGTATAGGTTCTAGAATATTCTTACTCTGGATCTGGTGATCTGCAAAACTATAGAGCTAAATTATCTGCCCCCACATGCCCAACATACAATGGTGGGACAGGCATTCTACCTATAGACATTCCCACTCAAAGGGGGTGGGGGGGAATGTGAGGCACAAAGGAATCACTGGTCCATAACGATTTTGAAATCCAGCCAGGAAAATGCTAGAAATTTCTTGATTAGGTTTCAAAGCCTGGGAATAATTCTCCAGCACTCTTAGCTCCACCTTCTAAGCTCTAAGTCATCCTTCCTTTTTCATGAAAGGAAGCATGTGTTGGAAGCTGACTTGTTTTCTCTGCCTGTTTCCTGCTGAGAATTTTGGGGGTCCAGTGGCCTCTTTTTACTTTGTACTGTCTCTGTCCCTTTCTGTCCCAGCTGTTGGTGTTTCTTCTGATAATAGTTTTCCTAAAAACTTTGAGGATCTTCTATAAATCACACTGAGATTCTCCCTGTTACACAAAAGCCACACCCACAAATTTCTTTGAACCGAACCCTTCTCAACCTGGGCCTCCTGCTAAAATCTGCTAACATGGCCAACGCACGGCCCTGTGCTTCCCAGGGTCCCCAGTGTTTGATCTCAGGATCTGTGAGGCCTACCCTAATCTCTTTAAAGGGTCTTTGTGTGACAGAATAATGCCATGATCCTTTGGTCTTTCTGAGGTCTTAACCAAAGGCTGCACAGTTAGTCACACCTTTGGCTTTCTCTCCAAACCACCCTTTCTTGACAGTGCTCAAAGGCCATCTCTTAATTTTAGCATCTTTTACTGTCTTGGGAAGCTGAGAATTTTCAAAACTATCAGTTCCTGGCTCCTTTTGTTTAACAGTTTTTCCTCTCTTCTCACATAAGCAGCAAGAAGAAATCACCTTCGACACTTTACTTGGACGTGTCCATAGCTAGATCATTAGGCTTATTAGGCTCATATTCTGCTTTCCAGGCAACTGCAGATGACAACGTCACTAAGCTAGAATACCGCCACCTAACAAGGATCCCCTGCCTCCATGCTGTGGTTGGAATGTGTCCCCCAAATTTCATGTGTTGGAAACTTAATCCCCACTGTAGCAGTATTGAGAGGCGGGGCCTTTAAGAGGCGACTGGATCATGAGAGCTCTGCCTTCGTGAATGGATTCATCCATCCTGGATTAATGAGTTATTATGGGAATGGAACTGGTGGCTTTATAAGAAGAGGAAGAGAGACCTGAGCAGGCACGTTAGCACGCTCAGCCCCCTCGCCATGCGATCTGTGCTGCTTCGGGACTCTGCAGAGAGTCCCCGCCAGCAAGAAGGCCCTCCCAGATGCAGCCCCTCGACCTTGGACTTCTCGGCCTCCGTAGCTACAGGAAATAAATGCATTTTCTTTATAAATTACCCAATTTCAGGTATTCTGTTATAAGCCACAGAAAGCAGACTAATAATACACTCCAGTTTCCAATAACATATTCCTCTTTGCTTTTGAGCCCCCACCGGCAGCGACCTCAAAGTCCCGATTCCTACCAATGGTCTCTTTGAGGCAATTGAGAATTTCTCTAACAAGCTCCTCAAAATACTCCCGGCTCCTGCCCACTGCCTGGTTTTTAGGTAAATGTCATGGTACTATTCCTCTCTTGATACCAAAATCTGTATTCATTATTTCACTTTGTAGCAAGTTACCTTAAGCCTTAGTGGCGTGAAACAACAGTGTATGCGTTTTTGAGGGTTGGGAATTGGGTACAGCTGAGCTGGGTCTGTCACGGTCTGCAGTAAAGGTGTCCGCTGGGGAATGATCCACTTCCAAGCTCACTCGCGATTGTTGGCAGTATTCAGTTCCTCGCAGGCTGTTGGACTGCAGGCCTCAGTTCCTCACTGGGTGTTGGCCAGAAGCCACCCTCAGTTCCTGGCCACATGAGCCTCTCCATAGGGTGGCTTTCAACTGTCAGTTTGCTTCAAGCAAGCAAGAGAGAAGAGCCAGGGAGAGAGAGAATCTTAGTTTTTTATAGACTAATATCAGCAGTGATGTCCCATCGCTTTGGCCCTGTTCCATTCATTAGAAGCCAGTCACCAGGCCCAGCCCATACTTGAGGGGAGGGGATCACCCATGGTGTGAACATTAGGGGCAGGACTTGCTGGGAGCTACTTCAGCTGCCACAGTGAGTGTGAGGGACGGTGCAACTGGCAAGGCCACAGTGGTCTGATGATGCCGTGCAGACTCCCATGGGTGGTGGGCAACCACTAAAATGTTTCACTGTTGAAGGGGAGGCATATTAGAAACCTCGCCCAGCCAGCCAGAGCAGGGACAGGATCGGACATGGAGAACTGGGCGGGGAGAGCCGCTGCTAGGCAACGGCTCCACGGGACGGCCTCGTAACAGAACGTTCATCATGTCACTGAACACCAGGTCAGGGCCAGCCCACAGGGTCACCACGCTCCTTGTGGGCCTTTGGCCGGGCTTTTTCTCCTGCTTGAAACTACCTTTTTAAGTGTGGTTCTCCGCTTTTTACCCCTTCCTTTAGAGACCAGGGCAGGGGCCCGCAGGGCACTCGTGTGCACCAGACTTCGTTTACGGTGGTGTCCCAGGCATTTCATTTATTCCCTAGCACACCTGTAGGGCAGGTATTGTTTGTGGAAGTGCGACAAGAGGTCACATGACAGGAAACAGGGAGTTCCGATGCCTTTGTGACATCATCCTGGTGACCTCACCCCATCCATGGACCTGATCTCCAGTCTTACAGCCCAGGACCTGGACCTTTTTCCCCCAAACAATTGATGTTTTAGTGGAGGCTGAAACCAGCTGTAAGGTCCCAACGCTGCCCTGTGGCCCAAAGGCCAGTCGATTGTTGTGGAATCAACTTCTCTGTTGGGATTTGAGGAAAATCCAGTAAATAAATATACTTATTCCCCTCTCAAGTGCAGAATCAATTGGCAGATGCAGGAGAAAGACAGATGAGGATCAGCATGTCAGCTTTATTACTGACGAACTGGTTAGAGAGATACCTGCATATGCTCTGCAGCTAGAGAGGGGGAGAGGGAGAGGAGAGGAGAGGGAGAGGGAGAGGGAGAGGCAGAGGGAGAGGGAGAGGAGGGAGAGGGAGAGGGAGAGGGAGAGGAGAGGAGAGGGAGAGGGAGGGTGAACTGAGTATGGTCAGCTTTTCCTCCCCAACTCAGCAGGCAGCCAAGTCACACCTCCACAGAGTGAAGGAGACAGATTCTGTGGTCCTGATATCAGCAGCATCCGTATCACCTGGAAACTTTTAGAAATGCAAATTATAGGTCCAGCTCCCAGAGATACTGAATCGAACTCTGGGGGTGGGGCCCAGCAATCTGTTTTAATAGGCCCTGCAAGTGGTTCTAATGCAGGCTCAAGACTGAGAACCACTGGCCTAGTAGAAGTTGTCCCCCATGGAAATGCAAGACCCAGGAAGAAGTATTGCCCTGGAATATTCTGCCACTCATGCCCACCCATTTCCTCCATTCCTGGGGAAACAAATCACAGAAAGAGAAGTTTCACAGTTTCCACATTTGGGTTTTAGCTTACAGCTGCTCTAAGGAATACCAGTGGAGGCTACTCATGACCTCCACTCTGAAAGGGAAAAATGCCATGGGTTTGGTGTTTTCTAGCCTTGCCTCTTGCAGTCCTTGGAGGGCGTGGCACTTGATAGTTTCTGAAGACTCTAGAATGATCAATGACAAGAAATCAAAGATGGAAGTGCATGACACCTCCCTGCTGAAAACTCTCCCTGGCTCTCCATTACACTTAGATTTCAAAATAAACCCCCCTTGCCAAGGCCTGCACCTTTCCAACCACATCTCGCCCATTCTTCCACACCTCCAGTCACTCTGGCCTCCCTTCTGTCCCTCTAACATGCCAAGTTCATTCTTACCTCAGGACCTTTGCACTTGCTTCCCTGCTGCTCCAAGGACTCTTCCCTTATACCTTGGCATGACTGGTTCCTTCTCGTCCTTTAAATCGAAACCCAAATGTCACCTCTGACCACCCATTCCAAGTGCCCTCCACTGCACTAGTCATTGTTTATCTCGTTGCCATTACCCAAGTTTATTTTCTTCTGAGCACTTGACACTATAGAAAAATGACCTGGTGTGTTTATTTGTTGGCTTTTTTATTGTCTGTCTCCCCCTCACTAGAATGTGGGAGGGAGATGAGAGACGAGGGACCTTGTATGCCTAGCACCAGAACAGTTACTGTTATATTGCTGGCATGAGATTTACATAAATATTTGTTGAATGAATGAATAAATTCATTAATGCCTACAGGAACACAGAAGCAGGCTCTAAGAGAGAAGGATCGGAGTGAAGTGATTCAGTCGTCAAGATGGTGTAGGTCTGCCTTCCTCCTCCCAAGGACAGGGGCACCTGAGGCCAGCTGAGTGGGCCTGGCATGCAGGCACCACACCGCATTTCCTGCCTGCTTTTCCCCTCACCCATTATCTTAGGTCCAGGCGCCCCCACTTCTCCTCCTCCTTCCCTCCCCCTCCACTGTCATTACAGTACAGTCATTAGAAGCCAGCGGATTCACACCCTCCTGTTGTCTTTTTCATAAAGGACTGTTAATGGGGTTAGTTTTCAGCAGGGGCACTGGGAACTGTTGTCAAAGCTCTAACTTGGCCACCCACATCCACATAATTAATCACACAGGAAACCAGAAAGGGGTGGCATGGGGCTGGGGCCTGGCTGTGCGGGGGCCTCTTCCTGGAGTGCAGTGTGGTACATCACACAGCTGCTGCCCACTAAGAGCCCACGGTTCAGCTTGGAAATGAGACAGCCCAACCGGAACCGCTACAGAGTAGTGCCAGTCAGGATCTAATTAGCACTGGAGGCCGGGAGGGGGCCCTCCACCTTCAGGAGGTTGGTAACAAAGGAAAGGAAATTAAATGGGGAGGGTAGAGGCTGGAGGTGGAAATAAGACTAAAGACAGTCTCTTCTAGAATTATAAGAAGCTGGCATTTATTGAGTAATATATTAGTTCTCTATTGCTGTATAACAAATTACCAGAGACTTAGTGGCTTGAAACAACACAGTTTAAACATTTATACATTTAAACGTACATTTGTACAGTTTCCATGGATCAGGAGTCCAGTAAATAGCTTAGCTGAGTCCGTTGCTTGAGGTCTCACAAGGCTGCAATCGAGGAATCAGCCAGGGCCAAGATCTCATCTGGTGGCTCGACTGGGGAAGGATCCACTTCCCCACTTGCGTGGCTGCTGCAGCATTCAGTTCCTTGTGGCTGTAGGACTGAGAGCTTCTGGGTCTTGCCGGCTGTTGGTCTGAGGCCTCCCTCGGCTGCTAGAGATTTCCTGCAGTTCCTTGCCACATGGGCTTCTCAAACTTGGCTACAGGCTAGCAGGTAGCAAGGAGAATCTCTAGAGCCAATTGGCCAGCAAGATGGAGTATTATAGATCATTAAATAATCACAGAAGTGACATCCATCTCCTTTAGTCAGAAGAAAGTCACAAGTCCTGCCCACATTTAATGGCAAGGAATTATACAAGGGTGTGAATAGCAGGAAGGGTGTGGGATTATGGAACAGCCAGCCTAGAGGGTGACTTCCACAGCCCCTATTAGGGTTCAGGACTGTGCCAAATACTTTTGTATGTGTCACCTCATGTAATCACTAAAACAACCTGTAAAGGCGGGCCTTATTCCCATTGCACAGATGAGAAGCCTGAGGCTCCGAGGAATGAGCACTTGCCCTATGTCCTGCCGATGTGAAGATGGGAACGACCACATCACGGCTCCAAGTGAGCTTGTGCAGGCTTAGACTGAAGGGTCAGCCTCCTCACAGTAAGGGGTGGGGGCCTGAGGGAGGCAGGGGAGAGGGACGCTGGCGCAGGAGGGGTCTAGCTCCCCATGAGGCAGGAGACCGGGAGGAAAGGACGGGTGTGGGTCACATTTTGAGAACGAAGCAAATGGAGAGCACTTGTGCCTGATGATCTCTCTTTTCTCAATGAAGCAGAAAATGAGGACGTCTCCTGAGAGGGTGGAGGTTGGGCTGGAGGGGGAGCAGAGCCACGCTGGAGCCGCAGCTGTGGGGCCCAGCACGGGAGCGGAATGCTGCCAGCTCGCGTACAAGGTTGTCAGGTGGAATGAGGCTGCTTCCTTCATGAAGACTGCGGGGCAGGCTCGGTGGGTGGTCCCCACTCCCTCCCTGGCACTTTGTGTGTTCACTTACAGCACCATGCCTTGCAGGGCTGTGACTTATGCCCAGGTCCCTCCCTCTCAGCAGAAGGAAAGTTCTCACAGGGCGGGAACTTAACAGTCGTCCACCACGCACCTCCCGTCCCCAGCACAGCGTCGGGGACGTGGGAATCCTCCGTAAATGCCTGTCTGATTCCAAACCCTGAAATCGACATCACTTCACTATATTACCTCTCGTCCCCAAAGGTGGTCCTAAAAGACTGCTCAAAGATATGGATTTTTGCTTTTGTTTTGAAAGTAAAAGTTCAAATAGTGCCGTAGAGTAGAAAGTGTAAGTCCTCGGGCAGAGCATAGGGGTTCGAGGTGGAGTGAGGGAGGTCTGTTTCATGCATAACCTGGTTACAAAAAAAAAAAGCAGTTTTGCATTTTGGCCCAATCTTTTTGATGTCAAGAAGTCAAAAGAACCGTTTCGAAATATTCCATTTCAATCTTTATTGATTGGTACGAAACGTTGCTCACGGTATATCGTTGCCCAAAACTCCAGGCACTGCACAGACACTTAGAACACAATCCCATTTGTGTCAAATTATTGTCAAGTAGCAGAAAACCTGACTCAAACCATCTTAGGCAAAAAATGAAACGTGTGGGCTCATTTTCAATGAAAAGTCCAGGAGAATGCTCTGCTGCCAAAGGGACTCTGCCATTACAGCCTCATTCTCAGGCTCCGTGAGATGGCAAGCGGCTGTCAGCAGCCCCCTGGGCTGCATTCTCCCCCAGGACTCCTGACAAAAGTCCTGAGATCTGCCCTGATTGGACTAACTTGGCTCGCCTGCCTGTCACTGATCCAGTTATTCAGGCCAGGGGGATTCTGTCTTCTGATCAAGCCTTGGCCACCGAAGGGAGTCCCAAGGGGGTCAGCGTGCTGTGACCAAGAGCAAGAATGGATGCCACGTCACCGTAAGTTTAATTATGTCCACTGAAAAACGACAGGGTGGATGCTCCAAGCCTGGGAGCTGCAGGCAGAGGCCCTCCCTGTTGGTTTCTGTGTGTGTGTGTGTGTGTGTGTGTGTGTGTGTGTTTGTGTGTATAAAATCAGCCCCAGCCTCATCATCTTGACTAGGGAACACCACTGGGGTTTCATCCTGGCTCACTAAAGGTATCTAAGTCTTGCTGGAAACTCTGGGTCCCCAAGGGCCCATCTAAACTCCAGTTTTCTAACCTGCTGGCTTGGTCCCACCCCGGGGATGAGCTCCTAGTCTTGTCATATTTCTCCTTTGGGGCCTGAAATGGGAGCCTAACTGAACTCCAGGCTTTCTGGCCCTGGAAGTCTGCCCAGTCCTGCCACCCTCCTCATCAGAACTGGGCCTCGTGTTCCTGCACCTGACCCTGAGTGGGGTCCTCCAACATGGATCACCACTTGGGGCCAGGATGCTCCTATCTTCATGACTGCTAGCTTCTGTACACCCTGGGGACTACCACTCACCTGCCTAAGCCACACCCTTCGGACAGCGTTGCCACTTCTCTCGAAACCACCCCTCCCCTCCCTTTCCCTTCTCTCCTCTCCCCTCCCTTCCCCTTCCTTCCCCTCTTCTCCTCTCCCCAAGATTAGTTTCCCCACCCCAATCCCTCCTCCGCCAAGCCACACCAAAGCAGCCACCATGGGCTGCTCTTACACTGCATATGAGACCAGGGACAGGCAATACGGTTGAATGGCATTTTATTTTCTCAAAGTCGATCCATCAGCTTTGCCAGACTAAGTTTTCCCTCTACGCTTGTTCCTACCCAACACCTTGCCCTTCTTCCTGGCATTATTGCGTTGCCTACGGTAGACTTCAAGTTCCTCTTGGTACTTAGCTCTCAGAAGAGCTGCTCTCTGTTCATACGGCTGCCTTTCCACATCTGTTGTTAGAGACCACATCTTGCCTGTGGCCTTTGCCACCTGTACCACCGACCAGTTTGGGTTCTCCCTCTTCAGCTGGGCGTAGTGGTCTTGGCAGAAGAGTAGGAAGGATGATGGAGGCCGTCTTGGTGCCTGGGGATCCCGCTTTCTTCGTTTCTTCCTCTTGCCCGCGTAATTCATCATCTCCTCCTGGTATCGGGCTTTGTCAAGCTTGGCCAGGGCTTCGTACTTGGCCTTCTCATGCTTTGAGATGGACCTCCATTTTTCCGAGCACTTTCTAGAGAACTCTTTAAAGCCAACGTAGATGTTTGGCTGCTGCTCCTTGAATTTGTTTCTGTAGTTCAGCAAAAAGTGGATGTAAGAAGAGACATTCACCTTGGGCCTTAGCTGGACTTCTTTTCCCATGTTCATAAGATCATTTTTTTTCTGGATTCAGTAACTTGGACAGCAGAGACTTTTGAGCCCACACTACAGGAGCAATCTAGAAGGTGCTCTACTTGCGGTGAATTTTTCTCTCTGCAAGAGCTGCAGTCAGGGGTGGGCCTTTTCAGTGGTGGTGGCATTGTCAGGTCAGAGAAAGGGACTTGTGACATCATTTATAAGCTGGCCAATCCCAGCCAACGCCTGTGGGCATTGGTACACAGGGACTCTCATTGGTTGATTACTTGAGGGTCAATTTTTGCCTCTTACAAAAGATGATGATCCATCCAAAGAAGGCTACGAAGCAGCTATTTCCCCCAGAAATATTTCTTCTTGGCTTCCTGGAGGCAGTGGGTTTTGCTCAGCTTTGGGGGTTTAAAATCCCTCGGGTGTAGTAACAGGCTACAGGGTCTGCCTCCCTCACTATAAAATTGTCAGGATGTCACATCATCCCTTCCAAAGACAGCCCGGAAATAATGAACATGAGGAGGTGGATGGCTCCAGAGCTGTCATGATAAAATGTGAAGCTTTCTGTTTGCCTTCAACAGTGGCAGCTCATGCTGTACAAAGGGTTTAGTAGTAACTCTAAAAGTAATCAGGTGTGACAGCTGTGACTCGGTTCCTGTCAGGACAAAGTTGTCTAATTTAAAACCTTAGCACTTGGGCTATGAGTCTGAACTCTTCGTTTCTCTGAAGAAATTTGAGGGGAGAGAGGAAGGAGCACCTTGAGATGTTAGTAATTACACTTGAGTCCATACAAATGGGATGGTGCTCTTAGCCCATCAGCAGGCCTGCCCATGTTCATGTGAGAGGTCCCCATTTCTTAGGGTTAGAGCACAAAGCTATAACAGCTGCAATCAAACTAGTCGGTGTCTGGATCGTTGTAAAAGTCATTGCAAAGATTCTACTAGTCTTCCAGTTGGAAGGAAAAGATAACGAAGTATCGTTTTTTGGCCTTTGGACACTGCAAGGTGCTTGTATGGCGCCAGATTTAACACAACTCGTTGATTGATGATAGTGCCAGATTCACAGGACTAGAAAACAAGTTTCATTAACATAAAAAGTAGCATGTTCAAGGTCAAACAGCCGCTAACACGTGCGACTGTGGATTTTGACCACTGATGGCGTGAACCAAGGCTGTGCTTTGTCCTGCCTGCGTAGAACTGTTTCCTGGGGGGCCGAGGGTCCAGAGGTGTGGTCTCAGACACTGAGCCTGGCAAGGAAACTTGTTTAAGACCAGACTACATTTTGAATTTTTGCCAAGTCCATTCCCAGGGCTCCAAAACTGACAACAACGTTTATCTTCCGAACAAGGAATATATTAGTAGAAACTGATTAGAGTCCCCAGCCCTGAATTTTTGGCCCCAGCCCTGCTGCAAGGTGGCTGGGCTACCTAAGCCATCCCTGTGAGCCCATGATTTCTCATAAATTGAGTGTTTGGAATTGGCCAGAGAATCCCCTCCAGGTGATAAGCTGTAGTTTGGGGGCTGGATTTGGGGGACTGTAACATATCAGATGCCAGTTGAGGAAGGCTGGGCTGGTGGGTGGGGAGTGTGGCCAATGGGAACAGATCACTCTGGGGACATTTCTCAGCCTACGTAGCTTTTTTCACTCTGGTTCTTTCTCCCAAGGGGCTAGAGGTTGGCTCACCTGCATGTTGGATTTGAGCTGGGCTGCAGAGATGGATGGGGCACAGCTCCTTCCTGAGATCAAAAGATTAGACATGAAGAACCTTCAAGTCTACACATACTGCTCAGGCTCACACACACACACACACACACACACACACACACACACACACACACAGCAGCTTGCCTGTGCCTCTGCTCATAACCTTACACCCTTCTGGTGATGATAAGACGCAGGAAGATTAACCCCACGATAACCCTCTGGAGGTTAGCAGGTACAGAAAGAGAAGACAGTAAAAGGTAAAAGCTGTGGCAGACTTTTGGTGTTTGGGCCAAACTTCCAACCTGGAGGGAGGAAGCAAGGGGGACTCCTTGCTTAGGGGAGCTTAGGGAAGGTGAATGAACCTGGCTTTCTAAATCAGTGCTATGTGTGCTGGGTATCTAAGGTCTGCCCTTCTGGAGCCTCTTTCCAACCTTCTCCAACTTTCTCTTTTCAACCATCTCTGGCCTGGGAAGCTGACCCATATGGGCCACATCAATGGGTCCCATGCCCTCTGACTTTGATGTTAGTTAGGCCCCTGGGGACCCCCAACAGATCAGAGATGGAGGAAGGTGAAATCAAGGCATTTATTCTCCTGGCTCCCTCCCCACATGTGGGGTCACCTGGAGCTGGCCGTCCTCTCTGGACTATAAAAGTCTCTGCTCCTCCTAAGGTGTCCTCTTTAAATGACTCTCCTTCCAGGTTCAGGAATTTCCCCCTCCCTTGGCCCCTCCTGCATAGGGTGGTAACAGCTCTGCTTTTACTTGCCTCGGAGTTCTCTGCTACTTTCCTATGTTCTGTGATTTTCCTACACTCTACCTTCGCCTTTGTAGATAGCATCTTTATTAAATGTTCCTTGAATTATTCTAATTTGAATGGCCGTCTCTTTCCTGCTGGGACCCCAACCAAAGTACCATATTTCTAGCCTTCTACCATGTAGGCATTGGTTCAAAGTAGAAGGGTCATGAGCATCTGGAGACCCAAGTTCCTGGCAGTCACACAGCCTAGAGTGTTCTGCAGAGGCACACATACCTACAAAGGCAGGGGCACAACAAGACCACATGCCTAGGAAGAGGCGTCTAATATTCCCTGCGTTATGAGGTGACTTCTAGGCAGGGCCATTGGACTAGATGGCCAGATGGTAAATACGTTAGGCTTCATGGGCCACAGAGTTTCTGCTACAAGTACCCTATTCTGCCATTGTAGCTCCCAAAGTATCCATAGACAACACAAAAACGAATGAGTGTGGCTGTGTTCTGATAAAACTTTATTTACAAAAACAGGCCATAGGCTGAGGGTCATAAATCTGCCAACCCCTGGTCTAGACATGTGAGTTCAGTATTTTCAAACATTTTGATTGAAGCCTACAACAAGAAATGCATTTTACATCACGGCTCACTTACACACGTATGTAATATTTATATAATGCTTAATGCGTGCCAGCCTCTGTTCTAAGCACTTTATGTATATCAATTCACTCAATCCTCATAACAGCCCTATGGGGGATGCTATTTTTATCCCCATTGTCAGGATAAAAGTAGCAAAGCACAGAGAGGTTACAGAAATAAAAAGTTTTACAAAACCATACTTACTACATGTGTGACGTACTCTTATTTTCTATTATAGTCACCTCTATTTTGTTATTTAAAGTGCAAACCCCAGACTGATCTCATGACCTACTGATGGGTCACAGTCCATGGATTGATTTGAAAAGCACCATCCAGGCAAACTGGGAGGGAGCTCCCACCTCGGAGACTGTGAAATCCTCTTTACTTGGGAGCAACAGCATGAAGTGGGGAGAGGATGGCTTTGGAGCCAGACAGATATGAGTTCAGATTCTAGCATTGCCATTTACTAGCTGGGTAACTTTGGGCAAGTCTAGCTCATTACAACCACATCTGCAAAAAGTAGTGAGGTGATGATAAAGCCATTAGGATTAACCTAATTGAAATTGTGATAATAAAAACAACTGGCACTCCCCTTCCCCTACAGTGTGTGCTGGGCTTAGTGACTCACTTCTAATGAATCGAACATGGAAAAGGTCAAGTAGTATCTTTACAGTGGAGAAAGCTGGCAGACACCGCCTCAGCCAGGTGGTCAAGGTGAACATCACCAGTAACAGGTACTGTTGATATCACACACACTCTTTCTATGATGCCATAATAAGAGCATCTTGCCCCCATGGTGTTCTTCCCCCAAATGCACAGCCCAGGTCTAATCATGAAAAACATTAGACATGCTCATATTAAGGGACACTCTATTATACAAAATATTTGATCAGTACTCATTGACAATGTCAAGGTCTTGAGAAACCAAGGAAAGCCTAAGAAACTGATTCAGTTTGGAGGACTCTAAGGAGACTTAACAATTAAACGCCATGAGAGATGATGGATCGGATCCTGGGACAGGAAAAAAAAACAAGGTGCACTGGTGGAAAACTGGGGGAACCTCAATAAAGTTATTCATTTAGTTAGTCGTAATGTACCAGTGCTGATTTCTTAGTTTTGATGCGTGTACCATGGTTCTGTAAGATGCTAACACTAGGGAGGTGGGGTAAGGGATATACAGGACATTTCTGTACTCTTTGCAACTTTTATTTCAAAATAAAAAGTTTTCTGAAAATCTCCCCAGCTGGCAGCAATGAAACACCTTGTTCTTGACCTGTTACCTCCAGGATTTTACCCTTAATTGCAGCAGCAAATGCTCTTGGCATATCTCTGTCAAAGTATTTCTCAAGTTTTGGGGCATGCTAGAATCACCTAAGCTTTTAAAAACCCCAGTGCTCACAAAAGCAACAATAACAAGAGCCAAAGTACCCGGCACAGGCATTTATCTGATAAATGCTTTGAAGCTTCCTCTGTCCTCTTCCAGCCCCTTCTGTGGGGTAGGACTCTCGGTTGCATTTCCCTTCTGAGCGAGGTTGGATAGCGGCTCTCCAAAGATGTCCACATCCTAAGCCCTGAAACCTGTGAATTTGTTACCTCACCTGGCAAAAGGGACTTTGCAGATGAGATTACATTAAGGATTTAGCAGCAGGGATATTACTCTGGCTTACTCAGGTGGACGTGATGTAATCGCATGGTCGTTATAAGAGGAAGGCAGGAATGGCAGAGTCAGAGGAGACATGACAACAGAAGCAGAGGATCGGCGGCAGAGAGAGCTGTGAAGATGCTGCACTGCTGGCTCTGAAGATGGAGAAAGAGGCTCCGAGCCAAGAAATGCAGGAGGCCAGCAGCAGCTGGAAAAGGCAAGCAAAGGGATTCCCCCTACAGCTACTGGAGCCAGTGTAGCTGTGCCGACACCTTGATCTTGGCCCACTGATACTCACTTTGGACTTCTGACCTCCAGAATTGTAAGACAATACACTTGTGTAGTTTAAATCTACTAAATTTGCAGTTATCTGTTAAAGCAGCAATAGGAAACTAACACAGTATCTCTCGCATCCGGCTGGTGGTCTGTAGCTTTTCCTGTGCCATCCTTTACCCCTATGTGCATTAATAAGGGTGGAAAATTTAAAGATGGAAAATTTATGCCGTCACATATTAGATTAGTTGAGGGGAGAGAGCGTGATCTATTCAATTCTACACACTCTTCCTCACTCACTTGCTGACTCATTAAGTCACTAATTCACTCATTTGCTTGCCGATTCACTCTTACATTCTTACATTCTTTCAGTCCATTCACTCGCTCATGGACTCACACATCTCTCAATCAATAGCTTTTGAGCTACTAGAGCAGTGGAGCTGCTGCTTCGATGGCCAGGGACGAGCCGTGCTTGAGGGATGGAATGTCTCAGGGAGGAGGCTGGTGGTCAGGGAAGCATCTGACCTCTCCTGCAGCTCTATGTTTAACAAGCCAGACTGGTGGGAAGGCCAGGCCTTAAGCAGCCAGACTTAGAGGTTCTTTGGCACTGACCTTATGCCAGAAACTGTTATCCAATCAGATGTGACCATGATGTTTTAATAAAAATGATGATCGTACTTTAGGTACATCATCTCTAGAAGCCTAGAGAGAGAGAGTGACTTGTCCAAGGCCACACAGCCATGAGTGGCAGAGCCAGGGTCCAAACTCAGCTTTGTGTGACTTCTTGGTTCAAGTGTTTGGCCTCTACTCGTAGTCTGGGAGCTCCCATGGCTGGGCTGGGGAGAGGCTAAAACTGAAAGGAGAAAGGAAAGGACTTCAGGAGGAGGGAAGGTAGAACAAGAATAAGTTTTCTAAATCTCAACACTTAAAGGGATTCGGGTGAATCTTTTCTAACCTGGGTTGACCGTCATCACAGATGGAGCTCAGCAATTTATCTCCAGGTCATGGGATGTTCTGAGTCCAGCAGGTCAGCCAACCTGGGTGACCCACAGAACTTCACCAGCATTTGCAGGAACACACGGAGCTGGGTCCATCCTTGAGGGCAGAGGCTGGTGGAAGCTGGGTGAGGTGTCAGCACCCAGAGGCTGGAGGACAGGGGACAGGAAACTGGACAGATTATTAGGCACAAGAATGGGATCAGCATGGCAGGAGGCAGGCATGCCTGGCTACCTCTGGCAAGATGTGGGACAGATCTAGAACAAGCTGGATGTTGGGGGGACACCCCACCCACAGTGATCTCTATGTACCCCTCACAGGCCTTAACAAACCTCCTCCCTTACACCGCAGAGTGCTGGGTGGCCCTGCCCATTCAATCCGACCCCCTGGCTCTTCCACCCACAGTAGACTCCTTTACTCTGCCTGCCTGGCACCCTCCTTTCTTTTGAGCACATTCCTTCTTTCGGAGAACTGTCCCCAAATCAGTTATGGGGTTCTAGTGGGGACCATGTCCTTAGACTCAAGGAAGGGAAACATGTCCCAGCTGAACTAATCAGAGGCCTCTCATGGAGGTTTTCTAATTAGAACCAAGGCAAGAGCTCTTCACCTTCTCTCTGTTGATGAAGGTCAGAGGGTGAGTCAGGGAGCTACAAGAGTGGTCATGGTTCTAGCCTCAAGCAGCCGCCATTTGCAATAGAGGGAATGATGCCAGCAGACAGAGGACAACAGAGGGGACACACAGAGAGAGGCCTTGTGGCATCTGAGTTCCCGGTACTGGTCACCCCTGCAGCCAGCTACATCCTTGCTCTTCCTATGGTTTGTCTACAGCAGCCAAGAATTTCTTCTCTAGACTGATGCTATCTGGATTCTTACCACCTGACACCAAAAGTGTAAGACATGATTAACCCAGATGGGGTGGGTGCAACTGATATGGGAAGACAGGAGCTTTCCTCACCCCTGTTTTTAGATGCTTTCTGGGTCCTTGCTATGTGCCAGGCACTGTGCTGGGAGCTTTTGCAGGCATCATCTCACTTAAACTTCTTAACGACTCTATGAAGTGGGTGCTATTGTTATCTTTATTAAATAGATGGGGAAACTGAGGCCCAAAGTAGGTCAGTTGCTTGTCTAAAGTAAGCAGCTAGTAAGTTTAAGGCTGAGATTTGAACCCAGGCAGTCTCCTTCTAGGGCCTGTGTGCTGACGACCCCAATTTCCTTTCTACTCAGTACGTGTTAGTCCCTTTGCCCATGAGTCTGACTTGCTACACAGAGGCATAGTAACATAGCATGACCAAGACGTGTAGCTGCCATGTCTTGAGACCTTAATGGGACTTTGTGAGCATCACTGTATCACCTTTAATCCTCACAATCACACTATGAGATATAAACTGGGGAAAGAGGGGCTCAGAGAGGTGAAGCCACCTCCCTAAGGTCACATGGCCAGCAGATGGTGAAGACAGGATAAGAATCCAGCTCCATGGGACTCTAGGACACCTTGCTCACTGGCCTTAGTATGCGTGAGATGTTTAGCCCACCCATTCTCCAGCTGCCGGGAGGCTCACTTGTTCAGCCAGGCATCAGAGCTGCTGCTGGTCTCAGGCAGGGCTGCCTAGCTGCCTCCTGAGGGGTCAGGGAGCATCGATGCTCAAACTCAGAATGGTGGCCAAGTGGCAGGCACACACTTCTGGGCGGCTCGTCAGCAAACCATCTGTAGCATTTCCTCTGGATGAGAAATAGCATTCAAATGCAAGCCCTGGGGGCCTCTGTGAGGCAAACATTGCCATGCTCCATGGCAGGGGGCAGGTTCCTTCTCTGAGTCATGTCTGCCAGGGGCAGGTGGAGGCTGAGGGACCAGGAGCTGGTGGGGGTCAGCTGGGGTCACCCGGAGGAAAGAAGGAAGGTGATGGCCAAGTGTACTGGCCACTCTGGGTGCCACAGAGTTCCCTGTCCTTCCACCCCTGCACTGTTCTGTCACCAGAGTAGATGCAGGTAGCCTCACTTCCCTGGGGAAACCTAGGCCAGGCTGCTTTGGGGTCTGCTTAATCCCTGTGTCCTCTGGAGGTAGGGTTCAAGGCACTGATAAGATCCCACCTCTCCTCTCAGACCTAAGCAAGGGAAGAAAATAGCTCATATTTCTGGGGCACCTACTGTGTGTCAGGCACAGTCTTGGACACATTATATACATAAGTATGGCCATACAGAGGAATCCCATTGCACAGATGAGGAAACTGAGGCTTAGAGAAGTTATGCCACATGTTCATGTTCACACAACTAGTGTGAGCTAGAGTGGAGCTTGGATTCAAATACAGCAGTGGTCCCCAACCTTTTTGGCACCAGGGACAGGTTTCATGGAAGACAGTTTTTCCACGGACAGTGGGAATTGGGGGATGGTTTTGGGATGATTCAAGCACATTACATCTACTGTGCAGTCAACCCTCTCTGCTAATGATAATCTGTATTTACAGCCACTCCCCAGTGCTAGCATCACCGCCTCAGATCATTGGGCATTAGATTCTCACAAGAATCCCTCACATGTGCAGTTTACAGTAGGGTTTGCGCTGCTATGAGAATCTAATGCCGTGGATGATCTGACAGGACGCAGAGCTTATGCGGTGATGCCAGTGATGGGGAGTGGCAGCTGTAAACACAGATGAAGCTTCCCTCACTCGCCGATGCTCACCTCCTGCTATGCAGCCCTGTTCATAACAGGCCACAGACCAGTACCAGTCCGTGGCCCGGAGGCTGGGGACTGCAGAAATACAGGACTGTCTGGTTCCAGGGGCCTTGCGCTTAACCTTTAACCTTGAACTTATTGCCTCTGTGGGGAACGAAACAGGTAATGAACCAGACGGGTAGCATCTCCACTTAGGCAGAGGTCTGAGCCAGGAAGGGGAAGAGGGTTAAGTAGAGCGTGAGTGTGCTGTGGTCACCAGGCTCTTAAGGCCTGTGTCCTGTCCCTGGGCCATGTCCGATGGGGGTGGGCTTTAAAGTCCTAGTGCATGGAGGCTGCCAAGCCTTGAGGCTGTTGCCCTGGATCTCCAACCTATAGTAACAGAAACTTGGGCTGGAGATGGGGGGCAGCCAGCTAAGGGCCCAGGGGGTGGTCAGACTGGACAGAATCTGGGGGAGGACGAATGTACCAGGTGCAGGACATCGTATGAGAGTGATGGGGTAGGGCGGGCAGGCAGCAACAGAGGTGGAAGACACCCTTTCCCAAATCTCCCCTGGGACAGCCAAGCCTGTGGGGCCTTCTCTTCAACACAGCAAGTGCTCAGCCCTTCTATCTGCCAACCTCAACCTCAAAGCAGGGACCACAGGGACGCACTGAGAGAAGTGCCATCAGCTGATTGGTCCAGCTTGGGTCACGTGGCCACCTCGATCCAATCAGCTATTGCCATGTGATTGCACATGGCTGCCGCTTTCAGGAGCTGTGGTTTCAGGGAGGGAGACTGGTCTTCGAAGGTCTGTAGAACTCAGAAAAGAGTAGAAGTGCCTGCTTTAGACCTAGAGGCAGAAAAGGAGGGAATTGGGCAACTCGGAAAAGTTGCAGGGCACCCACCACAAACCCCCTGCCCCAGAGCGTGGCACCTGGCACCCGTTCTCATCCTCAGACCCAACCCTATTCCATCACTTCAGCATCACGGGGACGTCGTCTCCATGGAAGGCAAGAAACACCTCACCCATCAGCCCTGCCAGCTGAGCGGCTGAGCAAGGAAGAGAAGGAAACTGACACCCCAGGCCACACCCCAGACCTCTTGGATGTGCCGCTGCCCAACGTCCAAGACCCAGGATATCGCTGAGGAGCACTCATCCCAACAGCAAACACAGCTGGGAGCCCTGTCCCTCCACACCCCCAGGCACAGACACAGGTCCTCCAGAGAGCCGGGCATCTGGAGGAAAAACGTTTACCTGACATGGTTTGTGTGGGCTCCCCGGAGCTAACAATTAGCTGAGCAGGAAATAGCTCTGATAATTTGTTGAGTTTATTGAGTTGCTTCTGGGGAAGAAGCAACATTTGCCCACACTGATTATCAGACCCCACTGTTGCTGCCTGGGGGATAGGTCAGCATGAGAAGAGTCCCCCAGGAAGGTACCAGCAGCTGCTAAGTGAAGGGGACACAGCCAAGGTAAGGGACCAGGGGTGGGGAAGCATGTCCTCCTGGCAGGAGTGGGCAGTGCCCTGGAAAACCCAGATGAAGCCAGCGTGGTATTTATTGTCCCCCAGCTCATCTGCTTGCTGCTTCTTCCTCCGCTTTTCTCCACAGTGCCCTCTGCTTTCACCGGCAGTCTCATTCGTTCATTCAGTCAGCCAGTCATCCCTTCGTCCGTGGAGTAATACTTACTGAGCGGTTCCTTGTGTCAGGCACTCTGCAAGGTACCGAGGAAAGAACAGTGAACAAGAAAGACACAGCTCCTGTCTTCAGGGAGCTCACAGTTCAGTGGGTGAGGCAGATGCCTGAGCAATGCGTGGGGAGACAGGAAGTGCGGTAGAGAAAGTGCAGGGAGCCCAGCGAGCAGGTGGGAGAAGCAGACCAGACTTGGCAGCAAAGGTTTCCCTACACCTGCAGGGTAAGTAGGAAGTAACTAGGAAAAGAGTGGGATGGATCAAGATTGGCAGGGACAATTTGGCAAGGAGGTGAGTTCTTGACTGTTGGAAACATTCCAAACAAATCGTTTTGAAAACTGCCCATTTGTCGAGAGTGCTGTGGTTGCGATTCATACATAGCTAGGATTTACGCCTTGAAGACCTCTGAAGTTCTTCTCAAATCTAAGATTTTAAGATTAGCTGGTTCCCACTCTCCTGAGAGCAGAGGGAATATAATTAGATATCCCACCATTGGAAGCAAGCGACTGCTGTTTATTCATTTATTTATTCACTCATAAAGCATATATAATAAGAGCATTCTGAACCCATCTCCACCAAGGCATCTCCCTGGATTACCTGGCACTCCTATGGCCTCAGTAGGTCTTCCTGACTGGTGCCCATGGCACCCTGAGCACCTGCTGCCACCTGGCCTTCTGCCATCCCTATCCCCACCCTTGATGCCTGTGCACCTCTGCTCCCACGAGCTGAGTCTTGCGCTTTCTGAGATTCAGTTGGGTTTGTTGTCAGCTCTCTCAGTGCCAGTCATACTTGTTATTGTAATTATGTGATTTAAATTAAACATCACATAAACTGATGAAATATGAGTGTGATAGGAAATACAGTTGCATCTATGGAAACGAAATTGAATGCTTTGGAATGAGTCCACGAAGGAGAGTCTCTAAAAAGAATTGCTTGCTAAATATTAGGTGTGAGTGAGTGAGAAAAAACTGCATCCCACTGGGTAAGTGACGTGGGGGTGGGGGCATGGGATGCAGCACCCCTAGTGCCTAGCACAATGCCTGGCACATAATAGGTGCTCAATAAATACTTGCTGGGTGGATGATCTGTAGCAAAGCTGGAAATGGTGAATGATGCATTACAGCCATGGTTTATATAAGATAGGCAATGAGAGAAACAACCCCATGGTCAAAGGAAAGGCCTTGGTCCTGCATTCAACTGACAAATAAATGTACATTTAAGTATTTTACATTATAATGTAATGCTTAAGCTGCATAAATGTCCTTTTACGATTCCCTACTTAGAAATTAAATTTTAATTTAGCAGCCAACTACGTCATCTGTGAAGCTTCTGTGATAAGGGTCAGCAAACTTTTTTCTGTGAAGAGACAGAAAATAAGTATTTTTGGCTTTGCAAGCCATAGGCTCTGGCACAACTCTCGACTCTGCTGTTGTAACTTGGAAGCAGCCAGAGACGACATATAAGTGAATGAATGGGCATCGTTGTGATCTGATAAAACTTTATTTACAAAAACAAGCAGCAAGCCATAGTTTACCAACCCCTGTTCTACGGGATTGATTTGCTCGGTGTGCCAGGCACTGTGCTGTGTTGCCAGAGATTCTGAGACAAAGGTGATTCTATCCAAGCTCTTGTGGAACTGGCCTCCTAGTTGGAGAGATGGTCACATCAAAAGATGATTACAGTTTGGTATGCCCAAGACGATGGCAGGGGCTTGCCTGTGGTGCAAAGGGGACACAAGGGGACAGAAAGCATGGAGAGGTGGAGGAAAGGAAACATTTGGTCGGGTTTATAGGATCAGTGCTTCCCCAAGCAGCCAGGTGTGGCAGCATGAAAGGGCGGTCTGGGCAGAGGGAACAGCATATGCAAAGGCATGGAGACACGAAAGTACTTGCTTGTTCCAGGACGGACAAGCCACCCTGTGTAGCTGGAGCTCAAAGTAGATGTCATTGGAGAGAAGATATATTATAAAATTTGGTCTTTATTCAGGATCCAGTGGGTTCACCCTTCACTGCTGGGTTCTCCAGCAAGGCAGGGACTCGATCCAATCTCCCCACAGAGTGTGGAGGTTGGAGTGGAGGCAGAGAGCAGACCAGAAGGCTGTCTCTGTAGTCCAGGTGAAAAATGATGAGGTCACAAGGGGGCCCCAGTTGGCCATGGTGCAAAGGAGAGGGGGGTTGAGGATGCTGCCTGGGCGGGTGGTGAGGATTAGAGAGGAAGGTGCACTAAGGAGCAGGCATGATTTTGGGGAGCTTCGGTTTGTTCAGAGCATAGTAACCAACCCCAAACACACAGTAGGTGGCCAGGAGTTGGCTCCGGCCTCTCAGAGCTGCCTGCACAACTGGGGTGGGCGGGCACTGCTGGGAAGGCAAGCCTTGGAGCCCAGGGGGCCTCTTGTCAAAGATAAGGCAGGAGACTGGGAGATCAGTGGCTCGACTTGCATTGGTCCCCAGCATTCACCCAGTTCCTAGAAAATGTATAACATCATGGGGTTGTCTGGGAAAAGGATTTATCCTGGCACAGCAAGAGTCTTAGGAATTTGGCTAAAGGAAAATTGATTATGGAAAGCATTTGTGATGAGGTTGGGTGTCAATGCTGAGTCAATAAGGGATGAGAGGTAGCTTAGTTTGGGAGAAGCAGAAATCAGCCTCTAGCAAAGGCCTTGGAGCCATTTGGCCACCACTGCCCAAAACCTTCCAGAAAGATTTCCCTGATTGCATCATGGTGTCCTCTCCATCCTTCTGGGAGGCAAACAGACAGCAGGTGGGAAGAAAAGAGGGCTTGGGAGTAAGGATAAAGTGGTGAACACCTCCTATATTTCACATTCTCCTAAGCCAGCCTTGGGGTTGGAGGGATGGCTCATGCTTGGTACTGGGATGCAGAAATGCTTCAACCCTGAATCAGACCGTGGCTGCACACAGGCCGTAGTTAATAGACAATGCCCACAGGAGGTGCCCTGGGAACACAGAAGCCAGATGCTACTGAAGGAGAAGGAGTGGAGGCTGCACAGAGAAGGGGACATTGCAGCTGAATCTTAGAGATTACAGGCTTTGCAGGGACATCCTATATCTAGGGAACCACAGTGGGAGTGGCCTCCATTGGCAAGCACTGTGCCTTGTACACAGTATGTGCTTGGTGAGGACGTGAATGAATGTTCTCCTGAAGATGTCAGTTTTCAGAATATTGGGATTTAAACCAACATCCCTAACACTCCTCCCCCTCAGCTTACAATTAGGCAGCAATTCCTTGCAGTCACTGTTGTCATCTTGTGGGGGGTGTCACCCAGCTCCCCAACATCACGAGTGCATGAGAAGCTTCTTAAGAAGAAATAGTGTCCACCAAGCCTGCTCCGAGCTCTCCTATCACCATGAGAAGGGCTCAGAGCTTTCTGCAGAGGAACTCAAAGCCACTTTTTCTATAATCAACTACGTCATTAAAGGGAGTGACTTTTTTACTTTGTTCTCCCCAAGCCAGATTCCATTAACGAAGCCCCATTTAACAGAAGTCAATTTACCAAAAAGAAAAAAAAAATTGAGTGTAATTGCTTAAATACATTTTATGTTGCACTGCAATAGCAATTTCCTGGGCGAACTTGGAATTCCCCGGGCCCCCCATAGTGAAGTTAATGTGGACAGAAAGGTTTGAAGGGGAGAATCTCTCTTTGTGTTTCTCTCCTTTAATTATGATTCTAAGAGGGAGCAAAATTGAAGAGGATCCTGGGGGGAGGAGAGAGGGGCAGGACAGGAACAGAGTAGAACTCAGCCTAGACTGTTCCACTGCCTGCCTGCATGCTTGTGTGCGTATGTTAGTATAATGCAGTGGCTGAGCACATAGGCTCTGAAAGGGATGGTCTGGGTTTGAATCTCCCTGAATAGCTGTGTGACTGTGAGCAAGTTCCTTAACCTCTCTGTGCAGCCAGGTGGTGCAATGGGAAAGGGCATAAAGAGAGCCAGTGCAAAGGCAGAGACCCACAATAGAGCAGCGTGCATTCCAGTACACGCAAGGTCTTCTGTTTGGCTGGAGAACAGTGTGTGTGTGTGAGTGCATGTGTATGCATGTGTGTGTGTGTGCTCTCGGGGCGAAAAGGCAGGCAGGAGTGACACCAAGAAGGCTTCCCTGAGAAGGTGACGTTTGATCAAAGGCTCAGTGAGAGGCTGAGCCAGGTGGAGGTCTGAGAGCAGAGCCAGCGTAACAGGCAGGGGGAATGTCAAGTGCAAAGGCCCAGAGGTGGGAGCGGGCCTGGCCGGTTTCGAACAGCAGGGAGCTGGTTGTAGCTGGAGCAGGAGGATTAAAGAGCGAGGAGGGAAGGAGGCAGGCGAGGTGAAGGCGCACGCGCTTTGTTCAAGCCTCCTCGGCCTCAGTAAGGTCTTTTACTCTGAGGATTGGAGCCAAGGTTTGTGTTGTTTTGATTTGTTTTTAATTAACTCTATTATGACATACTTTACACAAAATAAAATTACCCATTTGAAATGTACAGTTCTTTGGAGTTTTGACACATGTTTTCATCCCATCTAATCAACACCTCATTCAAACCAGAGAAGGTTTCCATCGCCCCTGAGGGTGCCCTTGTGTGCTTTCCCAGCCAGCCGGTCTCCAACCTTTGCCTCTCACCCCCAGCTCCGGCAACCACTAATCTGCTTTCTCTCACCAAAGATTAGCCTTTTCCAGAGTCTCACAGGGGTCCCATAGGAGTGGAACCATGCAGTGCATACTCGCGGTATCTGCCCTGCGACGGCGCAGCATCGTGCTCTGGAGACCCGTCCACAGTGCTGCACGTCCGGGTAGTTTGCCCCTTTTCATGGAGGGTTTTGAGCGGCAGAGTTCAGTGTGATGATCCTGCCATGGAAGCCCCCAATTCTTTGATAGGTGCCAAGAAAACTCTCAAATACTCAACATTTATGCCCAGGGAGGCAGGGGCAGAACAGAGCAAAGATGCATGGGCAGTATAGGGCCCAGAGCGTTTCAGCCTTGGACATTAACAATTACTAGGATTCTGGGAGTGGGTAAAGGTGTGGGAGAAACGGGAGGTGGGAGATGTCCCCTAGGGCTTCTCCAGGCCATGCAAGCGGAGGTTAAAGCAATCAGTCCCACCCTGATCTCTGCTGGGGAAGTCTCCCTGCTGCTGGATATAAACGGGGATCATTAATCTCATCCTGCTCTGGAGACCTCAGCACCCTCCCCTCATTCCATTTTGAAATAAGGAGGCTTTGGTTCTGAATTATTCAGGTAAATTCTCCTTATTTCAGTGTCCCTTATGTAAATAGCCTCCAAGATTTGTCATTGAGATAGAATTGAATTTGGCCTGGAGAAAAAAAACCCACACTACGTTTGTGACTCCTTAGAAAACTTAAATGACTCAGTCTGTAATAAACTATTTTAAATGGGATCTGGTGAAATACAGTAATCGGTTTCTATAATAGTTCTTACCGTAGCAATATGGGTTATATTCCTGAATTTTCGTGTGTGTCAGCATTTTCATTATAGTAAGAATTCAGTTTTGCAGCGTGTGAAGCTCCTTGGTTAGTTCTTTTGTTTAATGCATATTTATGAAGACCCACTGTGCGGGAGCGCTTCTGTCTGCCCTGCAGTTCCCCTCCCTTGCTCTCTCCTCCCTGCTCCATGCCTGGGGAGGCTTACCTGTGGGCTGCATCGTTATGCTCCCTTGCCCTCTGGCTTCCAATTGGGCTAGATCAACAGGAGCATCAACAGGAGATTGGTGGAGGGGAAGGAGGAGAGCGAGTTATGGGTATTCATTCCTTGCTCCCTCCTGGTGGGATTTTCACAAACTGGCCACAGCCCCGCTGAAGATCTGGGTCCTGTAGGGTGGCTTTTTCCAGGTAGCCCTCTCTTTAGAGATAACTATTCCCTCTTCTCCCTGCTCCAGGGTCGGGAGTGACAATAAGTCCTCCAGTTACCAGCCCCAGAACACTACCCTTCCCTGGTGGTCTTCCCATAGTTCGCCCTCACCTTTGTAAAAAGTCATTCATTGAATTCCTGGAACTATTGTCATATGATTGTGCCACCTGCTTTCTGCTGGAACCCTGACAGGCCTACTTTGTACCAAGTATTGTGTTAGGTTCTGGGAACCAAGATAAAGAAGAAAATAACAGTTGCCATTACTGAGAGCTTGCTGTGGCCCGGGACCGTGCTAAGGTCTTTTTGTGTATTACCTCATTTAATTCTTGCAATCCTTTGAAGGAAGGGTCTAATTATCCCCATTTTATAGATAAGGTCATTGAGGGCTTAGGAAATTTTCCTAACATTACACAGCTGATCCCTCCAGAGCCCAAGCTTCTTCACCTCTAGGCTACATTGGCCCCTTTGAGGAGCTATCTTAGGGAGACACACACCTCGATAAAGGAATTACCATTTTAACAAAATGCCGTGCCATCACAGAAAAGGGAAATGAAAATTCTATTTATTGAGCCCGATATGTACCCAGTACTGAGCTAGGGTCTTTGCCCGTGAGGGTTCTCATTTACTCTCACGAACTCTTAGGGCTGGTATTATTGTCAGTCTTAAAAAGGTTAAGTAACGGGTCCAAGGTCACACTGGTGAAGGCTGGATCTGAACCCAGATCTGTTGGCTTCAAAGCCAAGGAGAGTAAGAAAGGCTTTCCTGGGGACGTGATATTTGAGGGGGCTTCCCAGCGTCGTCTCAGGTGACGTGGGTGGTGCAGGAGAAAGGGCTAGGGTGGGTATATTCCAGGCAGAAAAGGCAAAGTCTAGACAAAAGAAAAAAGGTGGAATGCTTAGGAGATGGAAGCCGGAGGCGCTTACCCTGCACTGCTGGCCTGAAGGGTCAGCCCCGTCTCAGCATCTCAGGGAACCCGGCGGTGGGATGAAGCCCTGGAGGACCCATCTCAAGCTGCTCGGGCCAAGCTACCGGATGGGCTGAGGCGACACAGCCCTCCCTTCCTGCTCCAGGCCGGGGCTGAGGTCCTGCCGTGAAAGGGGAGTGGGGCAATTCCTGGATGCCCACGTCCCTGTCCCGCCCAGCTCTGGTCCCTGACTCCACCTGCTTCCTGTCCCCACAGGTTCACCGGAGCCAGCCTCCCAGCCCCCGTCATCAGCAGCAAGAACTGGCTGCGGCTGCACTTCACGTCGGACGGCAACCACCGGCAGCGCGGCTTCAGCGCCCAGTACCAAGGTAGGCAGGACCCGGGACTGTCGTGCTTCCTCAGTGGGTGGCAGAAATGGCACCTGGAGGACTCGTCCCATCCCCAGACTGGGTCCAGTGTGGCTTCAGGGCCTCCTTGCCTCTGGCGTCTGTTCCTACCTGCAGACCAGAAGCCTGCCATGGTGCATCTCTGCATCCGCGCTGTGGTCTTCTGCCCCAGGGAGTGACATTTCTGGAGTTGCGTAGCCTGAGCTGCACTTCTCAGGCCAGGCTAATCCTAATAGCTAATACTCACCGAGTGCCCGCCGAGAGCCAGGCACGGTGCTAGCCATCGACAAGTGCTCCATTAAATCCTCATCATTACCTTGTGAGGAAAACACTGTCACCTCCCCATTTTATACCCAGGGAAGCAGAGGCTCAGAGAAATTACGCCAGTTTCCCAAGGCCATCTGAACCCCTGTCTTTTGAGCACAGAGCCCACCCTCTCAACCACCAGCCTTTAGCCTGGCTCCGCGCAAGGCGGGAGAGCAGCCCACATTGCCACTGTCTTTCATTTGATCTAGAACACAAGTACATTACAAACACAGGCAAAATCACTTTAGGGAGCATGGTAGCTTTGATGCTCACATGTGCGAAGAGCTGTCTAGTGGCAAGAGATCAGACCAGGAATGGCAGGTGGAAATTGCAGGTAAGCAGATTTCTGCTGCAGTAATGAAGAATTTCCTAACCCCAAGAGCCTCCTATAAAAAGGAATGGATCAACCCAGAAGGGAGCACTCTCTGCAGCCGGAGGAGATCAGAATTCCAGCGGATGGAACATTCCTTTCAACACTGAGTTTATTTGAAGTACTCAAAATTTATAGAGATAAACACCGAGGCTTGGCCTCATAATATGCTCATCAAGTCTGTAACTATTACCACTCCCAAATGGGTGTTGGTTTTAATAGATTTGACAGCAAACTTACATTGCACACTTATTAAGTATAAGTCCCGATGTGAAGCCCTGGGCCTCAGAGGCCAAGTGTCTGCTAGCCCACCCTGGAAGTGGCTCAGGGCAGAGCACAGCCCTCTCCACAAGGCCCCCGGGGCCAAGCTTTCTGGCTAGAAACTGGAAGCAGAAGCATTACCTTCAAAATTGGAACCTTTTATGAATGGCCTCATTTACTTAGCCCTGGAGCAGGACACGTATGAAATATTTAAAAAATAAACAAGAAACCAACTTGGTCTGACTAGTTTAACAAAGCCTCCCCCTGACAGCTTTCCTGGAGACATTTTTCCACCGCTGAGGCTGTGCCTCTGTGTGAGGGGGACAGCTGTCTGAACCTTTCTACTGTTTTTTCCAGAATAGAAAAGCAGAGACGGAAGTTATAATTGTATCTGGTTAAATAAGTGCTAAGTGTTTCTAATATTTTAAGTTGCCGAGCGCCTGTGTGTCATTGTAATTGGTTAAGGTTTGATGTCAGACATGGGCAACAAGAACCGAAACGGGGCAGTCTCTAGGTCACACGTGGGTTGCACACCTACAGCGCACCAGGCCTCCCTCTCCACCATGCAGTGATGTATATGTTTTTATTCCCATTTTTTTCAGCTGAGGAAGCTGAGGCTCAGAGAGGTTGTATAACTAGCCCAAGATCACACAGCCTGTGAGTGGTGAAGCTCAAACTAATACACAGGCTTCTGTGAGTTCTGCAAAATCACAGCGCCTCCTCTTACGGTGCTTTGGGTGTCTTCCCTTTCCTATTTAACCAGTAGCTTTTCAACTTTGTTTTGTTAATCTCACCCCGCCGTAGAAAAAACATTAATCACAACCCCGTAGGCACATACATCTACAGAACTAAAAGGAAAATGTCACCACGTGGTATTTACCCTTACTAAGTGTGATTTACCCTGAAAATTTCTTTTCCATGTTTTTTTTTTCTTTTTTTTGAGACAGAGTCTCACTCTATTGCCCAGGCTAGAGTGCTATGGCGTCAGCCTAGCTCACAGCAACCTCAAACTCCTGGGCTTAAGCGATCCTCCTGCCTCAGGCTCCTGAGTAGCTGGGACTACAGGCATGCGCCACCATGCCCGGCTATTTTCCATGTATATTTTTAGTTGTCCAGCTCATTTCTTTCTATTTTCAGTAGAGACAGTGTCTCGCTCTTGCTCAGGCTGGTCTTGAACTCTTGAGCTCAAACAATCCACCCGCCTCGGCCTCTAAGAGTGCTGGGATTACAGGCGTGAGCCACCGTTCTCGGCCTCTTTTCCATGTTTTAATGCTAGTTGCAACCTCTAGATTAATTTCACAAGTGTGTAGCAGGGAACATTGCACAATCTGAGAAACACCGTTTTAGTGGCCAATGTCTTGAAAACAAACCTTGTCTCCTCCTCTCTCAGCCCCCTTAGCACTTCCCAGGATGGAGTTTTGCATATTAGTGTGTGTCAGTGTTTAAGGAGGGCTTTGTAGGTTTTAGGCACTTGGCATTTTTTACTTCATTCTATCCTAACAGCAATTGTATAAAATAGGTTCTATTATTAGTCCCATTTTACAGATGAGGAAAGACAGCCACAGAAAGGGTCCATAGCTGGCTCAAGGTCTCATTCACTGTGTGTTGGAGTCAGAATTTGAACCCCAGCAGTGTTAATTTGGGTCTGGCGTGTGTAATTACTGTGATTGTGTTAGTAAATGATTCTCCTCTGAGACCTACTTTTGCTAGAGTTTTCCAGTCCAAGAGTGCATAGTGCAAGGATATGCAATGATTATTTAGTAACTCAATTGGTGACTCTACAAACAAATTTTCTCAACCCCAGCACTATCGGCATAATAGTCAATCTGTATAATTCTGTCGTGGGGGACTGTTCCGTGCATTGTAGAATGGTTACAGCAGTGTCCTTGTCCTCTACCCACTGCTAGATGCAGTACAGGAGGAGGGGAATACAGGGACCAGTAGCCAGTAGCACTCCCCCGCTACACACACACAGTCATGACAACCAAAAAAGTCTGCAGACATTACCAAATGTTCCTCATGTGCAAAAGCACCCCTGGGTGAGAACCACTACTCTAAAGGAATGACAACTTTGGAACGACTAAAGACCAATCTAGGTTTTGCTGTTGCAAATACAGTCCAAAACAGTGGCAGAGATAGATTTCAGTCAGGGGTCCCGGAGGAGGCAGAAGGTATACTGCAACAGGAATGGTGAGGTCCCCAGGACTAAACAGCGGGATGGCCTCTACCACCCCTAGGCACATAAAGGGGCAAGGGAAGGGGGTGGCAAGAGCTGGAGCCGTGAAGGAGGGGCCTCTCGGCAGGCCTGAGAGGCTGTTACCAACCCACAGTGCAGGAGGAGGGGGCCAGGGCATCTGTAGCCAGTGTAGGAAGAGGTGGCCACAGGCACCAGTAGCCAGTGCAGGAGGAGGGGGCCACAGAATCGGTAGCCTGTCACCTCCCTCCCCGCCCTCTGCTGCACCTCCCATCTGCAAACCCAACAGGAAGCCGGGAGCAAGGGAACGGAGGCCCTGCTCTGCCCTGCTCTGTGCCCTGGGATGCTGGCTGGCATCGCCTCCGGGCTCTCTTGCTCTCTAGCAGTCCACAGTGGTCAGCGTCCCGGGGCCAAGAGCAGGGCAGAGGAGTTGAGGAATGGACCTGGAAGGGCCGGGGAAGAACCACCAACACGGGATCAGTTCCACCCATGCTCAGTTTTGTGGCATTAGAGTCTCAAGTGACTAATGGCACTTCAGAGCTAATGATTACCGATCCCTAATTGTATTGATAGGTATTTTTTCCCAGGGAAACAAAAAGTAAATTTAAAATAAAAGATAACTTACAACATAGCACATTCCATTCTCATTCTCATTTCAGTCCAATCAGAATTTAGGGGTGTTCATGGCCAGACACAATTTTAACTAATACCACAGGGTATCGGAAGATCCGAGATCTAGTTGAGCTCTGCCGGAACAGGCTGTTGGAAGGTGGGCACTTGTGTTCAATTTAATAAGCATTTTCAGTGTCACATTACTATGTGACAGCGTAGAAAGATGAACACCACTGGGCCCATCTCTGCTCTCAAGGAGAACAGGTTAAAGAGAGGCACAGACATAAATCCGTAACTCTGTGCAGCATGATAAGAGCTATAATTGAGGCCTGATTAGGAGTTCCAGGGCTGGAGATAAAAGGGCAATTAGTTTTGCTGGAGGGACTTAAGGAAAACCAAAAAAAAGGGGGCAGTGACTTAAATGTGGGTCTCAAAAATATGCCAGTTGACAGTAGGAAGAGGCGTTCCAGGTAGACCAAAGGCAGGAAAATGTGAAACTGCTAAATCTGAGGAACCTAAATTTGCCATGCGTCTAAAGCAGGGGTCGCAGCCCAAATCCAGCCCTGCACCTGTTTTGGTGCCGCCCTCTAGCAAAGAACGGGTTTTACATTTCTATACGGTTGAAGAAAAAAATAGAAGAGTAATATTTCATGACACATGAAAACTGTATGAAATTCAAATTTCAGTGTCCATAAATAGAGGTTTGTTGGGACACGGCTATGCTCATTCACTGACACTCTGTCTGTGGCTGCTCTAGCGCTACCAGGGCAGAGCTGATCAGTTACAAATGAGACTGGTGGCCCATGGGCCTAATATACTTACTCCCAGGCCGTTTGCAGAAAAAGTTTGCCAACCTCGAGGAAAGCCTGCCAGCTAGAGGGGCAGTGGGTCCTGAGTCCAGAGGGCAAGGTAGGGGTCCAGCTGCTAAAAGCCTTGATAAAGCTGGGCTTGATCTCATGGGTCATAGATAAGAGATGATACCAAGTTTTCAACAAGAGGGGAGACAGGGTCACGTTTTCATTTTGGGAAGATCTTTGCTTTAGAATCAAAATTGGGAGGACAGTTAAGAGTCTTGGGGAATTAGATGACAGGGGCCAAAGTTTAAGCAGCAGTGGAGATGGACAGGAAGAGACAGACCAAAGAGATAATCCCTGGTGAACTGCACCGGACTCACGACTAGTTAGATTTGAGGGGGCATGAAGGTGAAGGAGTCAGTGATGAATCTTAGGTTTCTAGCTTAAGTGGAAAAAAATATGATGCTATTAGCCAAGGTGGTCTGGGGAAGAGAGAGATGGGGGATGAATTTTGCTTGGGACACATTGATTCTGCGGTAGTATTGGGGTATCAGGAGTTATTTGTGGGTCTGTAGCTCAGGGAAGAAAGCTCTGGGCTGAAGGTAGAGATGGGAGACCACCATTCCCCTCCTCATGTATCTAACAGGAGGGGATGGGGCCGAAAGAGTGATTTTCAAAGTGGGTGTCCTGGAGACCAAGGGGGTCTCCCAGCAACTGGCTTGATAGGGGCTGAGCAGGTGGGACTCCAGGTTTCCACTCCCACTTTAGCCAGACCAGTTTCTCTTTGATCTACAGTATTTTGTGTCGTGGGTATTTACTTACGAGTTTGTTAAAACGGTAAGTTCCTGCAGCTAAAGTGTTTGGCAACCACAGGACTTTAAAAGATCTTTAAGTTTCCTTTCAGTTCTGGGAGGCCCATCGAGGTGGTGTAATCAGTCCTTCTGCCTCCAGGTGGGGAATGTTTCCAGTCCTTCTCAGGGTGTTAATTGCTTTCCTGGGTTTTTTTTCAAGTCTACAAGGAATGATGGTGGGAAAAGCCTTTCTTAATGCACCCAGTGGCCTATAATCACAACTGGAGGGAGGGCTTCCCTGGCAGGGAGGACAGCGCCTGCACTATTACTGCCTCATCTGGAGAGAGGAACTGCTATCAGCTCCACAGGGCTATTGGAAATGGAAGGAGATCCTGGTAAAATACCTGGCACATGGTGGGTGCTCAGGAAACGGAACCCTCAACTCCCATACCCCACCAACCGCCTTGACTTGCTGTTTAATGGTGAAACACGTACAGTGAGAGAGTAAGAGCTGGCGCCTGTGGCTGCTCTCAGACACCTGCCCTTTGCCTCCCACTCTGACCTTGTGATCATCTTCTGGTACCTGTCCCTCACTGCCTTTCTTGTCAGCCCAGCCATGGTGACCGAGAGATGGAAGATATTCCATAATGAAAACCATTTGTTCCTTTAGAATTCCTGCACCGAGTTTGTCTGCAGAATAAACTTACTCATTTGAAAACACTTTGCGTTTACTGAGATGCTTGAGGCTTTTTATAGTTACAGCCGAAGCGTCTGTTTCACACGCGAACATGTTGGATCCTTGCTTGTGACTTACCTACCTGCATTCTCAGGCCAAAATGGAAGTGCCTTAGGCATCCTGTGGTCACACTGTGACTTTTTAGTCCTATTCTCCTTGGCCTGCTGAGCTGCCAAACTCTTCTCAGTCTCATTTCCAGGTTCTGGGCCTCTGTGGGCTCTGCAAAAATTGCAGGGCTGTTGCCGCCTGGCTAGGGAGCCCAGGGCCAGGTGCCCACAAAGTCAAGCTGCTGAGTTCAGTCAAGAGTGAGCCTATTACCGACGCATGAACGCAAAATACGGCCCTCCTCACCCCACCAGGCTTCACGTGTCACCCCCTCCTCTTGCCAGGAAATGAACTTACAGCACACGTTCTTATGACAGTCAGTCATCCACTCAGTCATCAAACTGTTTCTAGGAACTTTCTCTGTGCCTGGCTCTGTGTCAGTCACAGGATGTAGACACATGAGCTCGTGGGACAGTAGCTAGAGTATAGGATGTGATATTGCAGGGTAACAAGAGTTTCAACAGGGTCTGAGTGAAGTCTTGAGGAGGACAATGACTTCTACCTGAGAGCAGTAGAGACAACCATAGGGAGGCCCTGGCTACCCAACCGATAAAAGGTAGCCAGGCAGAGAAGCACAGGAAAGAATGTTCCAGGTAGAGAGAACAGCATCGCATGGATAGGCAACTGAAACCAGTGACCGATGGCTACAGTGATTCCCTTAAATATCTTTCCTCTATTCATTTTCTCCCACTGAATTCGCTGAAGTTATTTAGTAAAGAGCAAGCGGCACCAGGCTCACTAATAATGGCAAAGCACTGTCCCAGGAATTAGAACATGCCACCCCCAACACCGCCTCCCATCTACCATCCCAGGCCCTTCTCTTCCGCAGGAATTCCAGTGGCTACAGGTTCTGCTGTGGTTAACTGAGAAGCCACAGCAGCAGCATCCAACAAAGCAGGTCTTACAACCTTAGTTGAGTCAATTGTTACTTTTTCCACCATATTCAGATCTCCAAGCATGATGCATAACCAGCTTCTGAGGAGCTTTGCATAATTTTCTCAACTATCAGTGATCCTTCAACAGCCTGCATTCTTAGCAATGGTTATTGCTAGGATTCTGAGTGTTCTTTTAATTATTTCTATAGTAATTTTTTTACTCTTCATTAGCTGGAGCAGTGAATCAAAGGATGAAATGCACCAAAGCAAAGCACCCAGATGATATCTTTTTCAACATCAGCTCCTGTAGTATTCAGTGTGTCTGGGTCTGTTTCTTTTCATTTCCTTCCACATCACTTTTCTCATCGATTTTCAGTGTGGCTGACGTCTTGCTAGATGTTCATAGTTTTCCTTTTTCGAAGACACTAATAGCAGTATCTAACTGCTCAGTGATTTCTTGCATATGTTTCTCAGTTTGAGTTTTTTGTCACATTTTCCCTGCAATGACATGGCATCATCTTTGGTCACAATGACCTCTCCAACTTTTCCTAAGTCGTGAAGCTGAACATCTTCAGGATATAGGGTCAAGCTTTCTTTTCCAAGCACCCTACCGTCAGTAGCAGTAGCTTTGTTGGTTCTTTCTATGGCATCAAAACCTGGAGCTTTTGTCCTATTTCAGTGGGCATTGGGTACCATAGACTGGACACTGGAAATCCTGCACATCTCAGAATTCACCTTTCTGAACTTTTGATGTGTTATTCAAGTAGGGAGAGATGTAATCTTGGCCAATCTCCGTACCTTCAATTTCTAATTCATTCAGTGTTTTTCTGTCCTTCACTGGGATGACACCATCAACCTTTGTGATTACATCAGAAATGATGTTGCTGATTTCTCTGTCTCCATTTGCAGACGTTGAGGCAAACTGAACAATCTCTTGAGGAGTTGTCACAGGTTTAGGCTGCTTCTTGAGTTCAGTAATTACAGCATCAACGTGCAACATCACACCTTTCCTGGTTTCCACTGGATTAACACCTCTGCTGATCTTCACCGAGCCTTCCTTGGTGACTGGGCATGCCAGGACAGTAACACTGGTGGTGCCACCCCAGCCACTTCATTTGTATGTTAGTGACATCCTGATCAAGCCCGGTGCCAACAATTTTATATTTATCTTGTAAGTCCATTGACCTGCAACAGATACATCGTCTTTTGTTACTTTGAGCCTTCCCAGCTCTGGGAATCACCATTCTTTCCTTTGGCCCCATAGTAATGGCTACAGCATCTACTAGAACGTCTACACCTTGAAGCATTAGGTCTTAGGCATCTGTACCGGATTTTACATCTTTGGCATAAATCTGTGTGAGGGGAGGAGTCAGCGTGCCAGGCTTGGCCTCATATGGCAAGGAACTGTGGGTAATCGAAGCATTTCTGCAGGGTAGGAGGCCAAGCGGCAAGGCAGACCCTCAGCAACAAGGGAGGGGCAAAATGCAAGACGTATACCCAGCAATTTTTCAAGTAGGAAAAAGGGGACATCAGATTTCAGTTTTTGAAAAATCACTCCTGATAACTTTTTAAAAGATGAGCCAGAGGGGGGAATCCACAAACAAAATCCAAGCAAAAAAGGATGTGTTTATGCAGGAGTGGCTTAGAACACTGAAAGAAGGATACACATTGGAGAAATTTTCTAAGGCAGAGTAAACTGGATTTGGTGAAGCAGTGTGTGTAGGGGTAGAGGAAAAGATGGCCCCACCAGCGGGACAGCCAAGTGGCAGGGCAAAGGGAGGAGTCAAGGTTAGTGGAGGGGCTGACCCTGTGGAGGGGAGTCTGAATCCACTGGGACGAAAAGAAGCTGCAGATTCCGTCCAGTTCTTGACTCCCAGAGCACTGGAGACAGGTTAGGCCTCCCTCTCCTCTCTCCTCCCCTAACAGGTCCTTGTCTCCCGCTAGCTCAGCCCAATAACTCATGCTGCAGACTAGAGAAGCATTTGTATTGCCAGATTCTTCTAGCTAAATGTGTACCATGTGTCCCGCTAACCTTTACAACAGCGGGGAAATGTCTTGTAATTAAGCAGAATATAAAGGATGAATGGAGCAGCCTGGCAATCTCCTGTAGTCATTATCATTCAGAGGAGATGAATGCACCTAGTAAGATTTCCATCAACCAGTTAGAGCCAGCACTCTTCTCCTGGGAGTCCCGACTTTGTTCACGTACAGTGAAAAACTGTGGACAGTATAGGTGTGGGACTAGTATTTTATATGTGGATATTTGGCTGTGTGTTTCCATGTGCATGAATGTGTACTTGTGAGTGAGCTTGTGTAGACATAGATGTCCATGTGTGCACAGATATGTGCACACACATGTGAGCATGAACTCCAGGCTCCATTTCATCTCCACCGTATTGACAACTGCAGAATCCTCTCTGTAGAGACCGGGGGTTCAGTGTAATAGCGTTGGCACCAGGCTAGTGGGCGTTCCATGAAAGATGTACAAACGCCATGAATGAATACATCAGAATTTCTCTAGGTTCTTGCTGTTTTGTCAATCTGCTGGGTTTGACCTTCCTTTCTGACTGAGTCTGCCGGTAGTGCACTTGGGAGGCCTAGAGGGGACCAGCCCTTATTCTCTGCCGTTTCACACCCCAGCCTGCCCCAGTCTGTCGAGCTAGCTCTTCAATGAGCTCATTTTGCGGCTGATTTCACACAGTGCTCCGTATTCCATGATCCCTCACCACCCACCTGGGCAGACTGTTAAAAAAAAACAAATTACTATGTATAATTCAGGGTGTGACCACTTCCCTGGAATTGCTCAAGAACTGAGGCCCCAGCATCAGGAGGTGTTTTTTAATGCTCACATCCCTGGTGATGTGAATCTTGTCTAGAGCTCACCCCTCGGCCAAGGAACTTCCATGACCTGCTCATCCGCTGCCGTGCAGTGTGGGCCAAGTGCAGGTTCTGTGTCCCCAGAGCATGGGCCCTGGCCAGCTGGACCTAGATGTTCATCTTTTAGAGATTATGTTATTGGTATGAGGAATCCCTGCCCAAAGCACTGCAGCCAATGCATGTTCCTGGGCTCACGTGATGAGGACAAAGACTCCATCCGTGGATTCTAACATGCATCTGATGACCACGTGGTGGTCACAGGCAACATGGGTGATGCAACTTCTCAGACCCAGCTCAAAGGAGTAGACAGTCACAAAGTTCATGTGCACCCTTAGGAGCTCCCTGTAGGTTTTTTGGCTCCTTCTTGTTCAGTTCTCATCACCTTGACAAACTGCATCCTATGGGAAGTAGCAGGACATGAAAGAGGAAGAAGAGAAGTTAGCCCCAGCTTGGGAGGCATGATGACATCATCCTCAACTAAACGCAGCCCAGTGAATATTAAGCAGTGACCCATCAGGTTAGACAGTGCTTCCTTGGGAGGGATGAGTGGAGAGGACACAGACTTCAGAAGGATTCCTTCTGGGGCCTTGAGAGGAGCAAGGAGCAGGAGGAGCATCTTCCTCTCTGCAACCTGGAGAATAGAGAAAGGGGGGCTCCCTCGTAGCAATGCCTCTCCTCACAGCCACCCACATCTCACGGCCCCCCAACAGCAGCTGCAAGGAAAACCCAAGCAGCTTTGCCCTGGGAATGGCCTCCGTGGTGCTCAGGTCCCCTTCCTCATCCCCTTCCTCCAGTGACACCAGATCCTGAGACAAGGAGACCCAGATGACTCTGACCTCTTCTCCTACTTGGCCAGGTGCCCTGAGCCATCTCCACAGACCCGGCCTCGAATGGGCCACACTGGCTTATAGAGACCCCTCACCCACCCCTGTCCCAGTGCTGGGGCATCAGGGGAAGCGCTTGAGCTATTGTCACAGTGCTAGGATTGGTCCTGTCTTCCTAGGGATGGCAAATCAGAGGGATTTCCCCGCTGCCACACCGTATTAGCTAGGCTTGAATAATGCATGTTTCCCTACTAATGCCCTCTCTTTGATAATGGGTCCACGTTAGTGTTCATTGGAAATTTTCCTGCTGGATACACACGGAGAGAAACGCACATTTATAAAAAGGATTTGAATGCATGTGGGGAGGCTGTGTCTGTGGTAATAACTGAATTTCATCAGGCATTCAGCATAGACAGTGGCTTACCAGGGGACAGACCTTGGGTGACTTAGCCGGAGTGGGGGACTGGGAGCCGCTCCCTTGCACATCTGATGGCTGTGGCTTTGGTTTGGGGATTGCCATGTTACCTCACGTCCAGAGCAAATACCTGAACTTCAGGGCCTGAGCTCAGGAGGGGGCAGATCCTGGACAAGATTGACAATGCCCCTGGCATTGCTTTGGGGCAGAGCATAAGGAAAGAAGCTGGGGCTCAGCCAAGAACAGAGCTACTTCCCGGCTGTGTGACCTACAGCAAGGCACCCAAACCACTTTGAACCTCTATTCTATCATCTACCAAGTAGGTGTAATGACTACCGGTCAAGGTCGTTGAAAGTATATGGACCAAATGAAATGAGTATTGGGTGCCAGGAAGCTCTGTTCTAGGAAGTGAGGATACAGCAATGAATAAAAATCCCTACCTTCAGGGAGCTTACATTGCAATGTGGGTGACAAAAATAACTAAACAAATGATATCGTATATGAGAAAGTTGTGGGGATAAAGTAGGGAAGCGGGTAGGGAGAGCTGGGTTTGGAGGTGTGGTTTTAATGGAGTGGTCAGAGAAGGCCTCAGTGAGGAAGTGATGTCTGCACAAACACCTCTAGGGAAGAGGGAGCGAGTGGTGCAGCTATCTGGGGGGAAAGCATGCTGGGGAGCTGGCAGACTGAGGCAGAAGCATGCCTGGCATATTGCAGGCACATCGGGGGACCCACGAGGCTGGAGAGGAGTGATCGAGGTTGAAGATAGGGTCAGGGAGGTCTTGGGGAGAGCAGATTGGTCCCTGCAGGCCATTTTAAAGACTTTGGCTTTTACTCTAGGAGAGACGGGTTGCCACCGAAGAGTCTTGAGCAGAGCTGTAATGTGGATTGACTTACGTTTTAACAGGATTCCTCTGGCTCTGGTGCTGAGAACAGACTCTATGTGGGCAAGGGTGGAAGATGGGAGACCATGGCAACGGGGGGAGAGGTGTCGGCGACTTGGACCAGGGTGACAGACGTGGAAGTTGTGAGAAGTGGTGGCAGCTGGGATATATTTGGAAGGATTTGCTGATGGATCGTGTGTGGGTGTGAGACAGAGGAGTCAAGGATGCTGAGTTAAGGGAAGAACTCATAAAGCACCCAAGGCCTGGCACATACGAAGTGCCTGGTCACAGCTGCTGTCACCACTGCTGGGCATCAGTCTGAGCAGGGCTAAGTTGGCAGGCGGAGGCTGGCTGGAGGATGGCACGGGGATTTGGGATTGGACAGATGCACCAAAGCGTATAACCAGAGACTGGATGAAGCCCTCGGAGACCAGGAGAATGCCTTGGGGAGCAGAGGTAGTCAGACCACAGGAGGGTGATGGGTAAAAGGGATGGCCTTTGGAATTGTGGTGTTCCAGCTCTGGCACCCTTTAGTACTATTTGGCAAAGTTGTGGTGAGCTGAGGAATGGACTTAGTGACAGGGTCAAAGCCAGATTTAATCCATCAGACACCCACCTGAGCCAGATACCATCCCCCAGTGACCTCCAGGACTCAGCGTCCCCTGCCTGCATAGGTCAGCTGATGTAGGCTGGGCTCAGCGAGGCTGACCCCGCCCCACCTGTCTCTCATCCTCCTGGGATCAGCCATGTGTCTCGCAATGATGGCAGGGATGCAAGAGGGCATGCCTAATCTGGGAGGTGCTTCTCAAGCCTTTGGACATGTCAAATTTCCAATGGCCAAAGCAAATCATATGCCTGAACCTAAAGTCAAGGGATGGTAAAATACAATCCACTTCTGCAATGGGAGGAACTACAAAATCACATTGCAGAGGGTGCAGTGGTGACGATTTGGACCCATAGTCCAATCTACCACACCCTGTCGGGGCTGGCTCAGAAAGCGAGGCGGAACGTGCAGGAGAGCAGAGAGCGGAGGGTGGGCTGCAAGACTTCACGTACAAATGCCCATGAACAGTGTGCTGGGGAACAGATGGAACTCAGTAGTTCTAGTGAAATCTGGAACATCTGCGAGAGGCCACTGGGGGACTCCCAGAGCCCCTCAACACCCAGCAGGTGGGAGACCACCTTTCCTGCACCCTGCCACATTTGAACGCTGCTCTTGGTACGTCCCAGCCCTGAGGAGTTTCTGCCATGGAACGTCCCAGGCCACAAGAGCGATCATTCTAGAGGGAGCCCTACCCCTGGTCACAGACAACAACTTAAACTGTTTTTCTTCTTGTCTCCTCTCCAGTCAAGAAGCAAATTGAGTTGAAATCTCGAGGTGTGAAGCTGATGCCCAGCAAAGACAACAGCCAGAAGACATCTGTGTGTAAGTGTCCGCCCGGGGCCCGCCTGCCGGGCCTCTTGTTCAAGGTCAGACACGCGTGGTGCTGTGACCGCGGGGAAGCCGATGATGCTGGGATGACTTCCCTTCGGCCCTGCTTCGCTCCCTCCCGGGCTCTGTGCATGGACACACTGACCCTGTGCCTCGAGCAGCCCCGGGCTTGTCTTTTGCCTCCTCGTCCTCCTCCCATTTCCCTCCTTATCCTCTTCCTCCCTCACTTCCCATTCGAACTGCAGTCCAGGGAGCCATTACTGCTACATTTCTCTCTCTTTATTTTTCCTTTTGAATCACTTCCACCTGCTAAGACAGTCCTTCTGGCTCCTCTTTCAGGAGTCAATAATCTCAGGCAGGGATCTTGGGGGCTGCAGGGCTCTAATTCCAGCTCCCAAGTCCAGATTGGGAACAGGGCAGGGGGGAATGCCCAGTAACCACCTCCGAGCATCCTTGGACCTGGCTGCGCAGGGAGAGGACTGGGGGCTGTTCTCGGGCCAGTCGGGGAGGTGCTGCAGCTTCTGCTTAGGCACGGGGAGGATGATGACTTTGAGAACATGTTCCCGCTCCAATGTTTGGAAGATTAAAAGAGGCCCAGTTCTGGGGAGCAGTCTGGAATGTCACCCCCAGAAATACCTGATCAGAGCCTGTGCTAAGGGGCTTTGGCACTAGAGCACAAGAAGGGTTGGAGAAGATTCTGGGTACCTGAGAAAGCTAGGCTCGAAAGCACAGGAGTTTTTTCCAGAATCCCTCCATTTTCTTTCTGGGGGAGCGTGGGGAGCTTTCCTTGGTCCCCCAAACAATGGATCAACCTTCTGGTTTCCCCTCTCCTTCCCTCCCTTCGTTCCCCCCACCAAAGGCCTTCTCCCCCTCCAAGCCACCTCCTCCTCCTTTCCCCTCCATCCCCCTTCCCACCCTCCCTGCCTCCCTGCTTCCCCTCCACTCTTCCTGGGCCTCACTGGCTCCTGCCACCCTTCTGGCCCCCTCCTTCCATCTTGGTCCCACTCGCTCACTGGAAGTCTGTATTGAAGACAGGCAGGCAAGAGCGGCATCGTGGTTCCAGGCTCTGTGCTGATGTGTGTGGCTGGGAGTAGGTTGGAGCAGGGTCAGTTTGTTCCGTGGCCCTGACTGAGTGGAACCCGGGTGTGGGGATTTTCTTTGGTCTTTCAAGCCCTCTGAGTGGAGACAGGTGCCACCAGTGGCTGGGTTCAGCTGGGGACCAGCGCCTCTGATCACCCCTTGCCCTGAGGGGGCTCCATGCAGGGCCCTGCTTTGGTGATTGCCTAGGGGCTCAGGGAGGGAGCAGGGCACTAGAAGAGCCTGGAGTGGGCCAGGTATCTGTAGCAAGGACTCAGCTGTGGGCCTGGCCCCTGGGCTCCTCCCTCTGTAGTCACAGGAGAGCACGTGAACTGGTTTGATTTCAGAGCTTGCCCCGGAGCCACAGGCAAACTTAAGGAAATGGCCTTGGTTTGGGAGACCAAGTGTATATCCCAATTGTGTCTCAGGTAGCCGTGTTCCCCCAGAGGCCAATGTCTCAGTGTCTGTCCACATCTGTAGAAAGGCGATGCACATCCCTGCCCTGCCTTCTTCCCAAGGGCCCTGTTGGGTCTAAGATGGCCTTCCTGACTGAGGACTTCAGGAGGTCCATAAACTAGCTGAACAATGACATGTGACGTTGTGAGTGCATTTTCCTGGAGAGAGGGTCCATGGTTTTCATTAGCTACTCAGAGACGCCCAGAACTCTCTCAGAAAGATGAAGAAATCCTGTTCTAATGAAATAATGCAAACATTCTTCGCAAAAAGTATATACCTCTCTGCCAAGAAGATATCAATCTCCATTCTAAGAGTTCCTCTGAAGAAGATGGGTGTGTGATTCAAGCTGCCTCAGAGGCTGGTAGCCAAATGTGTGCAAGTGTCTGGCCCTTTGTGTTCGCTCAGATCCCCTGTGGACAGCTGTCCTGAGCTTTAGGGGAGGAGTGGACCCGGCTTTCTGCCTTTACTAGGCAGTCCATGGGTACATGGACCCCTGGCCATCGGTTCTGGCCACCCACCTGTCTGTGTCACCCTGCACTTTGGGTAGAAGGCATTGCCTTTCTGGGCATGTTGCAGCTTCTTCTCACCATAGTGGCCCTCCCAAGACAGGTAAGGATTACCCTTCATCTTGTGCCTCACATACAAGCAGCTGGTTTTGAATAGACAGTGAAGGCTGGAATTACAGAAAGAAAGGGGGAACGCCTCTTGCTTCCATAATTCAGACAGTAAACTGTTTGCTGAGATTGAAATTTGCTTGTTTCCTGGGGAACCTTGAAGGTCCTCCTGGGACTGCCGTCGCCTGCTCAGTGCTCCCTGGAAGAGGGCCCTGGGCCAGGTGCGAGCTGCGTCACTGCTGGGTTTGTGACTTCCTAGATGGTGCATGATCCTCCTTGGGGGCTGGCTGATTCGAGGGGAGGCAGTGGGGTCTGCTCTGTCTATCAGGGGCTGTGGCTCACGGGGTGGGCTTTGGCATGGTCTCTCCTCTCTGGTCCAACCCCATCGTCATTGGGCAGCCTTCTGCTCTGTCCGCTTCCTGGGTGGTGTCACTACTGAATGAGAGGGCAAGAGAAGGGGGCAGGAAACTGCTATATGTTATTCATGTGCTACAGGGGGCTATGTGGTTCCCGTGTGGTGGTTGGCAGGGGCTTTGGGATGGGTGTGGTCCATGGGCAGTGTTGCGCAGGGAGGACCTAAAAAGAAGGCGGGTCCTTAGCTGGGCAGTCCGCAGTAGGGACAGATCTCCATGAGGCTGTACGGGGGGACTGGCTCACCAACAGGTAAACCAGCAAGTACAGCTCAGGATTCCTCGCTCCTTTTCCCGGGAGGAAACCGTATTGGGTTATCGTCTTCCTTCCATTACTTGCAAACCATGAGACTTCAAGGAGGCAGGAGCTTGCTCTACTTTGGGGGTGGTGCTCCATCTAACTATCCCTGCCTAAAGGTGTCTGGACTGGTGGGAATGGTGACTGTGTTAAGTTTAGGATGTGAAAGCTTTGGAGGGAGAGGCTTGGCAAGGAAGGGGATGGGGGGAGTAGGGGACAAGTCTCCAGTTGGGTGACTGGTTTTAACCTGGCGGTGTGGAATGCTGGAGAAAGGGAGCTACCCAGAAGGCCTTGCATTCACTGCAGACAACCAAGGGGATACCTGGTGTCTGGCTTGAGAATGGAGTCTGTCAAATCCCCAGGTTCCGTGTCCAGCCATACCCCGGGCTACCTGGAGGTTTGAACACGGTCTACACCTGTGTACAGGTGTACAACTGTCTACAACTGTAGCAATGAGCTTCAGACTCAATGAGTCTAAAACGGGGCTCCCTGCCTTCCCTCCCTCCATCACACCCCCTGCATCCTCAGGGCTACCCAGCCCTGGAAACACCTGCTTCCTGCCCTCATGCCCTGATCCTCCACGAGCCCCAGGGATTCCTCCTTTGCCACGTCCTTCCCACTGTCTCATGCCTGTCCCCATTACCAGGCTCTTGTTGTCCTCAACCTGGACAGTCACAAAACTTCCTGGCTCATCTCACAGTAACCAGCCTACCCCTGGGCAATGGGGTCTCACCACACCCTTCTCCCCCTCAGAACTCTGCAGGGGCTCCCAGGGGTTTTCAGGGTCCCACTGGAAACTTTTCCAAGTCTGATCCCTAGAATCTCACTTTCTACTCTCCCTCATCACCCTTCATCCTCCTTCCTACACAGGGTGACCCCTAGTTCTGTTTGCATGTCTCCACTTCACTCCTCACCCCTGTCTGCCTTCGTCATCTCTGTCGCCATGTGTCCAAAGCCTACTACCTCGGAAGGTCCATAGTAAATGCCACCTCCTTCAGGCAGCCGTTCAAACTTCTCCCAGCACTGTGAGACTGGTCTTCGTCTGAACATCCCTGAAGGTGCATCTTTCACCCCTCCCCATGTGGTTCCACAGTTTATTTCCATGTTTCACATCTTCACTCAACTGGAGGCTCCTTGAGGACAGTGGACACATTTGACTATCCTTGGCATTTCTCATGGGATCCAAATAAAGCCTCGTACACAGTAGGTGCTCAATGAATGCTTGTCTACCTATGTGAGGGAGTGGGCATGTGGGTCACGGAGCACTTTGCTCACATCATGGGGCATTGAGGGGAACAGGAGGGAAACGTGCAAACTTAGGGAATGTTGTTCCAGGTGCCCTGTCATCCCTCCTCTAGAGGTCGCTGTTGGGATCGTGGGACTGGGGAGTCCTTGAATGGAACTGCTGTGACCAGGCTATCTGCTTGGCCCCAGCTCCTGGTCATCCTCAAAGCCAGGAACCCAGAGGTGTGAGGGGTTCCAGCCTCACCAATACGCACATCCCGTGAACAATGAACAGGCAGGGGCCAGAGTGTTGCCCACCCTGTCCACCATGTGTATATCCGCCGCCCCCTGACCAAGCTTCCCCTCTAGCCGAGACAACTGTGCATATGGTTTTTGTAAACAGGACTTTGGTGTTGGCAAGTGTCAGAGCATCATGCCACCTTCCAGAACCATCACAGGTGCCATGTCTACTCAGTGCCCTTGGCTGGTGGCATTGGGCGGGGCGGGGGGCGGTCTGGTTACTGCTTACTCTGGCTTGAGAAGTGTCTGGTGGGAAGAGGTATCTCAGAAGAAATGTCCATGTTTGAGCTAAAGTCCCTGCTTTGAACTTCAGACTGCAGCTTTCTCTTACATTCTTTACCGTTTCTGATCATGCATCCACCTTTTATTTAACTTTCTTTGAGTCATTTTTCCATTTGGGGCTGAGGTGGGGGGCTCGTCTCATCTAGACTCTCCACCCCGAGATCTGCAGCCCAGGGTAGGGAAGTCACCAGGGGCTGTGGACAGGCCACCTCTGGCCGCTGGTGTGGGATGAGGGACCTGGGTGGCTGTTGGGGTGGAGGCCAATCTCTGAACCCACACGCTCGGAATGACTTTGCTCGCAAAGGGATTTGTCAATAGCAGCTGCTCACCCTGCACACTCAGGAAACCCCAGGCCGGAAGACCCCAGCCACCCCATACAGACCCAGCAAAGCAGGGCATCATTCTGTGTCTGCCTCCACCTCTCACCCTGAGACATTGCCGCTGTGGCCTTCCTGTGACTCTCCATCTCTGTATGTGCTGTTCTTTTGCCTTGTAGTAACTCAGGTTGGTGTATCCCAAGGACATAGCATGTGTCCAGATCCTGGCATACCCGAAAGGGGCAAAAGACTAGGCTCGGATTTCAGGTAAGATCTACTTGGGAACTTGCTGACTGCAAGAAGGTGGGGTGGCCTGACTCGGGGTGGGGGAGACAGAGGCTGGCCTGGCTGGAGGTAGAAATGGAGAGAACCGGCTGGATACAGGAACAGATGCTTTCTGGAGAAGAGCTGTGGCCTTTGACAGTCTCTCCCGGCCCGGTCCTTAAAACAGTGCCCAGGCCTTATGGGGGGACCGTAGGCTGCCAGTGTTACAGCAAACCTTCATACCCAGGAAACAAAGGCTGCCATCTCAGTAATGACACGCCAGCAGGCAGCTCAACCTGTGATAATCTAGGAGACCCTGGGGCCGAGAGATGGGATGTTCTGCAAACTTTCTAACTATCCAGGCATTTTCCCATAATCCTCCATTTTCATTAAAGTTTACGGGTGTCATCCACCCACTCTTAGCTGCCCAAACTGATGCTTATCTCCAAGGATTGCTGCTTTGCTCACAAAGTCACCTTTTAACTCAATCCTAAAACCATTAAATTGTCCAAAAAAAAAAAAGATGGAGAGCAGATGTCTCTTCCAATGGAGATTTTAAGTTGATTAAACAGTAGAGCAGAGATTAAGGGTCAGAAAGAGAAATAATGTTCCCTGTGGCACTTTGTGGAACCAGGCAGAACTCAGGGTGGGGCATGGCAGGCCCGGGGATTGAGCTCACAGACACACCTTGTCTCCCAGGTTAGGATCCAGTGTCCAGTTTACCTGCAACGAGGGCTATGACCTGCAAGGGTCCAAGCGGATCACCTGTATGAAAGTGAGCGACATGTTTGCCGCCTGGAGCGACCACAGGCCGGTCTGCCGAGGTGAGGGTGCCCGGGGAAGGGAGGCCGGACAGAAACAGGGCCAGGTGTGGAGGATGAAGCCCAGTTCCCAGCATCTGAGGCCCAGGCTGTCACCCTTGCCCCCTGTGTTTATTTACTAATTAACATACTTATTTAGCACTTTCTTGGTATCAAGGCCTGTACTAGGATCAGGTGATACAGAGGTAGGGAAGATAAATATGGTCCTTGCCCACCTTACAGTCCGATGGGGAAGTCACATATAATAAAACAGGTTGCTAGCTCATTGAACAGATATTACAACCACACCTAACTAGGAAAGGAAGCCACCTTGAACCCCTCCATTATAACGCATACACATCCTGGAACTTCTATCCCAATGCCCTTGTATCTTTCCCCACACTCTGCAGTAAAGAGACCTGTCACTCCTGGAAGAGTGTTCTTAGCTATGTGGAAGTGACATGAGCCATTGAGATCAAAAGGCTTCTCTGTGGGATTCCTTTAACTCTACACCTGGGCATCTCGTGTTCAAGGGCTCTGCCACCCACATTCCCAGGCATCACATAAGCCAAGGTTGGGCTGGCCTATCCCCTGGTCCCCAAATAATCTTAAAATATCAGACCTGAAAGTATTTCTGCAGTGGAGAAATGAGCCCCTGACGTCATTTCTCAGGGCACCAGCAAAGAGAACCCCTGAGCACTAGGCAGCTCGATGGCCTTTAAAAGTGCTCTTCTAAGTGCCCTTTCGGAAGAGAAGGTATGTTTCCCACTATAAAGCTACATTCTGGATCCTTCTAAAGAGTCTCTGCCTCCCTCTAGGCATACGCATCAAGATGAAATTCAGGCAGAGTAAGAGGGGTCCAAGAAAAATAACTGAGATCATTTTTCTACTAAGGAAGGGACAAAGTTGGAGCTGAAACCCACTCCCTTTTTAAAAATGAGTCGATAAGTAATCTAGAAGAGTGTCATGAAAACATCTTTCAAATTAGCTTTAGATTTATTCATCTTCACTCAACTTTAAAGTGGCCGTACTCCACAATTTATAATATACTTTGCATTCCACTGATTTTAACTCCATTCTTTCAGGAATTTTACATAGCTACTATTTTTTTAAAAAAAAATGAAAAAACAATAAAAGTATTCTTGTTATAACTCAGCAATTGGGCAAATCACCTATTTTCCCTAAGCCTTTCTTATCTATCAAAACAGAGATGATAGTACCCACTCGACCCTTCTTACATTTAATGTGAACGTCAAATGGAGTTGTGGCTGTGTAAACAGTTTATGAATTGGGAGATGCTAGAAGGAAAAAATCAAATATCCTTGTGCTAGTAGAATATGAGCTAGATAGGGCAAGGATTTCTGTTTTGTTCACCTCCTAAAATAGGGCCTGATACATAATAGGTGCTCAATAAAATGTGTTGCATGGTCAATAGAATAATGGAATAATTAAACAGTATACCACTCCAATTACAGGGAACCAAGACACCAGCTGTGGAGAGAGGCATAGAATTATCAAGTTTGAGGACCTCTGCCAATCTGTTGTTTCAAAATTCCTTTTGAGAATCCAGACTAACAATGCCTTTAGGCAGTGGTGGGATCTGATCTGTCCCCAAGACCTTTTCACTAGAGGAAGATTGTTCTTTTAGTAATGATGGTTGTTTACATGAACATGCCAAGGGTGGGGAAAGGCTGGTGTTTCCACCTTAAGGAAGTTTGTAGTCAAATAATATGCTCATCTTTTTCTCCAGTGATTTGGACCCCCCAGGACTCTGAATTCTCTGCTCCATTTTCACTAAGCACTGGGCTAAGTTTTTCACGTCGTTTCATTCCATCCTCCGCCACTGTGAAACAGGGGGAAATTATGGTTCAAATCCAACCATCATCACTTGTTAGCTGGGCGTCCTTGGGACAGTTTCTTCACCTCTCTGAATCTCCTTTGTTCCTGCTAAAAGGTGGTAATAGCAGAACATGATTTCGTGGCATTCCTTTGAGGAGCAGTCGAGGCAGCGCTTGTTTAGAAGCGATGCTAGTGGCTCTACCAGGATTAGGTGCATACGTGTTGAGTTTAACCTGCTTGGGCACTGTCCATAAACAGCTTCCTCAAGCCCTGGCGCAAACCTCAGCCTCTAGGGGGACTGTCGGTCCTTTCCGTGATGCCTGTTTCTTCGCTTTCTTGTCCAATCCTATTGCAGTCACACAATTCGGAAGTCACGTAGACTTTGATCCAGACCACAACTGTGACACCTATTAGCCTGCTGGCCCTGGCTGGGTTCCTTCATCTTCTGTAGCCACAGGGCCCTCATTTGTGAACAGGGAAAACAAAACCTCCGCTGCCTGGTGATTGTGAAATTTAGACAAGTCATTTTATAGAAAGTGACCAGTGCTGACAGGGGTGGAGAGTGGGTTCTCGGCACAGGTGAACCTTCCTGCCTTCGTCTCCCTCTTTTTCTCCTCTCCCGTAGGCCATCGTGAGGGAGACAGAGAGACAGCTATCTCCTGGGTTTGGGCTTGGACAGTCTGTCCTGGGCTTCCTAGAGGCCAAGAGCTGAGACAGATATTAGATTCAAGCGTCCTTTATTTTGGCAGTTTTTAAGGTTTCTCTTTTAAAATCTTTTGTTCTTAATTCATTGCAATTACCATTGTAATTGTGATTTTTTAGGAGCGTTTAGGTGAACTGCACCTTAAAAATAAAAAGGGGACAAAACTCTTTCAATTCCAAGAAGTTCCACTAAGAAGCAGGTTGCCAAAAGATCCCATTCTAAAAACACAATGGTATTATTTTTCTCTCTAATGAATTCAAAATATGATTTGATTTGAAATATTCATTTTTCCACACAATTAATTCTACTAAAACACGGGGACTGGCAAATAATAGGTTCTCAACAAATGTTTGGGGACCACCTGAATGAATCAGTGATTGAAATGAACGAACAATATGGAACTGCGCCCTCGTTTTGGAATTTGAAATTAGGTATTCACTGGCCTTTCTTTTCTTTTCCTCCCGCCAGCAGAAATGAGCTTCTAATCTGACTCCTAGAAAATTTTTATTATACAATGGAGATTGAGGGCAACATGAAACATTGTTAAACTAATTCTGTTCAGCCCCAGGTATAGGCAGGGTGATATAATATGGGGCTTATCAGACTTATTTTACATATGGAGCCCCATATTTTAAAATGAATTTTTACAGAACCTCAATAAATAAATACAAGTGGAGTGTCTCTGATTACAGTAGGGGCAGGGGATTTGGAGTCACTCACTCCCTCACCCACCTCAGCAACCTCTAAGCCCTGGTACCCCTGGGGCTCCGGGGAACACTGTTTGTAAACCACTGGTATAATGAAGAGAGCCAAATTAACAACCAGGAGACCTGATTTCTTGTGGCCACAGGTTGGTGTTGATGGAGAATAGGGATTAATTATCAGCCCCAGATGAGATTTTTATAGTTGCTGATTCACAAAGCAAATAATTAACAGAAAACCATATGTTTCCTTTGTGACTAAATCCACTTTATCTATATGTCTGTGTCTATATCCATACAGACACACACACACGTACACATATATAGACTAAAAGCCTTTGTAGTAGATAGAGTGCCTAGAAGGCCAGGTTTGGGACTCAGAGACCTAAGCTAAAGTTCTAGCTTTGCTGTCAACAAGCCATATGGCACAGGGAGAGTCACTGAAATGTGCTGTGTCGTTTTCTTCATCTGTAAAATGGGAGGGAACCAGGGGACATGTGGCACAAACCGGCTGAATTAAATGCCATCATTACAGGTGGCTGTCTTCTTGGTGGCCTTCACTGCATCAGCTTCCCGGGCCTGCCGCTTAAACACGATTGTCCAGAGTTCTGTTTCCATCTCCCCTCTCTCCTTCTCCTTCCTCTCTCTCTTCTCCTCTCCTCTCCTGTCTCCTGTCTGCTCTCTTCTCCTCTCCACTTACTCTCCCTGGATGATGCGCTCTGACTGTCCTAGAACACATGCCCCCTTGCTACGGCCCTGAGAGTGTCCCCAAGTCCCTTACCTATATGGGATCATGATAAAGCTCCCACTTATTAAACTATTTATACTCTTATAAAGCATTGCACCAGGCGTTTTTCATAATTTCTTTATGAGGAAAGTGGCAATAGCCATATTTTATGTTTAGCTGAAGCTTAGAGTGGTCAGCGAACTTGCCCAAGGCTGAGTTTCAAACCATGACTATGAAGGCTGAATCCTGCTTCTCCTTGAAAATTGAGGCTGGACATCTTACGGGGTTGATGTATTGGATGGAACCATGCAGAACTGCTTCCCCTCCACTCCCCACTTACTTTAATATAATTTTAAACTTATAGAAAAGTTGCAGTTAATGTGCAAAGAATTTCCATATACCCTTTACCCAGATTTAAACAGCTACTTTTTAGGAATTAATGGAGAAGAAGGAAGCTGAGGAGAGTTGGGCAGAGGTAGGAGAAAAGCCCGGAGGCAACAATGAAGCCAAAGAATATGAGTCTCACACCAGAGGAGGGTCGTTAGGGTTGGGTACTCCGGAGAGGTCGTGTCTGGTAACAACTGAAATGCAACCATTAAAGTTACGTGGTTCCACCAAGCATCAAACGTTTGACGTTGTCTCTGCAAGGAGCTGGCCCGGGAACTGAAGGAAGACCAGAGAAAGGACTGACTTGGGCTGAAGCTTGCATTATGACAGCAAACCATGACTCTGTGGTGATACCACGGTTCTCCTGGCAGCCCCCAGTCCCCAGGATTAGGAATAGAAGAGGTGGCTGGTAGGGTTGACCAGAGGCAGGCATTTCACCAAGCAGATATTAGGGTGTAGAGGCAGCTAAAGGTATGGGGGAGTCATCTGGAGGTCCAGACTTGGTAGTGAAAGAAGAGAGATCAGGAGGGGATAGATAGAGGAGAAGAGATATGGGAGCCAGAGAGCTGGAAGGGACAACAGGTGCATTGAGACCAAAGTCACTCTGCTGGGAGCATGGGCAGTGGAGGAAGAAATGGGATGATTGGGTTTAAGATCTGAGAGTTGGACTTTCTGGGTTCCCAGGACAGCAGGGCACTGGGTGTGGCCATGGGCATGGTTGATCTTGGGACAGAAGGAGGGCAGGGTGCCTGATCTCATGAGAAGGGGTTGGCCTCCAAGAGAAGGGAATATCCCTGTGTTGGAACAGAAGGAAAGAAAATGAGCACATACACGGACAGTATTGTACTTTCAGGGAGTGGGAGAAAGGATGTGCCTGCCACATGGCTTCTGTTTCCTCCATAAAGAGTGAGGCAAGGTCATCAGCTGAGAGTGAGGGGAGATGAGGGGAAGGGCAAGAGGTTAGGGTGGCATATAGAAGGCATGAAAAGGTCTTTGAGCAAAATGAGACCATGAGCTAATACCGCTAAATGACAGGGTCACTGGGCAGTAGGTAGGATTTTTTTGAGGTGGGTCATCATGACTTTATAATGACATCAATCTTTCTACTCATATGATTTTTTTTTTCCAGCAAAGCTCAACCACATGGGGGCAGGTAGGGAGGATGTGGGTGGAGGGGTTCATCCACAATTGATGTCTTCCAGGCAACTGATTAAAGGAAAAAGAAGCAAGGGACTTGGGAGGATTTGCAAGAAAATGTTCATAATGGTGGACCATGGGATCTAAGTTGGGTAAGGACAGAAGACAAGACAGGAGGGGGCTGATGGGTAGAAAGAAGATGTTGATGTCAACAGAGTGGAGGTCTCGTTAGGGCAAGATGAATTCTTTGGGGGCGTTCAACAAACATTTGTGGAAAGAAATACTGAAAAGTGGGAGCAATATCTCCACTGCAGAGGCCACAGAGGAGGCAGTGGCTTGGGGAGGGGGAGATGGGCTTCAATCAAGGCAGTAGTGGGAGTGGGAGGTTCTGAAAGATGTTGCAGCTACAAGCAGAGGTTTGCTTGCCTTAGAATCGGTGGTGGGAGGTGGTTCCAGAGGACTGTGGAAAGGGCAGGGAGGGAGGTCAGGAGGAAGAGAAGCTAGGGAGGGCAGCATGGAACAGGGCAGGAATAAGATGTGGGGAGAAGATAGGCAACCAGAGGCACCTGCATCTGGAGCAGTTCCCTTCTTTGGTGCCAAGTTGTTTCAGTGCCAGAACTGGCTGTGGGTCCAGGTGGTGTCTCCTCATGGTCCCCTGGGACACTGTCCCCCATTATATGGTGTAGTGACATCCAGACCAAACTCAGCATGGAAGGTCTCCAAGAAGTCTTTCCTGAAAGCTAGCCAGAAGAGCGTTTGATGGGAAAAGGCAAATAGAGAAACATAACAATATGTTCGTGCATTTATTGAGACGTCTGAGCACCTACAATTTTGCCAGCCCATCTGGGTCACTGCAATGAGCTTTCCATCTGTTGGTGGGCTCCCAGGAACTGGCTGCTCAGGGGAATTCTCTCTGTCCACAGCACCCCTGGCCTTGCCCAGACAGCAGAGGAAAAGTGTAGCTATTTCTCCATTCCGAACCTAGTTTAAGGTGTTCCACGCTAACTATCCGCAGATTGTAATACTTTAGTTAAACCCCTCTAAGCCCTTTAAGTGGTAAATGCCTTTTTGGTCTGTTCTCTCTCATTACCTTCAGCTTGTTTCAACAGACTGCAAATACCATCTAATTCTGGGAAACAAGTGCAAGATAAATTGAGTCTGAAACTGAGGGCTTTTGGCAGCAAAGTCTGACTTTCCAGCAGTGTAGTAAGATGGTGCTGGTAAAGATTTGTAAGCATCCTCTGCAGGCCTAGAGTTCCGAATCCACAGGGCCTCTTTGCAAAGGTGGGATGGGATCAGGGTTTGGATTTTGATTATCTTATTCTAATTTGTTTAGTAATGTCAATCCCAAATGTGGTTGGGGGAAAGAATCTATGTCAAGAAACTTCAGGAAAGGTAGAAAAAAGAGCCTTAGCCTTGAGAGAAATCTTTGGCAGAGAGAAACAGAATGGACATGGCATTGGGAATCTGCTGGTCCCAGATCCCAAAGGTTGAATATTGGCACTGCCCCAGGTCCTGGGCTGAACCTTCACATCCATCATCTCATGTAATTTCATCCTCACCGTGTCTCAGTGAGGTGGAATCACTCACCTTTGACAGACGAAGCAGCAGATTGGAGAGGTTTTCTAACGTATCCAGGCTTAAACAACCTGCAAATAGATGTAGGTCCAGAAGGCTAAGTGGGTAAACCCCAAAGCCTGACCTGGCCTCCGCCGTGCCATAGTGCCTTAGGGCCTGGTTATCATTGGGCACGATCTGTGGATCTCAGTGTTTCTCGGCACAGGATTAAAGGAGCAATCAGATACACAGGAGGGAGTGGAGGTGGGGATTCCCTCAGGGATTTGCTCAAACTCAATTTAACTGATATTTGAGCTCAAGACGAGAGAAAAGCAGGATGGGGCGAGGCATCGGAAGGAACTTCTTCACAGCGGGTGTGGAGCGAGCAGAGAAGAGGAAGCAGTTCTGACCCAAAATCCCCTTGCAAATAACCCTCGGACAACACCTGCCCTGCTTGGTTGAAACTTTTTTCACATCTCTTTCTTCCACTTGCCATGGCCCGTCGGAGAGAGGCGGTTGTGTCAGACACCTTCCTTTCTCCACAGTCTGCCTGGCCCATAGCAGGCGCTCAATAAATGTCGCAACGAATGAGCACAGGAACGAGTGCATGAAACAAGAAGAGATTCCTGATGTCCAGGAGCTGCAGAACCTGCTTCTCTGTCCCTCCTGGGAAGGGTGTCCTGGGAAAGGTTTATCACAGCCCTGCCCACACGTGGAGAGGAGTTCTAGGATACTTGGCCCCATCGGAGGAAACCAGATTTGACACCACTTTCATTTTATATAGTTAGGCTTGTGGCGTTTGCTCACTATTTCTTTTCTGTTAGGCACTTTGCCTACAATTGGGATAAATTGCCACACGGGCAGCCAGAGAATAGGCTCATAGAACCCTTTATTAAAATAGCTGAGCACTAACATTAAAGAATGAAGTAGCTAGAACTAAAGCACGTTTTTAAAGAAAGCAAACAGCTAGGTACAATGTAGTACCTTAACTGTTATCAATCACTACTTAATCTAATTAGTTTAGAAGCTATTTTAAAGAGCTTAATTAGATTAAGCTGTGATTGATAACACTTTATATCTACTTGAGTAGAGCACTTCTTCTAATTCACCTTGAATCTTTATGCTTCCAGTCAAAAGCCTGTTTCGGGCACGAGCTGAGTGTGGAGAGGGATTTGGGAAGCCCCGAGATCACTCTGGGTGCCTGGCACTGGGCTGAGTCAGAGTCAGGGGCCTTGGCAGAGTTCTTGGGCACTGACATTCTGTGACCTAATGGGGTGGCCTTGACAAGGACATCTTGAGATTCTACTTCAAGACACCTGGGTGTGACACAGCAGGAGGAATTGAGGGCTGGCAGGACCTGGAATGAGGTTAAGTGGCTTTGGGTCGAGCAGCACTCTACTCAGCTGGTTTGGAGAACTGGAGTGCAAATAGGGAAACAGGCAGGTCAGCAGAGCTGGGTTGCTTAGCAGGCCCGTAGGTGGCCGGGACCCACCTGGCTTTAGGTGAACATCGGTGGTACTCGCCCACACCCTCTTGGTGAAGAAGAGCTGCTCCATCACCATGGAGTCAGGGTGTGGGGGTGGACAGGGCACAGAGGGGAGATGCTTAGCCTGCCTAGGAAGTTTGTCATTGCCTACAGAGCAGCAGGACAGGGCATCTGGGGCTTGCTCCTGCCCCAGTGCTCTAGGCACTGTGACTTCCCTTTGAGCCTGCAGAGAACTGTAGGGGAAGGGCACAGGAAGCAGAAGGTTATGTCCGGGGTAGGACCTACAGATTCAGTCTCTTCTGGGTTGGGAGTGGGAGGCAGGAAGGGGAGGTGGACCTAGTCTAAACTCAAAGGCTTATTTCTCATCTCCTCTCTGCAGCCCGCATGTGTGATGCCCACCTTCGAGGCCCCTCGGGCATCATCACCTCCCCCAATTTCCCCATTCAGTATGACAACAACGCACACTGTGTGTGGATCATCACAGCTCTCAACCCCGCCAAGGTAAGGCTCTTGGGGAGCGGGGGAGGTGTCCTGTGGGCAGGGCCAGGTTGGGGACAGTTGGTTTCAAGCCCAGACATTTGTGGTGATAGATTCTCTACAGATTCTCTACTTCTTTTAAATTGTTTTTATTAATATTGAGCAAATAGAAAGTATATTTGTAAAATGTAAGCAAGATAGAACATCAATACAGCAAACGTCTGTGCAGCCGTCTTCCAACTTAAGAAAGTAAATCACCGTTACTTTAGTGATGTGTGTTCCTCACCAATCCCATTCCTTTCCCCATACCCTCAGAGGTAATTGTCACCTCAATCGTGAGTTTATTATTCCTTTGCTTTTCTTTATACTTAACACTTAACTGTGTATCACTAAAAATATATTGCTTAGTGTGCCAAAATTTGAATGTCATATAAATGTGATCATGTTGTATGTATCCTTAATCAACTTCACTCAAAATTATGTACCTAAGATTTATCTATGTTATTGTGTGTAGTTTTGCACTGCTATATACATCTTTTCATATATGTATTTCCTATTAATTTTTTTCCATACCCTTTGTTCTTTCTTATAAATCTTATAAGTATCTTGCCAAGATCCACAAAATAATCTGTTGGAAACTTTATTTTAATGATATCAAAACTACAGATCAATTGGAGGAGAACTGATCTCTTTTTGATACTGAGTCTTCCAGTCCATGAATATGGTGTATCTATTTGCTCAGGGTTTCTTTAATGGCTGTGAAAACTTGTATAACTTTTTCCATTACATATCTTACACATTTCTTAATATATGTACTCCTAAATATCTTATATTTATTGTTGCTATTATAAATCATATCTTTTTAAATTGCATTTTCTACCTGTTTCTTGGTGGTGTTTAGAAATGCAATTGATATTTGTACTTTGATTTTTATATATAGCCACTATTTTATAACAATTTATCTGTGAATTCTTTGGGGTTTTCTACATAGACAGTCATCATCTGCAAAGAACGATGGTTTTGTGTCTTCCTTTCCAATCCTTATGCCTTTTCTTTCTTCTCTTTCTTGCCACAGTGTTCTGGCTAGAACCTCCAGTATACTAACAAATCATTGTTATGATGGTGGGCCTTCTGGTCATTGTTTGATGTTAAATAGAATGTTTTTATTTCGCCACCCTTAGGTATGATATTTCCTGAAGTTGGTTTATTTTTAATTTATACATACTCCTTTTTGAATTGGGGAAGTTCCTTTCTAACCCTAGTTTGCCAAGAGCTTTTATGAAGAATGTACATTGAATTTTATAAAGTACTTTTCTACATCTATTAATACAATCATATTATTTTTTTCCTTTATTCTCTTAGTGTAGTGACATTGGTTGACTTTTCTAATGTTAAATGAACCTTGCGTTCCTAGGGTAAACCTAACTTGGTCATTTAGTATTGTCATTTCTATACATGCCTATATTTGATTTGCTAACATTTTGTTTAATAATTTGCTCCTATTTTGTTAGTGAGATTGGCTTGTTATTTTTTTTTTCGTATTTCCCTTGTCAGATATTTATATCAGGATATTCCTAGCCTCATGAAATGATTTGAAGACTGTTTTCTTTCTTTCTATCCTTTGGGGTTATTGGTAGAAGATTGAAATAACTTTTGCCTTAAAAGTTTGGTAGAATTTTTCAGCAAAACTATCTGGGTCTGGTGTTTCCAACAGATTTAAGATTTTAGACTATAGATTTAACACGTGTAATGACTAAAGGATTATTTAGGTTATCTGTTTTTTTCTTGCATTCATTTTACTAAATTTTCAAATCTATTGGATATAAAGTTGTACATATTATCTCTTATTATATTTATGATCCCTGCTGTTATGTTTCTATTCCCTTTTTCATTTCTAATTTGTATCATTTTTTAATTGGTATTACCAGAAGTTTTATATTTTTAAGTCTTTTCAAATAACCAATTTTGGTTTTGTTAATACTCCTTTTAATATATTTATTTTCTGTTTCATCAATTTCTCTCTCTTCTTTATTATTTCATTCCTTCTATTATGCTTGGGTTTATTCTGTTGTTTTTCTAGCATCTTAATTTTGATGCTTAGTCCATTATTTTTCAATTTCATTTAAGCATCGAAGGCTATAAATTTCCCTCTATGAGCTACTTTGGCTACAGAGTTTTATGTGAGGTATTTCTGTTATAGTTTAGTTCTGAATATTTTCTAGTTTCCATTATTGTTTCATCTTTTAACCATGAGTTATTTAAAAGTATTTCTTAATTTCCAAACAGAGGATTTTTCTAGCTGTCTTTTTGTTACTGATTCTAAATCTTGTGGTCAAGGAACATTGATCTGTATTTGAATCATTTGATATTTGTGTTTTTTAGACAATAAATTATTATTTTTCACATATATTCTGTGTAGACTTGAAAATATAAACTTTACTTTTTGCAGTTTTTGTGTTCTAATATGTCCATCACATCAAGCTTGTTAATTATGTTTATATATTTTATATCTTCATTGATTTTTTTGTCTTCTTGATCAATCAACTTCAGAGAGAGGAATATTAAAATCTCCTACTGTTATGATGGGTTTGTCTATTATTCTTTGAAGTTTTATCAATTTTTGCTTTATATATTTTGAGAATGTGTTATTAGAGCACACAAGTTAAGAATCTTCTATCTTCCTGGCGAATCAAACTGTTTCCAAAATAATTATGTACTGACTCTCTTTGTAGTAATTTTTTTGACCTTAAAAGTTTTTTTTCCTTCCCAGCTATTACATCAGCTTTCTTTTGGTATTTGTCTAACAAATCATCTCTATTCTCTTAATATCAACCTTTCTACTTCCTTCTGCTTTACATGTGTTTTGTGGATAGCTGGGTTTTTAAAAATCCAGTCTGACAATGTATCTTTTAACTAGAGAATTTGGACCATTCAAATTATACAATCATTTCTATTCTTTTAGGGTTATCCTAAATACTCTAGAAATATTACTATCAATATGTATACTTAATAAAGTCTAGCATTAGATAATAATTCTGTGTTCCTCCTGGAAAGTCAGGGATCTTAGAACATTATGACTTTAGTTATCTCCTCCCAATTCATACTCTGTGGCACATGTGATTTTCGTGTTATCTTACCTTTTCTCACAAGTCATTATTGTTATTATTTAATAAAGCCAATGTCCATTTAGATTTACTCATATATTCACCACTTTCTTGACTTCTCCTTCTTGTATATCAGTCCTTCTCTTTGAAATTTCTTTCTGTCCAAAGCACATGCTTTAAAATTTATTTTCTTACTGATGACAAACTTACTTGATTCTTATTATATTTGTCTTAAACTGTCTGTTTCTCCCTTTTCTTGAAAGAACACTGGTGCTCGCTGGACATTTGACTCTTGGTTGACAGTTGTGTTCTCTCTGCACGTGGAGATACTGTTCCAGCGTCATCTAGCTTCCACTGTTGCCATCAGTTCATTGTCATTCCTTTGAATGACATCAGTCTGGCTGCCTTTGTGGTCTTTTCCTTGTCTTCAGTGTTCTACGGTTTCACTTTTATTTGTCTAGATGTGAATATATTTGTATTCATCCTGCTTGAATTAATTAAGTTTCTTGAGTCTATGGATTGTTGTCTTTCATCCGCTTGGGAAAATGTTTAGCCATTATCTTTTCAACTGTTGCCTCTTCTTTATTCTTTCTTTTCTCTCCTGGAAGTCTGATAAGACATGTTAATCTTTCTCACTCTATCTTCTGTATTTTTTAACCTCTCTTCTATTTTCCCCTCTCTCACTGTGTTCACTAATTCTCTGTTCAGCTGTGTCTAACCTCTGTTAAGTTCATTTACTAAAGATATATTTTAATTTCAAATATAATTTTTGTTTTATGAAGTCCTATTTTGTTCTTTTTCAAATGTTCTCGGTCATATTTTATAGTCTCTTGCTCCTTACTCATATGTTTAGATCCTTCTTTAATTTTTAAAATGTATTACACATACTTTATATTCTGCGTCTGCTAACGTCAGTATCTGAAGTCTTGGCAGGTTTGATTCTATTCGCTGTTGTTTCTCACCTCTTGCTCCCAGACCTACGTTTCCTTCTTTGTTTTGCAATTTTTGACTGAGTGGTTAAAAGGATAAACTTTGTGAATTCTTTGAGACCTGAGTGGAAGGTGATTTCTTCCGGAGAAAGTTTGTGTTGGCTTCTGCCTAGTGCTGGGGGCATTACCAGCCAGAAACTTATTCACATTAAATTCTCAGTATGAGGGTTTCAAACTACCCAAGTAACATGAAGGCTGCAAACACACGTGAAGGCCGACTTGTGGTTATGGATTCTCAGTGGAAGTTTTCTGGTTTTTTATCTACTCAGTGTCAATGTCAAGGTTTGAGATAAGTGATTGGCTTCCAGATCCACTCAGAGGACGGTAGTGGCAGGTGAGAAGGAAGACAGGCTCATTTCTAGTTCACTCTCGCTATGGGTGTAGCTTTCACTAGCCCAGCTGCATGCAGGGGTGTCGTATTAGAGTCCTCACCTTGGTAGGCTCTAGCTTTTGTCTCCTGTTCCTTCTTCGTGAGTCCCTGAAAACCAAAGCTATACTTCACCAATTTTTTTTTACTATTATTATTTTTTCACAGACAGGACCTCACTCTGTCACCCAGGCTGCAGAGCAGTGGCATAATCATAGCTCACTGTAACCTTGAACTCCTAGGCTCAACCAATCCTCCTCCCACCTCAGCCTCCCAAGTAGCTAGGATTACAGATGTGTGCCACCATGCCCAGCTAATATTTTTACTTTCTGTAAAGACAGGGTCTCACTATGTTGCCCAGGCTGATCTTGAACTCCTGGCCTTAAGCAGTCTTCCCACTTCTGCCTCCCAAAATGCAGGGATTACAGGCATAAGCCACCATGCCCAGCGCACTTTACTGAATTTTTAAAATACACATAAGGCCAAAGCCAGCTTCATGTTCTAAGTTGCATTTTGGGTTCCTATATTCACAGCACTGTGTGCTCTGAGTATTCCTTGTTATGTCAGTCTAGTCTACTTGGAATGCTGTAACAAAATACCGTAGACTAGGTAGCATAGACAACAGACATTTATTTTTATTTTCTCACCATTCTGGAGGCCAGAAGTCCATAATCAAGGTGCTTGCAAATTCGGCTTCTCGTCAGGGCTCCCTCTCTGGCTCGTGGATAGCCACCTTCTCCCTGTGTCCTTACATGGCTGTTCCTCTGTGCAAACAGAGAGAAAGCCCGCTGATGTCTCCGCCCCCTCTTATAAGGACACCAGTCCCATCGGATTAGGGTCCCATCCTTATGACCTCATTTAACCTTAATTGCGTCCCCAAAAGCCCCATCTCCAAATATAGTCACACCGGTGATTCAACATATGCATTTGATGGGGGGGGGGGGAGGATATCATTCAGTCCATAACACTTACTAACTTGTTAAAAGCTTTTCTTTCTTTTTTAAATTTTACCCAACACTTTCAAATTGTTTGATTGTGGTACCTGGGGCCGTAGTGCTGGGAACACTGGAAGCAGGTTTCTTCTGCCCAGCATTTTACAAAGACAGATTCACATCTTATTAAGCCATTTCATGGTGCACCTAGTCAATGGGGAAGGATGCTTCAGCCCCGTGGGTGAGGATGGAGGCTAGACCAGAAGGTCATACACCACGAGGTTATATTGAGTTGTTGACGAGAGGGCTCTTTCTTGGGCATTGTTAAAGATGCTTATCTCCATTTACTTTTGAACCTGAGAGTGGGGTGTAGGGGGAGGTCTAGGCGAGGCCTGAGAATTTTCTAAGAAACGATTAGATTCACCCCAGAAGGCCTAACCTTGGCCGGTGTGTGGAGGTCAGTGACCCCATGTGGTCACTCTCCCACCACAAGTGGACCTCAAGAGGTCACACGAGCCTGGGTTTCTGAAGACAGCCCTACTGAAGAGCACTCCTTAGAGTGTGCAGAGGGGTGTTTCCAGCATCTCGGTGGGTCCTTGGTGGGCTGCAGGTGGTGCTGAGGGAGCCCAGAAAGGCTGAAGAGCACCCGATCCTGACACTAGGTGGGGGAAGAGTCAGGGAACATACAGTGCAACAAGGAAGGGTTAAGTGTGGAAACCCAAAGTCTAAGACTGAGGAATAGAAGCTGTCTTCTGGCAAACAACAGGGAAAATGGATGCTGTGTTCCTAACCTGCTCGTGGAACTGGTCCACAGGTAAGATACAGGTGTGTCCAAGGACTGCCTGTCCACTCACCTTCAGATGTCTCCTGCAGCCGAAAGCACAGTCTCTCTAAGCTCGCAGGATGTTTTATGAGAGGGGCTTTCACCCGTTCATTGACTGTAGATACGACTTCCGCCCTGGAGGAATGTGCACATAGGAGTGAGACAGGCGTGTAAATAAATAGCCAGAGTACGGATAAGTGCTGACGGAGGTGTGCCAGAGTGCAATGGGAAAACCCAGAAAGGAGCTGCTATCTGGGAGGTCAGGGAAGTTTTTACAAAGGAGGAGGCATTTGAGCAGGGTCTTGAAAAATGGGTGACCTTGGAAATCAGTATCTCAGAGAAAACCTCAGCAGGCACTGAGGTTTGAAATAGCCTCTTAGAGCTGAAAGTAAATCAACGTGCCTGAATCTAGGTGAGAACGGAAAGGTAAGAAGGATCAGGTCATGATGGGCCCTCATGCTTGGCAAAGAAGTTCGGGTTTTATCTTGAAACTGAGATTTTTAAGGCTGGAAGTGTTAGACAGTTGTTAACAATAATATTATAGCTCTTATCCGATGCCTATCCTGTGCCAAGCACCAAGCTCAGCTCTCTATAGAAATAATTTTATTTCATTCTCTTAGTAGGATAGTCAATTAGATTTTAATAGACCCATCTGATGGATGAATAAACTGAATCATGGATAGATTAAAGGTCTGGAAATAGCCGCAGCCCATAGCCAGTAAGTGGCAGAACTGGGATTTAAACCAGTCTTTCTGGCTCCAAGGCCCCTGCTCTTAAGTGGCTGTGCTGGGCTGCCAGATGGAACTAGAGTAGATGGGAGGGGCTGGGGTTGACTGCCTGGGATGAGCCTGGAAAGGACGAGGGACATTTCTTCTTCTGAACCAAAGCACTAGCAGGAAGGTCTGAGTCCTTGGAAGATGACTGTGGCCACAGTGCAGAGGATTGGAGGGGGACATTGGAGGGGACAAGGCCTGTTAGGAGGCTGGAGCCATTGCCCAAGTAGGAGAAATGGGGCCACAAGCCAAGGCTTTGGAAACAGGAGGGGAAACAGATGAGACAGATTGAGGGAATGGAACAGGACTTGGTGGCTGACCGGATGTGAGGGTTGAGGGAGCAGGAGGAGGGGTCTCATTCAACATTGCATCACAAGTGACCAATATAGTGCCCAGCACATGGTAGACACTCAGTCTCTATTTATTCAATGAACAAATGAGTGACAGCTCAGAGCCATCTGGCTCGGATCAGCGGGAGACTTAAAAAGGAAATACAAAAGGAGGAGCCTGCCTTGCAGGGGTCAAGAGGGAAATGTGGTGCATTTGAAGTATCCGCGGTTCGTCTAGTGGGTAAATCTAGGTTCAAGAGAGAGATTTGGGTGTTATCTCATCAGCACATGGGCGAGAACAGAAGCCCAGGGCACGGGCAACATTTCTTGGAAAGGGTGAAAAAATCAGCAGATTCAGAGTGGATCTGAGAGCACCATCCTTGGAGGTGAAAGAGCAAGGTCCAAGGGGAGAAACAGAGAAGGCGCGGTCTGAGAGGCAGGAGGGGAACTCAGTGATGCACAAGCAGGAAGAGTTTCCAGCTAGGACATTTCTGATCGTGGCAATGATGAAAAAAGTCTGCTGGAAAAGATCTGAAAAGAGACTGTTGGCCTTGGCCTTGGAAGAAGACCTTCAGTGGAGCTCTGGGAGCAGCAAGAGACAGCAGCGGGTAGGGAGCCAACGGATGGGAGCGGAGGCTCCGGAGGCCCAGGTGCAGACATCTCTCTTGATGAGTTTCACAGTGGAGTGAAGGAGGAAGGAAGAGTAGTAGTAGCAAGCGAGGGAGGAAGGACAGAGAGAACATTTGGGGCTACTTTGGGGTGTCTGTTTAAAATATCGGAAACTGGAGTGTGTCCGTAGGCTGAGAGGGAAGCAAGCAAAGAGGGAGGGAGTGAAGGCATAGGAAAAGGAGGGCAGCGAGAGAAGGGAGATTCTGCGGTGAGAGGGCAGTGGAACTGAGAGTGCAGGGCCCCTTCTGCCCGGAGCCGGGGAAGAAAGATGCTGTTGTGACAAGGGGCTGAGAGGCTTGCCTGCAGGAGTGCAGCGTGGGACACGCGCGCCCTTGGTCTCCCCACAATCATGGATGATTACGCATTCCAAGCACCTGCACACGCATGAATATGAGGATCCTTCCTGCATTTCCATCCCCTGTGTAGGACCTTTGCTAGCCATGCTTGGGAGGGAGCTAGGAATGTCCCAATGACTAGGGCCCTCCAAGGACAACAAGAATGCTCAAAGAAAGAAACAGAGATGCTCTGGTGTGGGGATGGCGAAGAACCTACATCAAGATGCCGGCATTAACAGAGCATGTACAGGCTGTGCACCTCCACACCTGGGAACAATAAGAACTTCCTGTCTTACTGGAGAAGCAGGTTTAGGGTATGTCTCTACTCAATAAACTAGGAGTAAAACAAATAAAAACACCCCAGTTCATCCTCCTGGGAGCTTGGGAGGTTCAAGGAACAGAGAAAGGGTGGCTCAGAGGGAGTGATGTTGGCCCAGTCCACATGCGACCTCTACACTCTCCCCTGGATTGGGCTGTCCTTGGGCAATGATAACCCCATCTTGGGCACCTGGGCTATCTTAGTCCTTGTAATATGAATCTAATATTAATATTAATATAATATCTGCCTACAATAATATTTCCCAAATTTCATCAGAACTGTCTGGGAAGAATTTAAAAACACAGATTCCCAAGCTTTTTCCCCAAAGGTCTGATTCAGTGGGTCTAGGGTGGTGCCTGGAATTTATTTTTAAAGGGCACCCTGGTGATTCTGACCAGCCACGCTACCTGATAGATAGTAATCCTCTCCCCTAATGAAGCAGACAGGGCCCACCCCCGCTCTCCTGCAGACAGCCCCAGCTTCAGCCACACTTATCTCAGGGTCACAGACACACCTGGCCCTTTAAGACCTCTGTCCGGGCGCATCGGGTCCCAGCTGCCTTCTCTTTTCCTCCAGGCAGATTCCTGTGCCCTTCTGAGACATAGTCCAATGACCCCTCTTCTGAGAAGCCTTCCTGACTCCACCAGGTCTTGCTCTTTCCTCTGTTCATCAGCACCTTGTTTTTGTGCCTGTCACGTTGTGCTGTTTAGAATCTATTTCCCCCATAGCTCTGGCCGCCCCCAAAGCAGGGATGACATTTTGTTTAATCCTTCCACGGTTAGCACAGTGCTGGGCACAGAGGGGAAGCTCGGAGATGTCTTGGAAATGTTAAGCATTGATGGAGGGTGGCTCCTCTGGCCTGGCTCCGCCCGTGCTGGGCTTCCTCCCAGGGCCTCCTCATATTAGCACCATTCAGCTCAGCCTTGTGGAAAAAGACACAGCCAGGCCCCAAGCCCAGACCTGCGCCGGTGCCCCCTACCCACACACACTTGTCTTTCTCTTGCAGCTTCTCAGTACAGAGGCCAGACATGATCCAATTTGCATCTCAGCCTCGCTGGATTTGATCAAGAAAGTTAATCCACCTTTGCTGGAAAAGAAGGCAAAGTGAGGCCACAGAGAGAGAGGGAAGGAGGATGGGAGGAGCACGGGAGGAAGAGGGACAGGAAAGCTCATTTCATGAACTTCAAAGCCAAAGATAACAGCATTTTAATTATTCACTCCTTGGGGATTATTAGTGTCACTCTTCCCTTTGTAGACTTGAAGAATTGAGAAATAACTCTCCAGGCAAGTGATCACCAGCTAGTGCAAATGTCAGGAACGCCTTTGTTGGCCCATTTGTTCACTCACTTATTCATCAGCAAACATTTACTTACGCCCTCTCTGTGCCAGGCCCTGTGCGAGATGCTGGAGGTCGGAGAGGTTGCCCCAGGTGCCTCCATAGCCCGCTTCTCATGGTGGGGTGGCTCCAAAGGGACCCTTCCATAGCCTCCCCCAAGTCCAAGCCTGAGTCCTTTCCTTCTTAGCTCTGGGGGCCATATAAAAACAAGGCATGGGCCATATTTGGCCTGAGAGCCGTAGTCTTCCAACCCCTCCTGTAGGAGACAGGGAGGCCCTGGGAGGCCCTCGTGTAGGGTGAAGGATAGGGACACAGGCAGAGAGCCCAGGTAGGAGGGTGTTGTCAGAAAGCAGTCATTAGACAGAACAGCCTCAGTCTACATCTCTCGGGACTCCAGCTTCCCACAAAACTCCCCTGAGCCATCTGGTCCTCTGCAGCGTCACCCAGACATTGGGCACAGGCTGGTGGGACCAGAAGCCCTTCCCTTGGCTGACCCTGGACAATGCTCAGAAGTGAGGAATGTTCTCCAGGGCCTCGGACAGGTGTCATCCATGTTCCCGTTCCATCCCCTATGATTCTCAGGACAAGGTGGCTGTGTTCTGAGGGCAGCAACCTCCCAACTTCCTCCCTCTGCCAAGAATACAGACTCAGGGTCCCCCTAATTCCTCCTCGCGCTCTTGAACCTTGCACCAGCCTCCCACTGGTCTCTCTGCCTCCAGGTCTCCCTGGAGAGAGAATTAACACTGAATTACAGCTTCTCATCAAGTCGACCATCAAGTCCAGACTGTCCACTCTGGCTGCAGGCAAAATACAACCACAGACTCAGCCAGGCTGTTCTTCCCTGTCCTCCACTGCTCACGGCGTTGCCACACTTTTCCCCATCCTGCCAGGCCCAGGCCCACCTCCTCCGTCCCTCTCTCTCTTCTTTGCAGTCCTCCAGCAGTCACCGTCAGCACTGCGTCGCTGGCATTTAGATTCTTGTCTAAATCGCCAAGCAAGCGAATAACTTATGGGAAGCAGCTAGCTCAGTGCTCGGCACATGGCAGGTGCTCTGTAATTATGTCCTAGATGATGAGTTTGTTTATTCATTTATCTAATGGGTTTAAATTGGGTGTCTGAGCTGTATACAAATGTGCCTCTTTGATCATGCCTATTTCATGTGCTGCCATTTCTCCTGCTTCAGAAAGGCGCTTTGTGAGCTTGATTGATCTGCATGTTAGTTAATGAGTCATTATAGGAGCCTGTCTTTAAACAAAGGCCAAAGCAGAGGAGAAAAAAAGAAAGGAGAAAAGGAAAGCGTCAGTACGTGGTGCGCTGGGGGCCCGTCCCGAGGCCGCGATGTTGCGTGTGTTCAACAGTCTTCTTGGTGTAATTAGCTCCTACATCAGGGTCGGGGCTCTGAAATGTGGTTCACATCAACGGCAGCTCTAACCAGTGATGTGAGTCGTTTTATGGCTCTGGGTTCTGGCCTTCAAAGCAATATTTTCCCATTATAGGCCTAGTAATCATATGCTCCCTCTTTGGGAGGTGGCTGGGTGAGCAGTGTCCTCTGCCCCAGGAAGGGGCTGATGGGGTGAGGTTGTGCAGTGAGGACCCTGAGTCCCTGCAGAGCCCAGGCCCCTCCTCCTTCGGAAGGTGCTGTCTGCCTTCTGTATTTCATGTGCAGCAAGTGCTTGCTGAGCACCTGGCGGGACCCAGGAAAAGAGCTTAAGGAAGGTTTGAGGGGGCAAGTCATGGTCCCTGCCTCGTGAACCTGAGATGTTGCCGGGATGCCACATAGACAAGAGGAGAGCCTGGCCTCTGCCTACCTGGAGTGAGTCCCCGCTCTACCACTTACCTGTGTGACCTAGCAAGCTGCCTAAACTCTGTGGCTGGGCTGTCCCATTTGTAAAGTGGAGGTAACCAAAGAAGCTATTGTCGTGAGTTTTCCATGAGTTGATATGTGCAAAGTACTCAGAACAGAATCGAGCCCATTGTAGGTGTCAGCTCTTGTAGTGACAAAAATCTCATAAGACAAGGTGACCAAAGACTATGATTAAGTCTCAGAGAATGTTCTAGATCAAGGATGGGCAGACTGTAGCCTCAGGGCGGAATTCAGCTCATCATTTGTTTTGTAGATGAAGTTTTATTGGAACACAGCCGTGCCCTTTCGTGTACACATTGCACAGGGCTGCGTTCGTGCTAGTCTCGCAGTGTTGAGAAGTTGCGACAGAGATCATAGATCCACAAAGGGAAAACTATTTGCTATGAGGCCCTTTGCAGACAAGGTTTGCCAACCTCTGTTCTCCGCAGTAACTACTACGAGGGATCCGAGAGCCTAGCGATCCATCCATGCTGGAGAATGGGGAAAGGTTTGAAAATGTTCTCCCAGTCAATATTTTCTGAGCCGCTGGCACGTGCCTGGCACACTGGCAGGTGCTGGTCGTACAGAGGTCGTGAGACCTGGCCCCTGTGCTCCAGGAGGGCAGGGTGGAGTGGAGGAGCAAGTAAACAGGTCCATCACGGTGCGGCGGGGAAGCACCGAGACAGAGATGAGAGGGAGGCCGAGCGGGGAGCGTTCCCCTTGTCAAAGTCAGACAGAGAACTTGGACAAGAGAGAGCTCAAGGATGAGGAGAAATTTGCTAGGGGAGCGAAAGGGAACGGGAAGAGCCTGTGCAAGTCAGTCGTGAATGGGCCACGATGGGAGTGCCGGGTTGGGGGGGACCGGAAGGGAGCAGGTGCAGGGGCCCCTCCTGTGTGTCAGGCTAGGAAACGGGAGCCCGAGAAGCATCTGTGCAGCAGGACTGTGGGGAGTGAGAGATGGGAAGGAGATTCCAGCCTGAGCAAATGATCCCGTGATGGTGCTACTCGCCAGCAGGGAACATTCTGGATGGGAAACCCAGAAGGGCCAAGGAATCCCCACTCACTCTTGACAGTTAAATTCCATCTCCTCTTTCCTGACCCGTCTGACCACCGCTGGCTGCAGGCCCACACCCTCCGTCACCTTGACTGTCGCTGCAGCCCAGCCACGAGGCTCCCGGTCTTCACCATCCCTCAGTGCTGTTGCTCCCACAGCGACAATCTCATGTCGTGCCTTTACTTACAACTCTTGCATAATTCCCTGCTGTCTTCAGGACAAAGCTCCAAATTCTCAGCATGACTGACAGCCCTTCATAATCTGGCTCCTCCTATTTCTCTCATGTCACCACCCTCTGCTTCCCTGTCACTTAACTCCAAATGAAGTAGAGGCCTCTGGACAAGCCACCCTGCTTTGTGCCTCTGCTCCTCCCTCTGCCGGAACTGCTCTCCCTTCCGCATCCCTTGGTTGGACTCCAGTTCATCTTTGAAACTCAGCCCGGACTTCATGTCCCCCAGGAAGCCTCCTTAACGTTTCTCCCAGCAGTGGCGATCCCTGCTCCCTGCCCTGTGTCTGTCTGAAGGCTCACTGACGTGCTCACGAATGCTGCTATCCGGAGATGCTGCTCTCTGAACCCCACGCCTGTGCAGAGGGGCCCTGCACAGATGGTACCCAGGCTCTTGGATGGGGGCAGCTTCCATTTGCTCCCGAGAGACCTGAAAGCACCTTGGGGTGAGGCTCTGCAGGTGAGGCCCTGGCAGCGTGTGGGTGCTGGGCTTTTCGCTTCAGATGGAGGAAACCTGCAGAAGGCGTCAGTCACAAGTAGGAAAAGATATCTGTACTCCTTGGGTTGCAGAGTAGAAGACAAAGGGGCGACTTCAGCCTCCTCACTGGTGGAGTAAAGGCTATCATCAGATTGAAACGGACAAGGAGGCCCAGATTAGACATCCGGGTGGGTGCCTCAGCGCGTCATGTCCTCGTGAATGGCCCCCCACCCACCCACCAGTCGCCCAGGCCCAAGCCAGTAGCTCATCCTAGATCCTGCCCTCTCCTCAGCCCCACATCCTTCCAGGCACACAGCCCCACGTACCGCTGGGACCTGCCCCAGCTCCGGTCCCCTCACTCCTCCCCTGTCACTTGCCTGGACAACCTCGAAAGCCTGGAACCATCCTCACCACGCGCTTCACTCCTGCCAGTCATTTCCACACGAGCAGCCACACTGACGCTTTCTCAAACACCCGTGTGTCCCTGTAAGCCACCACTTAAAACTCTTCTACTGCTCCTCCCTCAGGAAAAAAACCAATTTGGGGGTGGGTTGGGGTGGTATGAGGCCCTTTGGACCAAGCTCCAGGCAAATTTTTTAAGTTCTGGGTCTTCCCGAGTCACCTCCTCACACCGAAGGCCTGTCACATTGTCCCCCAGAGCAAGCAAGGCAGCTAGCACGTGTGCTCAGTTTGCAGACCCACAGTCAACAGACACTGAACAACTTATTCCAGAATGTTCTATCTATCAGGCCCTGTACCCCGGACTCCTTCTCAGAACGTCCCCTTCCCTCTCCCAGCATCCCCCTCTGGCCTGGTGAAGTCTTCTGTAGCCTTCAGAATGTTGTCAGACACCACATCACGGGTGGCCTCCCCTGCCACAGGCTGGGGGAGCTGCAGGCTCCTCTCTGCCCCCGCAGCCCCGCTGTGACGTCGCCTCCCCCCAGTGCTGTGGTTATCAGTTTACTTTTCTGTCTCCCCTTTTCACTGAGGGCAGGGACTGCGTCACACTCGCTGTCGAAGCCCCTCCTAGCCTGGCATATGCTGAGACTTAGTAAATATTTGTGGAAGGCAGGATTAAAACAAGAGGGAGGAATCTTGCCGAAATCTCCTTCTGAAAACATTCATTTATTCGACAAATAAACAAACAAAAAGGATGGAGAAAGGCAGGCAGAGAGGCTGAGAGAAACTCCTGCAGGTCCCTGGGGGCAGGAGAGCTGCAGTTCCACATGTGGCCTGAAAAACTGTCGCCCAACCCTGGAGGGACTCTGTGCATTAAGGCGTGACGAAGGAGTCTAATCATCTCGCAGTCAGCCAGATGTGCCCGGTTGCTGCGACAGCCTCTAGAATTGGCCAGATGTGCCATGAACATCTTCAGAAACATCAGGGAGCTCCAGAGACTGTCTAGCCTGGAGGGAAATAGTCACACACATTTAGGTGGCACAGAAATGGTCAGCGTGTGTAGGATGGTGTCACCAGTAACTCTGGGCATCGGGACCTAACGAGGCTCTGGAAGCCTTGCTCAGGGCCCCCGCCTGCTCCTAACCGTGTGCTCCCGCCCCCAGGTGATCAAGCTCGCCTTTGAGGAGTTTGATTTGGAGAGGGGCTATGACACCCTGACGGTCGGGGACGGTGGGCAGGATGGGGACCAGAAGACGGTCCTGTACGTGTAAGTGAAGCGGGCGTGCGATCTGGAGGGCGGGGCGGCATGTGGCCCTTGGCGGGGGGTGGTGGGCTGGGCTTGCCGAGTCCTGCTGGTGACCACACTGCAGCAAGGACAGCGTTCTGCAGGGCTGCTGGTTTCTGCAACAATCCCTCCACCTCCACCTCTCTCTACTTCACCCGGGGTAAAAGAGGACAGGGCAAATTCTCACTGGGAATTCACACGAAAAGCGAACAGAATGAGCACTCTCAGGGTGGGGGAGATGGACGTTTCACACAGGAGCCTGGACCTTTCCACTGGCCGTCTGCTTCCATTCAGACCCGGCTTCTGCCACCAGACAGCTTTCACTCTCCACCACGGCCGTCCGTGGCAGCCTGACCTCAGACAGGGCAATGGAAGTGTGTTCCTGACCTTCCTGTGTGCTCAGAACCATCTGGGAAATGGATGGTTTCAGAGACTCGGGCCCCTATAGACATAGTGACCATGTTTCCTGAGCCCAGAAAGGCCAGTATAACGTGGTGTAGTCAAGGGACAGGAAAATATCAGGCTGTCCTGAGATTCTACTACACTGGGCCTGTGTTCCGGGGGCCATGTAGCTTCTCCTTTGCCCACCACCGACAGCCTGACGTGAGAGCCAGGAAACGCTCCTGTTCGGTGCACATGGCCCAGCTTCAGACAGACAGGCCTGACCCCGTCCACCTCCCTTCCAAGAAGAAGGTGGGGAGTCACAGACATGGAGCACCTACCTTGCACCCAGGCACTGTGGTGGGAATTTTTGCATCGGTTATCTCACTCACACTCCACAACAACCCTGTGAGAAAGGTGTTAGCTCCATTTACCAGGTGGGGAGACCAGGTGAGGCCCAAACGTTGTAGAGAAGGTTGGTTGCAGAGCCAGCACTCCAGATCTTATCTTTTCATTTCAGTCAAGGACCCTGTCCCGTGCCACAGCCCCTCCCAGCCAGGCTAGTTCCAGGCCATCTCCCTCTGGCTCCAACGCTGCGTGAGAAATGGCCTTTCAGTGACAGCTGGCTTGTCCAGAGGCTGTGCTGTTCCGGGTGGTTCTCATACCTTCCCGAGTCCTACCTGGTCCCACACCTGCCTGGAGGTGATGCTATCTAGGCAGTTACGTGACTCATCTCATCCGATGGTACCCACTAAGTCAGGTGATACGGCCGGGGCTTGGGATGTCCCAGGACAAAGGCATGGGATGTGAGCCTAGAGGGGATTCTCCCCGCTGCCTGCTCCACTGTGCTCGTCAGGGTTCTCCAGAGAAACGGCTAATAAGAAATGATGATATGTAGATAGATAGGTAGATGATAGACGGATGGGATTTGTTATAAGGAATTGGCTCATGTGATTTGGGAGGCTGACAGGTCCCAGAATCTTCACGGTGAGTTGGCACCCAGTGATGTCATTCTAGTTTGAAAATCAGTAGACTCGAGACCCAGGAAGAGCCAAAGTTCCAGTTCAAATCCAAAAGCAGGAAATAAGCCAATGTCCCAGTTCAAAGGCAGCCAGGCAGGAAGAATTCTCTTGTTCAGGGAAGGGTCTACTTTTTTGTTGTATTTTCAACCCTTCAACTGACCGGATGAGGTCCGCCCACACTGCTTTACTCAGTCTACTGGTTTAAATGTTAATCGCATCCAAAAACACTCTCACAGACACACCCAGAATAATGTCTGACCAAATATCTGCGCGACCTGTGGCCTGGCCAGATTGATACATAAAATCACACGTCACACCCACCTCTCCCCGACTCTGGGTGCATCCCCATCACTCACCGTCTGCCCCAGCTCGCTGCTCTGGATGGTTTATCAGCCCAGTGTGCCCGAGAGGCCAGGATCCCAGCTCTCTTTCCTCCCACGATCCCATTGCACTTTGACGTAGAACCTTGGAACGTCAGAGCTGGAAAGAGTCTTAGAGATCATACAAAACAATCCCCTTATTTAACGTGGAGTGAAAAGCCGAGAGAGGCTCAACCACTTGCCCAAGGTCACACAACAAATGGATGGCAGAGCCAGAGCTTGGGCCAGGTTTCTGGATCAGTACAGTTTGAGGGAGCTCCCCACAAGTTTTCTAGTGGCCCACAGGCTCTCCCACCACCACTCAGATCTCTTTAAGCCAACATTGATCTCAGACCTTTAGGGAAACACATGCAAAATGATCGGGCTTCTTTGTTGTCATAATTGGATTAAACAACGGGAAAGGAAAGGCCCCAGCCTTCTCCCTTGCTCACCACCACCCCAGAGTTAGGAGCCGCACAGGCCAGCCTCAGTCAGTACTCATTACAGAGTGTCAGAACCCCAAGCTCAGGGATGCCACACGGGCAAGGCTGTTGTACCCCAGGTGTTCTATCCCATGCTGTGATGACCATCTCTCTGCAGCCTACTCAACAGCCCCCCAACTTTGAAACCCCGGGGTGAAGCAGAGATTTGGACCCATTAATTCAATCGCCCCCTCTGCAGCCCTCTGCCCCTGCTCTGTGTGTGCTGGTGGTTTGCCCTGTGTCAACAGAAGGAGGGAGCCAGGTTTCTTCCGGAAACCCCAGCCTGCAAGCAGAGTGCTGGCTCCACCATGCTCTATCAGGCTGACCTTGGGAATGCCACTACCCATTCTGCACCTGCCCTCTGGTCTGTGCCATGTGGATGACACCCCTCCCTCACTGGTGACAAGGGCATTACATGAGATAATGGGTGGGAAATTGGGCAGCACAGGGTCTGACTCAGGAGGTGGTTAATCAGAATCCTCCCCAGGCTTAAATCCTTTTCTTCAGAAAGAATGTGGCCCTCAAGTGATAGCCACACTTTAAGCCTCGTTTCTCGTGCTAGAATGGAAGGAGGTGTCTCGTTTAAAGGAATGGCTCGGGTTCCAACCAGGGAAATGGGTTTCTGTGAGAGAAAACCCACACAGAGACAGCTGCAGGGTGTGGGGGTGTCTTTTTTGCAATACCGTTCGCATGAGAGATCACAGGTTGCAAGAGTGTAGGCACCCCCTTGGTTAGATTTGGCTCCAGCAGTCCCTGTCCCCTGGGCAAGCAAGGACATAGATAGCCCTTGTGAGCCCAGGGGTCTGGGCTAGGCAGTCAAAGTTGATATTCAAGCTCTGCCCATGGCCAAGGCAGAGAGGCAGTGAGTCCTCCCAGCAGGCAGAATCCACACCACTGGGCTCCAATGTCACAAACATGGTGGGGCCCAGAATTTGCTCCCGGGTGGGCCTGGCTCCTAGGTCGGGCAGTCGTTCTATTTGGGTGCACACCTCTGAATATCTCTCTCCTGCCAGCCTGACAGGTACGTCGGTCCCAGATCTCATTGTCAGCACCAACCATCAAATGTGGCTCCTCTTCCAGACCGATGGCAGCGGCAGCTCCCTGGGATTCAAGGCTTCTTATGAAGGTAACTGCTCTTGGGGGCCCCCATGGAGTCTGCCCTGGCTGTCAGATACTTGGGGTCTGGATCTGGAGTCAGAAAGCCCTGGGTTTGAATCCTGGTTCTGTCCTCCGCTAGTTTCACTTGGGCACGTTATTCGACTTCTCTGAGCCTGGGCCTCCTTCCTGGTTCTGTGGGCCTCCCAGGTTGTTTCGAGAATTACCCGGGATAAATCATTTAAAACACTAGGTACCCAGCACCAGGTGCAGACACCGGTTCCATCCCCCATTCATACCTGGCTCACGTCATCTTTTGGGAGGCTTCACTCATTTTTAAAATCTTTAGACTGAGGACGGTAGCTTCCCAAGCTACCGTAACGAAGTGTCAAGGAGATGGGTGAGTGACTGTGCCTAGGGCTAGGGACAGACACACACTGATGTGGGTGGCCCGAGGCGGATGCAGAAAGGATCTTCATCTCTTGCTGGGAACAGGCATTAAGGGAACTGCAAACTCCGGGGCCCAAGAGACACCACCACCATCACCCGTCTGTGCGCCTCCCAACCACCTGTTGGCCAACAGCTACTAATGCCAATCCCCACAGGAGGGAAGGAGAAGCCATTCCACACGTAGTGAATCATTAAGCCCCTGTTAGGTGCCAGACACCCGGCCAACGCCAGGGGACAGAGGCATCAGGCCTGGGCTTCACCTCAAGGCGTTGGTGCCCTGGCGCTGAGACACGGGAAAACGAATGAGGAGTGAAAGCCAGGTGGCTGCCCAGAGAGCCAGTGGGAGAGCAGAGAAGTCATCCTTTCTGGGGGGTCAGGAAAGGCTTTATCAAGAAAGTGAACCTTAAGGCCTCAAAATGCTTAGGTGGCTGCTAGGGGCACAGGAGGCGGGGAGAGGGAGAAGGCTCAGACACCCGCTCCCCCACCCCCAGGGACCAAGGGCTCCTCCTGCTCCAGGCCCCGAGCTCTGTTTCCAAACTCGGTGCAGGAGGTGTATTAGTTTGCTAGGGCCACCCTAACAAAGTACCACAAACTGGCTGCCTTAAAACAACAGAAGTTTATTTCCCACAGTCTGGAGGCCGAAAGTCTGAAATCCAGGTGTCATCAGGGCCATGCCCCCTCTGAGACCCTGGGTAGAACCGTCCTTGCCTCCTCCTAACTTCTGGTGGTGGCTGTCAGTCCTTGGTGTTCCTCAGTTGTAGCCCAGGTTGTATCACTCCAGTCTCTGCCCTTGTCACCACACACTTTCCTGTGCGTCTCTCTCTCCCCTTCTCATTAGGACACCAGCATACTGGATTAAGGGCCCACCCTACTCCACTGTGTCCTCGTCTTAACTTGTTACATCTGCAAAGACTATTTCCGAATAACGACACCCTTGTAGGTACCGTATCTAGCTGGACATGGTGGCTCACACCTTTAATGCCAGCACTTTTGGAGTCTGAGACAGGAGGATCGCTTAAGGCCAGGAGTTCGAGACCAGCCTGGGCAACATAGCAAGGCCCCATTTCTACAAAAAAAAAGAAAAAATTAGCCGAGCATGGTGGCATACACCTGTAGTTCCATTTACTCAGGAGGCTGAGGCAGGGGGATTGCTTGAGTGTAGGAGTTCATGGCTTCAGTGAGCTATGATCTAGCCACTGCACTCCAGCCTGGACAACAGAGTAAGACCCTATCTCAAAAAAAATAGAACTTCAACATATCTTTTTGAGGACACAATTCAACCCCTAACAGGAAGCTAGTCCATATTTTCTACACTAACACTATCATATCATACCACCATGTCCCCTGGGGTAAAAGGGTGGTTGTACTGTTCTGAGAACAGGAAGCCCTGTGTCTAGGTGAGGCTGAACAGCAGACAGAGAACAAGCACTTACGAGGTGACACATGCTGAGTGCAGATCCTGGCTCCGTCACTTTCTAGCTCCATGACAGGCCATGGAACCTTTCTAGGGCTCTGTTTCTTCATCTGTGAAATGGAGATAATAACACAACCAGGGTCACAGGGGTCCTGTGAAGATTGTTAGACAAAAAACGTGAATATGAGAAATGTTGCACATCGCGAGGCACTTAGCGAGTAACTGATGGACCGGTCCATTGGTAGTTCAATGAACGGGCCGTGCTGGTGCGTACGTTACACACAGCAGCTGTGGGGCCAAGGGAGGCGCACCCGATGGGAAATCATGAGACCTCGACTCGGGTCCCAGCTCTGTCACTCACTGCTTTGAAAAGAGGAGTGCATTTGGAGGCAGAGTTTCCAAGCTTTCCCCCATTTCTGAAATTCTATGGATGTTCAGTAGTGAACGCTCCCAGAGTGGGAGGAATGATCCCGTGTCACCCGCATGCCCTTAATCTGTCCATATTTTGCCAATGGTTTGGGAAAGACGTAAATAGCATGAACTTAAAAGGGATGACAGTACCAGTCAGCAAACACGGTGCAGAAAGATCTGGATGGGGGTAGAGCTGTTGGCTAAACGAGTAGGATGAGATGAAGTGCGAATAAGTATCAGCCTCTAGAATTTATCCCGGGGAGTTAGTTGCGCTCTCCTCCGCCTCGGTCGGGTGTCAGAGCATCCGGCTTAGATGTGGGGACCGCAGCTTGAGATGGATAAGGAGCAGATTTAGGCCAATCCCTGTGGGAAATGTTGATGACCCCGAAGATTTACTTGGGGGCAGAGTAGTTAGACTCAGGAGACTCGAGAGCTGTGTCCAAATATTTGAAGAGCTGTCGTGTAGGAAAGAGGAGTTAGATGTGTTTGTTGTGTTTCCACTGGAAAGAAGGGGACATGGCATTTGTGCAGAGCCTACTGTGTGCCTGAAGCTTTATGTTCATTATCTGAGGGTTTTCTAGGTGTCATGCAAAGGCTCAGGGTACCCCGGGGACCACTGAGGTGGGCTGGGGCGTGCCTGGGAGCGAGGGCTCCGGCCCCACCTCCATTTCTTCTCCTTCCTCCTCGTTTATTCCTTGTGAGCCTTCTTTTAAGAGAGGATTCGTAGCTGAACACTGGTTTGGAAGACACTGCTTCATGTCATTCAGTGCTCACGAGACGGGCTGAGGAACGAGGCGGCCCCCGTGTGCGCAGTGCAGGGTGTGAGGCAGAAGGAGTCCAGCTTGTGGACGGCCTGACAGCCTCACAAAGCCTTTGCACTTTGCCCAGTGGGAAGATGAACCTTTGAAGGGTTAAATCGGGCGGGCCTGCCTTTTCCTTCCTCTCCCTCCCACCTTGGACTCTTTGTCCGAGGGGCGAAGCCTGTCGTTCTGTTGTTCCGCAGCTTCGTGATGGGGTGAGGAGCCCCTCTGCTGCAGGAAGGAGGCGGGCTGAGTCCCCTGGCACCCTGATGTGAGCCCTTGTCCCATGTGACCCCTTGTCCCTGCCCGTCCTGCTCTCTGGGCGTCCTCCCCTCTCTAGCTGCTCCCCCGCAGCTGCCGCAGGCTGCTCGTGCCCCTTCCCAGGCCTGTCCTCAGCCTTCAGTCTCCTTGTTCTAGGGCCTTCCGCAGTTGCTCGCCTCAACTCCCATGGCTTCAGCTGCAACCTAAACCTGGTGACTTCTGCCTGTGTCCCCCACTTGTATTTTAATCTACCTGTTACACATTTCTATGTGGCTTCCCCCACAGACATCTCAAACCGGACCCTGCTGTGTCAGTCAGCTGCCGTAACAAACCACCACCAACTGACTGGGTGGTTTAAACAACAGAAATTAATTTTCTCGCCGCTCTGGAGTCTCTTAAATAGAAGTCCAAGATCAAGGTTTGGCCGATTTGGTTTCTGGTGAGGGCTGTCTTCCTGGCTTGCAAACGGCCACCTTCTCGCCACGTCCTTGCGTGGCCTTCCTGGGTGCGTGCACACAGAGAGAGCAAGCACACGAGCTCTGTGCTGTTTCTTCTTATAAAGACACCAATCCTATGAGATCAGGGCCCTGCCCTTATGGCCTCATTTAGCTTTCTTAGTGGCCCCATCTCCAAATATAGTCACACTGGGGGTTAAGGGCCTCAACATATGAGTGAGTCCATAGCACCGTCCAAGCCAAGCTAGCCACCCCCACCCCCATCCACAGCCTGCCCCTGTGTGCCACCTCCAAGAAAGCACCACCAGCCAGCCCTTCGCTACGCCCCGTCTCCGCCTCGTCCTTGTCCCTCCCCCTCCTCTAACTCCGCTCCCGGCTTCTGGCGGTGCTCCCTCTGCAGCACCCCACTGCTCTTCCTCTGCTGTGGTTGAGGTGGTCCCACATCACCCTCACGTGGATGACGGCACAGTCCCCCCGACCGGCAGGGCTGTCTCTAGTCCTCTCCCTCCATCCCCCACCCATCTGCCACACGGAGCACAGTGATCTTCCCAGAATCCAAATCTGGCACAATTCTCTCCTACTTAGAAAAAAAAATTAAATGACAGCTTCTCATTGCCTTTAGGATAAAGTACAAAATTTTTCATGTAGCATCCAACATTCTCCATGATAATTATTCTAAACCAGTTCTGGCTTCTGTGAATCTGTTCAAGACAGAAATTACAGTTTATTAATCTCCCCAGTGCTACAGGGCCTAGCCCAGTGCCTGGCACGGGGGGCGTGCCCAGAAAAGCTTGCAGAACCCAGTTGTAATGACTCTTTGCACGGGCACGCTCAGGCACCCTCCTTGACACCCTCTTAATTCCCTCTTGGGCCACTTTACCACCTTCTGGTGCTCGGGTGCCAAAAGTCCACGTGTTCTCTGTTGTCCCTGTAGGCTTTGGGGCTGGACAGACCCAATTTATAATCAGCCTCCTTCTTTGACTTCTGTGTGCCAGTCCTTCCTTGTCACCTGTGCAGGGGGACTGATGAACGTGACCTCCCCAGGTCTCCTGAGGACTCAGTGTAGTGAAGCACCCAGCACAGGGCCCGGCATTCAGTAAGCGCTCAGTTGAGAGCTTCCCGTCCCTGTGTCCCCAGGCCTGCGGCTCTTCTTCCAACCTACACCAGCACTGCCTGAAGCTTCAGAACTTCCTCCATCCCCCTCTTAACCCTCCTGGTATTCCAGCTCCTGGGGACTGCCACACACGAGAGCCATCTCGGTTCAGGGACGGGAGGGTAGCTGGGATGCAGGTGTTCCACAGGATGGCATGAGGCTCTGGGGGCAGAGACCTCCTTTATCCCTCACTTCCACCTCTCCCTCAGGCACACCTGGCCACATCATCATCAACACCCCCTCTGCCCCAGTTTGGGCAAAGAGATGCTACCTTGGGGCAGGCAGATGGTACTGCAGTATCGCCCCTCCTCCTCGTTAAAAGTATGAGCCCTGGTGGAAAAAAATTGGGACATCGACTTCTCAGAAATCCTTCCAATTCTGCTTGTCACCATCCCAGGTTGGGGTGGGGGCGGGGACTCATGATCTATCAATATCTGAGCACTCCGGGCCTAGAAGCTCAGTCTCCCTCCATGGGGGCAGCCAGCTGCGGGAAATGCATTCATAGTTGCAATTGCTTTGCTTCCCAGTAGAACAAGAAATATTTAAGGAACAGGCAATTAGCACTTACCAGAAACATTATAAAATTACACACAACTTGCTAACAAGTCTTAACATCAATCTGGAAGTCTCCCTGCTTCCTCATTGGAGTCTGGGATATGGCAGCCTAGTGCGGAGGCTTGGAAGGCCGGCCCCGGGGGAGGAAGGAGCTGGGCCCCGGACCCGGAGACAGGAGGGAGTGAGGTGGTGGGGATTTTGCAGAAAGGATGCCCAGCGGGCCAGGGGACTAGAGTTAGAAATGAGCTCATCTATTTATTCAACATTGTCTGAGGCCCTGTGATGTGTGGCAGACGCTGTTCAGGACATTGAGGCAACAGAGAAGACAAGACAATCTCTGCCTTCTCTTAATTCGTAATCTGTTTTCCATAGAGTACAGTAAGTGCTAGAAGATGGGGAAATACAGAGGCACGGCAGCTAGTCTTGCTCAGGGGCATCAGGGAAGGCTCCCTGGAGGAGCTGAGGTCTGAAACTGAGACTTGCTTGAAGGATGAGAAGTTTGTCGAACATCCCTGAGAGGAAGGACAGACTGGCTTAGAAAGCTGACATGTGGATAGATTGAGGTTCAAACCTCCATAGGAATGAAGTTCGAGAGCAAGAGGGCAGAAGAGGGCCAACACATGCCCTGTGCAGGCAGGACCACACCCCTTCTCTGGAGGGCCACTGTGCGGGCACTGCTGAGCTGCCGGGAAGAGGTGGTGTTGGAGAACAAGGGTGGCCAACCAGCATCATTGACCCCGCCCGCTCCGGGACACTGCCCTTCCTATTGTCAGATGCCGCGCCCAGGGCCACTTCTGACCTCTCCCCTGTTATTTTCAGTACACCTCTGCTCGTCGGGTCCCCATGAGCTGGGAGGCCAACTTTGGCCAGGAAGCATGTTACTAAGACACTCATTGAGCTTCCACGATACCTTTAAAGGTTTTTCAGGCACTGGGAGACAAAGTTTAGCTAGATACAAGCAGCAACTGCCCCTTCCCAGAAAAACCCAGTGAAATCCAGTCTGTTCTGGCCCCAGAGGCTGGGCAGACAAACAGCAGGGATGCTGCACCATTAAAATTTCGCAGGAAGTAATTTGTCCATGAGATGTACTCTCTAAAAACACGGACTGTTGCAAATGGTAAGCTCCAGTTTGGGGCTGATGCAGGCAGCTTGGAGGCTACTTAAATGTCCATATTCATGTCTGTGCCCAACCTCCTGTAGCCGGCAACAGACCCTTGACAATGCTGCGGAGGAAGGAGATGGGGATACCGTCACCCACTTCGTCCATCCACAGTTCCATCGCATTGGTGGAAACCACGTGCAGAGAGACATGGCGGCCCCTAGAGGTACACTTACAGCTGCGGGTTCTCTGGCCTCCTGGTGCCCTTCCCATCTTGGTTCTGGAGACACAAAGAACAGAAGGGAGGGGAGCCCTGGCTTCAAGGGGCTGACAATTACAGGATAGAGTTCAAATGATGCATCACTCATGGAACCAGGCCCTTCATGGTCCCCCTCCGGCCACCCCTCCAGCCACCTCTCTGGCTTCTTCTCTCTCTCTCTTTTTTTTTTTTTTTTTTTCAGGGTATAGTGAGGGTACAAACATTATGGTTACACTTTATGTCTTTGCCTCACCCAAGTGCGGGTTAAAGGCATGCCCCTCCCCTCTACAGTGCTCCCCATGTCCTTTAATTGCAGATTTACCCCCCATCCCCCTAATCCCTGGAGAGTATTTCTGCCATGTGATCACCCTAGTGTTGATCAGTTGGTACCAATTTGATGGCGAGTACAAGAGGAGCCCATTCTTCCGCTCTTGTGGTGCCTCACTTTGGATAATGGGCTTAAGTTTAATCCAGGAAAGTATAAGAGGTTCTAGATCACTATCGTTTCTTATGATTGAGTAATATTCCATTGTAAACATATACCAAATTTTAATAATCCACTCATGGATTGACAGGCACTTGGGTTGTTTCCACATCCTTGCAATAGTGAATTGTGCTGCCATAAACATTCGGGTGCAGATGTCTTTATCGTAGAATGTTTTGTGCTCTTTTGGGTAGTTGCCTAATAGTGCTATTGCTGGATTGAATGGTATTTCTATTTTTAGCTCTCTGAGGTATCTCCAAATTCTTTTCCACAGAGGTTGCACTAATTTGCAGTCCCACCAGCAGTGTAAGAGTGTTCCTGTCTCTCCGCATCCTCGCCAGCATTTGATGTTTTGGGATTTTTTGATAGAGGCCAATCTCACTGGGGTTAGGTGATATCTCATTGTGGTTTTGATTTGCATTTCTCTAATGATTAGAGATGTTGAGCATTTTTTTATATGTTTGCTGGCCATTATTCTGTCTTCTTTCGAAAAGTTTCTGTTCATTTCCTTTGCCCATTTGTTGATGGGGTTGTTTGATTTTTTCTTGTTGATTTTTTTGAGTTCTAGATAGATTCTGGTTATCAGCCCTTTATCAGATGTGTAGTCTGGCTTCTTCTCTCTTCACCAGCACTTGAACTTCCCACCACGCTGAGCTTCTAACTCTTCTCCAGACACTCTGCTCTCGCCCTCCATTTCTCCTTTCCCACTGCTTTCCTTCTGTTCTTTCCGCCACCCTCCCCTCATCATTCCTCAAACGTGTATTGAATGCCCTCTCTATGCTCTGCACCCTACTGGAGACCCGGGTATAGACAATTCAAAAACATCATCTGTGTCCTCGAGAAATGTACTGTTTAACAGAGAGACACAAACTGCAGAGAGAAACACACGCCTCAAACTATTACCATGGCTGTGATAACAGCAACGTCCAAGGAGCTGGGGGAGAGAGAAGAGCAATGAAGTTGCCTGGGTGATTCGAAGGAAGATCCCAGATTGGGACGCACTTGCCCTGACACTGAAAGATGACTCTGTCTGGCAGACAAGCAGGGGGTGTTCGTTTCGGGACGACAGGACAGCAGGCGCCAAGTTAGAGCCGCATGAGAGCCGGCTGGGCTCTGCAAACAATAGCAGCAGTAATAACAGTGAGGAAACACCGGCTAGCTCCCGGTCACACACCACGTGCCGGGCGTCTTGACAATTGTCATATCTGTGAGCTCATTTAATCCTCACAGCAACCTTGTTATTATGACCACTTCCATCTTGCAGATGACAAAACTAAGGCTCAGAGAAAATAAGTAACGTGCCCAAGGCCTACTCCTTCGAGTCAGAGCCAGGATCTTGGACTTGGTGACACCAGAGCCCTCACCCGCTGCCACTGCACGACTCCGCCTCCCTCCACAGCACTCGGTCTTGTGGTGTATGAATCTCAGGGTTGGTGATGGCCAAAGATGAGGCTGGGGTGGGCGAGGGTCCTGCCATGCCAAGGAGTTAGGGTTTTAATCTGCAGATTTTAGGAAGCCATGAAATGATCGATGAGTAGGGGACAAGAATGACCAGATTTTTATTTCTGAGCAGTCTTGGGCTGCTTTGTAGAGTGTGCAATAGAGGGAAGAGGCAGGGGAAGCACCAGGCCGCTACTGCTATCCAGCGAGGGGTGGCCTCAGGCAGGGAGAGAAAGGATGGAGAGCAGAGGGTGCTGGGCGTTTAGGAGGAAGAGCCGACATGAGGGGCCTGGGGAGGGGAGGGCGGGGCGGAATCCAGGCTGATTCCCAGGTTTGGACAGTCTCCACGGAGCCTGTCCGGTGCTCCCAGCCAGAGGCCAGAGCTGCCTCCTTTGCTGTCCCACACGTCATGTGGTCAGGTCTACACCTCCTCCACTGCCCTTATCATTTGTATCGGAATAATGTCCACACCCACCTGACTCTGAATTCTCCAAGGGCAGGGACCATGGGTCAGGCAGCTCTGTACTTAGCATGGCATTTGGCACAGTTTCCATGCAGAAATGGGAAAACTCGTACATTAAACAGAATATCCTCTGTGTCCCAGGCACTGTGCTAAGTGCTGGGTACACAGTGGTGTGCACACAATATGTACATGAAATATGACCGATGCCTGCCTTCATAGGGCTTACTTTCTAGGGGGTGGGGAGACAAGAAACAAGGAGGCCAACCTGGGAACAAGCCAGCTGGGAACAAGGGGGCTGAGTTGCTGAATCAACTTGTCCCCAAAGCCTAACTCAGACAGTGAGCTCCAGAGGGACAAATGTTTACCCTTCTATCCTGCAGCTCCACCCCCAATGTCTAGGACAGAAGCCAGTAAAATACACGTTGAGTAAGTAGGTGGAGAGTCACGAGGGGCAATCGGTGCTAGGAAGGGAAAGAAAAAGTATTGGGTGAGGAACCTGTGGCCTTGGGGCCACACGTGGCCTTCTGGATCCTTGAGTGTGGCCTTTTGACTGGATCCAAATTTGACGGAACAAATCCTTTCAATAAAGGAATTAGTTCTGCGAAGTTTGGATTCGGTCGAGGGGCCACACTTGGGGATCTGGAGGGCCACATGTGGCCTCGAGGCCACAGGTTCCCCACCCCTTATTAGGTGATGTTTTAAGCTAAAGTCTGTTAACGTGAGGAGCCAGCCATGTGAGAGCAGGAGGAGGGGACACTCGGGCTGAGGGGGCGGTGAGGAAATGGAGGCGCAGATGACGTCCCACCGGCTTGGAAGGGCAGCAGGTCCGTCTTCCTCCCAGCCGGGCTTCCCTCCTTGGAGCTCATCAAATACTCAGTGAATTTATAGGGACCCACAATATGGTCCCATCTGTACCAACATGGTGATGAAAGAGGACTCCAGTTTGCTATTAGGAATTGAAAGATTCAGGGAGAAGACAGTGAGGGCAATCATAAAGGACGGGGGTATGCGAGGACACTGAGTGGCAGGGCCCCATCACGGCAGAATTCTTTGGCGTCGTAGAAACAATTGTGTCTTGTTCCCCAGTGTACTTTTGGTAGACAAAAGCAGAGAGAAAGAGGAGAGAAACATTTATAAAATGGAATTATATTAAACCAGATAACAGGAAATTGCATGTGTGATTTTTCTCCAAGTCAAAATTCCATTTATCTACTCCCAGTTCTGGGTCCTGACGTCAAACTTGGTCGGCACTTGACCAGAAGGGCCAAGGTCAAGCACCTTTCAGGCGGGGCAGTGGGGCACAGGGAGCCCTCTGCGGGAAGGCAGGGGCCTTGGTCCTTGTGTCACCAGCAGGAGTTGACCCTGGGCTTGGAGCAAAGGCTCAGGCAGGACAGGAGGTGTGGGAGGGACAGAAGCGAGCCTCCAGCCCCCTCTGTCTTCCTGGCGAGAGCTCCCGAGCTGTCGCTCCACCCTGCTCTACTCTTCCTCTCTCCTCCACCCGATCTTGGTTCTCTGGTCAACACATCCCACTGTATCTTAGACCTCTTTGCCAGATGCGTCCTTGAACCTGACTTCCCCTCCAGGTCACCATTACCCTGTGGCCCTCTCCTGCACTTGCAGCTCGCTTCTTCACACCCGATGAACGTCACATTCCAGAAGGGGCTCGTGCACTTGCCATCCCACCCACGTGCAAACTCCTTCCCCTCTGTCCTGCTGTTCGCAGCTCTGCCACTTTCCACCCTCCCCATCCCTGTCACGGGGCCCTCCTCTCTCCTCCAGGTATTTGCCATCCCTTTGTTTCCCACACCTTGACCTTCTTGCTTCCTTTCAGTGCTCCACCCTGGCTGCAGCTGGACCTGTCATGCAGCCCCTCTGAAATCTCAGCTCCACCCCGCCACTCCCTCCGCTCCCACTCCCCACACTGTCCTTGAGCTCTGCTTGCCCCATCGCCCCCTGCTCCCTTCACCTCTCCTCCAGCCCCAGCCCCTTGGCTAACGCCTTGGCCTTTCTTCTGACCACACCCTCGGCTCCTTGGCCTGTTGTCCTCTCTGTTCCCCAAACCCAGCCCCTCTCCTCAGCCTGTCTTGCCCCCCTTTTCTCCACTTCTGCAGGAACAAGTCACACAGCCCTGCTCCGTGTGTTCCTATGGATGAGAGACCTCCTGGTCTCTAAGGCTATCCCTCCCAGCATGGCCTGGGTCCCGTGGCCCTGCCTTTTCTGGGGCCTCGTGCTCAGAATGGAGGGAAATTCCCCACTTCCCCTCCGTATCCTCAGTTAACTATTCAATACCCCTCATGTGTCTATCTATCCCTATCTATCTATCTATGTATCTCCCTCCGCCTCCTTTGTTCTTCTCTAACATTTAAATATGGTCAAGGTTCTCCCATCTTAAAACTATTTTAACCACCACCCCCCAAGCCATACGCCTCAGGAGATGCAGCCCGATTTCTCTCTCCCCGCTCACTGCCAAGAAATTCTTGTTTTGAAAGTCATCTGCTCGTCCTGCATCGTCCTCCCCTTCTGCCATTGGGTGTTGGCCCTGTCGTTCCACTCAATCTACTCCTGCCAGTATCAACGGTGACCTCCTTTCGCTAACCTGCTTTTCCATCCTCTCAAGACTTCCCTGCAGCGTTGGAGGCTGTTGGTCTCCTTCCTGAACCTCATTCTTCCCTGAGCTTCTGTGACCCCACTCTCCTCGGGATTTAGTCTAGCCTTCTGCGAGGCCCTACGATGTCTCCAACAGTCTTGTCCTGGACTGACACCTCTTCTCCTCTTCTTGGGTGGTCTCCTCCTTCTCATGGCTTTTTTTGCCATCTGTGAGCTAACTTTCTAGATCAGACTTCTCTCCTGAACTTCAGACCCATGTAGCCACTTTCTACTGGGTAATTCTACTCCAAGATCCCATCAGCACCTCCAAACAGAGCACGCCCTACCGATGACCCTCGGTTCAGACCTGTGCCTCCTCCTGCACTCTCGGCTCAGTGAAAGCTCACCCAGTGCCCAGGCCAAGCCCCGCAGGCGTTATAGACCCGTGCCCCTCCTTTGCCCCATAGCCTCACTCCCGGTATGGCCCGTGGCTTCTTCTGCTCTAGACCTCCCATCCCCTCTGCATGTGCCCAGTCCAGAACACCATTAAGCATCTCCCAGGTTATCTTGAGCCTCCCACTAGAATGGAGGCTCCATGGAGGGAGGGCTGGTGTCTGTCTTGGTCTCCATCATGCCCCCATGCCCAGCACAGTGACTCACACTAAGTAGATACTCAAATGTTTGTTGAGTGGATGAATGATCTCCCTGCCTCCAGCTTGCTGCACCCAGACCATTCTCCAGACAGAGAGATCTTTCTCAAATATAAAATCTTAAATGCTGAATAGAATGAAGCCCTGTACTGACTCCCCTTCACCTACTACCTCAAGTCCAGTCTCCCAAGCAGACTGCAAGGCCCTTTTGTGGGTGGGCCCTGCCCACTCGTGCCTTTTCCAGCCTCATCTCTTCTCACCTTGTAGAAAGTGCTTGTGCTTGTAGAAGGGCGGCATGGCACAGGGGTTGAGAGCCCTGGAGCCGCATAGCCCGAGTGTGGATCTCAGAGCCACTTCCTAGCTCTGAGGCCTTGCATGATGGCATGATATCTCTGTGCCTCAGTTTCTCACCTTCAAAATGGGGGTTACTGAGGGTGAGGGCGAAAGAGTCAGTCAATGTAAAGTGTTCACAGTGGCTGCTGGCACGTAATCAGTGCACAAGTCACTATAGTTATATAACTGAAAGTTAGTTGTGATAATAACTGTTAGATAGTTATTGTCACTGCCAGATTGCTGTCCTACAGTCTCACCTCCTGAACTTGGCACAGGTTCTCCCCTCCACCTGGAGGGCCCTTCCCCTCCCTTCTCACCTGCTATTCCTTTCACCTTGCTGGCTCCTCTGCCACCTTCAGGCCCCAGCTTGGACATCACCTTCTTCAAGAAGTCTTCCCTGACCCAGGGCTGGGACTAGGGTGAGGTGAGCAAGACACTCGCAGGGCCAAAATTTAAGGGTGGGGGGTGCAAAAAATTCAGTAATTAAGATAAATATTTTAATGCAATTTTTAAAAAATCAATATTAATGCAAAATACCCATGATAAAAACAAATCAATGTTTTAATTAAAGACAGGCTCCGACAGGGCTGGGACTGGGATGAGGCAACTGACTTTAAGTTGTCCTCCAAGTGGAGGGTCGGATCCAGGCTTACTTTAAATGTTGCTATTTTTCTTTATTGTGGATTGGATTTATGGAATGAATTGTGATTTTCTTAAAAAATTGCACTAAGATACAATTTGTCTTGATTACTGAGTTTTTGGTGCCCCCTGAAATTTCGTACGTGAGGCCAGTGCCTCACTTCCTGGACCCTATTCCCGGCCCCATCGTCCAAGATTGAGTTTGGTGCTTCTCCTGTGTGTGTCCGTAGCATGAATCATATGTGTCATAAATACCTGTTCCTTGTCTGTTCACTCCTTGAGAGCAGAGACCGTGTCCAGGTCTCAAGTGTCTAGTACCAGGACCGGCACACAGTAGATGCTTACTATATGCTCACGATTGCACTGATGGCAAGAGAAATTGGGTGGGTGTGGGCATGTGCACAGGGCAGTGCCTACACAGCAGGAGGGCTGGGAAGGAGCTTTCTTTCTGCCCTAAGGATGCTTGGTCTCTTGAGCACAGGCAGATGCACCACATATGTATATCTTCTACAGCATGGTGGGGTCTTGCTAGGAAATCTGAAATCTAGGTCCTGTTCCTGGCAGCAGAATCCGGCTCTGTCTTCAAATGCTGGATAACTTTCTCCAGGTCTCAGAATGACTGCAGTGACAGCTCTCACATCCCAGGGTCTTGCATCCCAGGGAGCATGTCTGGGGACATCTGGAAGGAGGGTCCTGCTGCTTGCCTTCCTAGGTCAACTTGTCAAAGGGGCCCCTTCTTCCTTTCCTTCAGATGCCCTGGAGCTCTGGGACCTGGAGCACAGGGGCCACCTTCCCTGGAAGGCCCCAGAGTAGCCTCCCCCACCCCGAGCAGGAGCAAAGCCAGCTTCAAAGGGGGTTCAGATGTGTTTCCAGCAGGTGTGTGCAGAGGGCGAGGCCAAGGGGATGTGGGGGGTGGGCTGGCTTGCACTTGGGATTCCTCAGACCTAGCACGTGGTCACACAGACCCACCCCACTGGAGGACCCTTGATGTCTGACACACACACACACGCACACACACAATCCCAGTACAGAATGCCTTGTCTCCACTGAGAGCTGGCACCCTAGTTTTGGGGTTAACATGAATGCAATAGTCAAGAGCCCATCCATATATGACAGTGCCTGGGGCTGGCACAAGCCACCCTGATAAGCCTGCAGACGCCCCGCAGTTGTGGTAAGAAAGCTTTTGCAGAATCACCCATGACAGGGTCACACACACCAACTTTGGGGACCATGGCTCCAGACAGCTCTTAATGGTGTCTACATAAAAGGCAGGGCTCCTTTGTCCTGAGAACCCTGGGAAAGTGTCCAAAAACCTCCCCTGATGACTGCAGGCCCTTCTCTCCCAAGTCACAGGGCTGTCACTGTCCTCACCTCACAGTCTTGCACTTCCTTCATGACTTCCTGTCATTCCTGCAAGATGCCTTCCTCCCTGGGAACAGATCACCTCTCCTTCCCCTCCTCCTCTTCCTCTTCCCCCCACGTCCACCACCTCCTTCATCTCTCACACACTAAGCACAGCATGGGTGGAAGTGGGGGTGACTCTGGAGGAAACTCCAGGGACTTGGCCAGGACAGACTCCTTTCCAGAAGCATCGGGGGCCCGGCTGACTCCTGTGAGACAGCCAGCCTGTCCTGCCCACTGAGTCTAGGCCCCTGGAGCCGACTCAGAGAACCCACTCCACGTCTGACTCACCGCTGTTGACTCAAGTGAACTTTAGACGCATACTTCATGAGTCATTTGTTTCATTTTACCTGTTAACATCTTAAATCGAATTAAAAAAATCTTCATGAAAGTGCTTCTGCATCAGAAGGTAGTGAATGTTTATTCTCATTAAATCTCCAGTTTGGGACAAAGGCAGGCAGAGAGAACCGGCTGCCTTGTTGTCTTGTGCTCGCCTTTGCTGCCCAGGAATGAAGCGTACTTACCATCTCTCAGTAATCCAGATCAGTAACCCCGATGCAGGGTCAAGTTCAGTAAGGAAATCTCCAAACTTTGGGACTTGTTAGCCCCTGGGACAAGGAACCCACAAAGTATGCAGAACCACCTTCCCGGAATGAAAATACCCGAGCAGCCAGAGCACTTTATGTGGATGCAAAGTCCCAGGCGTTTGATAACTGCCAGGCCCGTTCGTCGCAGGGTGCTGTGTTGAAACAGGACATTGCAGGATTTCTCGTGAATCTCGTGACTTCTAAGAACATTAGTCCTACCTGTGTCACTCTGAGCACTGCCTCCTGGAAGAAAGGCAGCAGAGTGTGTCATGTGGACCTCCAGCTCCAAGAGAGGTATAAAGTCACCTTTTGTCTCTGTTTTCTCATCTTCCTGTCTTTCAGAGATCGAGCAGGGCAGTTGCGGTGACCCTGGCATACCTGCCTATGGCCGGAGGGAAGGCTCCCGGTTTCGCCACGGTGACACGCTCAAGTTTGAGTGCCAGCCTGCCTTTGAGCTGGTGGGGCAGAAGGCAATCACGTGCCAAAAGAATAACCAGTGGTCGGCTAAGAAGCCAGGCTGCGTGTGTAAGTGAGCAGGGACGAGGCTACGCCAGCGTCCTCGCTGACAGGCGGGGCCCATTTCCTGGCTAGTCTAGGGGCCCCATCTCCGGGAACCTTGCAGGTTGTGACAACTGCTTCCCTCTGCTTGGTTTCTTCTATTTCTTGGGATGTTGCTAGTTGGGTCCTCATTTCCAGCAATAACATAGACCATGGCACTGAGAATAATTGCTGTTGACATTCGGGGACCTTCCTCAACGCCGTCTTACCCTCCCTGGTGGTCCTTATAAGCAAGATAGATACCACTGTGGCTTGGCCCAACAGACACAGACCCAGACACTTCCCGCTACCCTCATGGCAGCCACTGACACCGTACAATCAATCAGGGTGGGAGGGATGGCATGTTTGTGAGATTATAGACTCTGTACCAGCCTCTGGGACCCCTGGGAAACCATGGCCTTGCCAGATATAAAGTTTCCTAAAATCGCTTCCTCTTGTATTGGATTTAGGGAAGGGCGGAGGATCAAGCTATCTTTGGATTCTTGATCTTTTGGGGAAGGGGGTGGAGGTGAGTGATCTGTTCTGTGGAGATAACAAGGAAGCCCTTCTTCCTTCCTCTTGGACGGTCTGACCATACTCTGCGACACAAAGGATACCTTAAGTCTTCAGTCACAGTGGGATTGGCAAGTGTGAGGGGCTGCATGTAGTCAAGGGAGGCTCAGGCATGGTCTCTGTTGGAAAATCAAAGGTTCCAGCTTCTCTGGCACATCACCTCTTCTCCTTCGAACCCTGCCACCCCACCTCCTCCATCTCTTTCCATTGGCTTCTCTCAAGGAAAGGCAGATAGCCTGAACCTCTGGTCCTTCACCCACCTCAGTGGGCTTCTCGGGGCCTCTGAGTTCTGCACACTAGAGAATCATGGCCCCTGGGGGCTGGGGAAGGACTAGCCTGGTAGACCATCAGGGTCTCTGTGATGACTGAGAGTTCGTGAGTTGGTTCATACCACAGTGATTATATCTTTCAAACGATAAAAAAAAAAACCTCTTTGTCTAACAAAGCATTTTTGATGACTTTTGAGTTTATTTATATAAAAATTCTTCAGAGGTTTAAAGATCAAATCACTCTTAGGTACACATTGAACAAATCACCCTTATTGAAAAAAGAATTAAATTGCATGACATCTGCCCATCTCTGCTCCCCAGTGTGGTTAGGATATAGAGCCCAACAGCATTAGCCTCTTAGCACAGTGGGACCGTGGGCCAGGAAGAGCTCAGGGCAAGCCGGCACAGAGGCTCTGACCACTGCAGAGACCAAGGCCAGGCGGAAGTGCACGGGCAGGGCCCTGCAGAGGCAGGCTGGAGGCAGGGCCTGAGAAGATAAAGGCACAGGCTGTGGGAACCCCAGGTACCGTGGGGGCTTAATCTCTGAGATCCGTCTATATAAAACAAGGCAGGGAGAAATGGAAGAGGATGGAGCTCTGGGGAAAACAGCTGGTAGGAATGAAGTAGGAAGCAGAGCCGGCCAGCTTCTTGGGACCAGGATAAGGTTTCCTGCCACATAAGCTGAGTGATGCAGGTGACAGAATGCTACCTGAGGGGCTATCACTTGAGTCCTCCAAAAATGGATTGGACCCTTTGGCTCTTAGGAGTGGTTTTAGACCATCTTTCTGAAACCTTCCCTAAGGGCAGGAGACCTTGAAGTGCCGCTCAGTGGGCCCTCCCTTCCCGCTGGCAGCCTCCAGCAAGCTGGGTACTGCTTGCAAACAGCTGAGAAGAAAAGAGGACAGAGCTGTCCCCACAAGGGTGGATCAGTGCTCCCTGTGGTTCAAAACAAGGACAAGGAGCCTGAGGTTTACCCATGAGAACTGAGAAGCAGGCACTCTAGGGGCCAACATGGCATTTCTTCTGGACGATTCTGGGATACAAGAAGATGACATACCCAGGCACTTCCATCACTCAAGTTTGTCTGGACATTCAAGTGTGACAGAACAAAGCTGGAGTCTCAGGGACGCTGGCTTCAGTGGAGGAGGCCACGGGAAGCCAACTAGCCATGCTTTTGTACCACTTAGCAAGGTCACATTTGCATTTCACGCAGGCAGGGAACTGCCACCTGTACACTCTCTACTGAGCACCCGGGCCCCTAAGCTGGTGCTTTTATAGGTCCTGAGCTTTGCCCTCAAGGAGCCCACTGTCTAATTGGGAGTGAAAGGATGGAGATAAGAAAGCCCTGGTGCACCGAGATCTGGATTCAAAATCTAGAGACCTTAGTCCTAGCTCAGCCTACAACTGAGGCCAAGGCATCTCTCTGCCTCTCTGGATTTTTTTTTAAGAGATAAAGTCTCACTCCGTCACCCAGGATGGTGCAGTGGTAGCATCATAGCTCACTGTAACCTCGAACTCTTGGACTCAAGTGATCCTCTTGCCTCAGCCTCCCGAGTAGCTGAGACTACAAGCCCACACTACCATGCCTGGCTTATTCTTATTTTGTTTTTTAAGAGGCAGAGTCTTGCTATGTTGCCCAGGCTGGTCTCGACCTCCTGATCTGGATTTTCATTTACTGATCTATCCAATAGGGTAGCACTCCATTCTGGCTCCAAAAATTCTAAGCCTCCTTGATCATATTTATCAAAAGAGGTCGCTATGGCATGACCAGTCCTCCCATCTTCCACAATGAATGCTTGGAAACTTCTTCTAAAAGTGGATCATTACAGTGCAGGTCATATTTGATTGAGGGACAATGTTAAACTTTGGCATTCTACTCTTGACTTTAGATCAACTATATCATGGTGTGTGACCAATGGAAAAGGGACAACATCTATAAATGCCTACAAAAATATAAAATATTAAGGTCTACCTCTCTGTTTTTAAAGTGTTCATAAATATATATACAAAAGCTCCTCTAGCAAAAGTCAGCATAAGTGTCCTAAATTTCCCAACACATTAGTCACAATAAATATTAATGCAATACTTAGCAAACAAACTGCTCTTTCCTTATTAGAAGTTAAAAGGAGATTGGGGAAATTATTTTGATGGCTCAAATTTCTTTGAACAATTGTCTGAAGAAATGCAAAGCCGTACATTGTTCTTCTCTTGAAACATTTTCTTCAAAACAATTCCTTACTTAAGGAATTACCCTGCCAAGGCTACACAAGTACACTCTTCCTTCATGTTCCAAAACATTCTCTGTAGCAAGCAGAGACTTCGGAATCATTTCATTGGCTTATGAGTGCCCTCGCAGTAGTGGATGCTCAATACGTAGTCTTTTTTATTTAGGTTTTTAAGAAGATGATACATCTCACAGTGAAAAGCATTTTGAAAGAAAAGATGGAGCCAGCTTCTTTCCTCTCACTCTCTGATCCTCCTTGGTTAATTCACATCTCCAGGGACCAATGCTCAGAATCAGTGGGAAGTAGTGCCACTTTCCATCCATTTGGCAGGAGTTACTGAATGTCTTCCCTGTGCCAAGCACCATGCATTGGATTCAGAGCTGTTCGGTCTCTGCCTAGGAAATGTGCTCACCCCAGCTGTCCTGGTGAAAGGACAGGCTTTGGCCTGTTGCACAAAGCTTTGGCCAGGTTGCACATACTCCTGACCTTCCAGAAGCTCTTCCCGTTCCTTACCCGCTTCCTTGCAAAAGCATGGTGAGCCTTTCCCATACAACCATGTCCAGTTATCCCTCCGCTACAAAGAGAAACAACGGGAAGGAAGATACAAATAACTCTGATGGTGATTTGCACAATACTTGATGCTTTGTTGACAGGCTAGCAGAATACTTCACACTTCATAAGGAAGCCAGAAAACCAATTATCAGTCCATTAGCAGCCACTTTCAGAAGAAGTTTCAAAACAGCCTTCACCAGAGATGTGCGCCAAGGCTGCAGGAATGCATGCCTTCCTTTACCATCTTGCAAACCACCATAGAAGGTGTGAATCCTAATTGCTCAGTTCTTAATGTGTGTGGCATATGCGTGGAATGTGAAGGCAGGGCCTACTGGGATGTATACAGTTGAAGTTACAAATCAGCAGTCTAATCTCCAGAGGTCATGGGAGGAAGGATTGGAGCCTTGGGTGCATAAAGAAAATGCCCAGAGGATACAGGGCTTGAGCTGTGCTTTAAAGTGCTGGGAGGCAAAGGAAGATGTTCTAGACAGGGATGCTATGGGAAATGGCCCTCTCCTGGTGTCTTCCTGTCCTTCCCCTGTGCATTCCTCCCCACCTCTCCCACCTTCTGCTCTGGCCACACGTGCATGGGCGCGCACACACACACACATTTCTAAAGGAAAAAGGAGTGACTTGGGTCACAGGGTCCTCAGGAAGCTGGTCTCTCCATGGGCCGTCACTCTAGGGTAGGGTTTCTCAACCTCAGCACTGTTACTATTTCAGCCCAGACAATTCTTTGTGTGGGGCAGTCTTGTGCTTCACAGAATATTTAACAGCATCCCTGTCCTCTACCCGCCGAATGCCAGTAGCACCCACCCCACACAACAGTCGTGACAACCAAAAATGTCTCTAGACGTTGCCAAATATTCTCTATGGGGAAAACCATCCTATATTAATAAGAACTACTGGACTAGGATAACTTGGTGTCGTCAAATTCCAAATAGGAAAGATCCTGTGGATTTGCATTTTAAGTGAGGCTACTATTAAAGTCTGTAGCATTATGGCAGTGAGAAAGCAAGGGGTAGAGGAGACACTGGTGTTCAGTAAATGTTTTATGTCATGAATCATGGAAGACATGAATTATCCGTGCAATTCTATGATGAATTTATTCTCTCAATTTATAGGTGAAAACAAAGTTCAAAGAAGTAAGGTAGCTCACACAAAGGCTTTAGAACTGTTAAATGATGGGCTAGTATTTGAACTATTAATTGACAGAGCAACAATTCGAACCCTGGGTCCTACGCCAAGTCCTGCATTCTCTGTGTTGTACCGGATTTCTGGAATCCCAGGGGTCCTTTGAAGAAGAAATGACAAATAAGCCCAGGACAAAACTGTTGGCTGAGTTACTCCCATGAAGTAACAGAAGTTGTCAGGAGTTAGACAAGTTCATGAAGGATAGGTCTATGACCCTTATTGGAACTGTATCAATATTGTATGCCAATATGCAATATAGTGGAATTGAAACCTTTTCCTAATCTTTACTTTTTCTCGTTCCTTCTACCCATCCATATATCTATGCATCTTGATTTATTGAGAACCTACTACATACAAAGTCAGCTGAATAAGAGGGTATGGCTGTTTTTGGTCAAGTTCTAAACTGCAGAGCCTTTGGGGACGACCCTGCTCAGGTGGAAGGGCCGAACTCTTAGCACCATGTGCTATATAAGGTGCTAGAACTCTGTTTCAAGGAGTATCTGGAGCTCTTAGCTCAAGCTGATACTCAACACAGACTTTTGGTTGAGTATTTCAAATGTTTAAATTAATTCAATGGTTTAAAGAAATTAAAAAGTTTAAGTAAATGAAACACTCTTATTCTGCCTCCCTTAACCAAAACCGGTTTCAAATTTGGCCACTCTTTTTTGATTCTTACCCATCTACACACATATTTCACGTGGTCTTAATCTAAGTGAACCTAACACATTGCATTCTGTGTTTTAAATTCCATGTTATGGTGTGTATCTTACCATGTTCCTACATATCTTTCATAGTTATCCTTCGTAAGATCTATGGGATATTCTGTCTAGTGAATGGACCGTGACTTATTCAACCAATTACGTTCAATTATGTTTATATAAGGCTGTAATGAACATCCTCATGCATGCGGCTTTTTATTCTTCTCTTTAATTATTTCCTCAGGATAAATTTCCAGGAGTGATGTTATCGGGCCCGAGCATGAACATTTTTATAACTCTTGACGTATACTGTTACATGGCTCCCCCAAAATGTTGTACCAGTTCATAATGCCCGCAGCAAAAGCTGTAACATTAAGATTCATACAATGTGTTGTCTTCCCATCCAGAAACATGGCATGTCTCTCTTTTATGTTTGTCTACTTTCACTTTTCTAAAGATAACAACTTTGTGGTTTTCTTCATCTAGGTCACATAACTTGCGTGTAAACTTTATCAGCTTCACTAAACCTCAAGTATTCATGGGGCCTTTTAAAAATTGCTAATTTAACAAGTATAAGTTGAAAATATCCTTACAGCACACCCTTGCTTACTACTATAAAGTGCCAAATGTTATGATAAGTGCTGCGCATCCAGAGAGAAACTGGGCACAGTCCTTGACCTCAAGGGGCTCTCTCCATGTGGTCCCTGTGCTTTACAATTTAGTTTTTCAATGAGAAAGCACTGGTGACACAGATGCGTTTAGGTCCATTCTTTTATTGGACACATATTTATGGAGCACCTGCAACATGGCAGGCATCGTAGTGGATGCTGGACAGAAAAGCGGCAGCCCCTCTTCTTAAAGAGCATAGACTTAATGTCATCTCCGTTAGAATAGTTAGGAGGACACAGTTGGGGCCCTGCTGGAAAAGGAGACCTCCAAGTTGGCAGTGCTGGGTTCTGGGAAAAGCCGTTGGTCTTGGGCCTATGCAAAAGGGAGACATTCTGTGGATACGTTGAGCCGAGTGTGCGCGCACACACACATGCATGTCACACACACACACTTGAGTACTTGGATCTGGGTACTTGGGTTTGCAGTAGTTTCTAAAGGGGTTGGCTGCTGCCAAATGGATGTGCGTGAGGTAGGGAAGCAGGGCCCATGGGAGCAGAGTACAGAGCAAGACTGCTGGAATGCCACAGGCCAGAGGCATGTCCCTGCTGGGGCAAGCGATAGGAGAGGGGGTTCAGGAGGGGTACCAGGATTTCCATTACAGGACACCAGATGGGGACTTCAGTCCTGGCCTTTCTCCAACCAGCCTGGGTCCAGCCCTGTCTAGCAGGGACATGGAGCAGTTGCTATTTGCAATCTCTGCATAGCGATTATCTGTACTGACACGTGGCTACTAGACCAGGGTGTTGGTATTTTCATTTGAAGGCACTCTTTCCATATTGTGGCTAGAAACTCTTAATGGTATTTTATATACATATTTTCCCAGTCTCATTTTCTTTTCTTTTCTTTTTTTTTTTTTTGCTTTGCTATTTTTCATTGTGTAGTTGTTTTAAACATTTTTATATAGACAAACCTCTCAATATTTGTGGTTTCTCTTCAAAGCTGACAAAGTTATCATTCTGCCACAGATCTGAGAAACAGTTTGTTCTATTTTTGGTTATTTGTCAGTAATTTGATTTTTAAAAAATATAATTTGTTAATCCATCTGGAGTTTATTTAGATGAATGTATAACATTGTCCAAACTATTATGCAGTTTTCCAACACAATTTATTAAGTAATTCATTTCCCTTTTGATTTGAGGGAAATGAATTGTTTTATTACATACTGAATTCTCAAATGTAGTTAAGTCTGTTTCTTGAGTCAGCCACTTTGTTCTGCCACTCTATTTCTATCTGAGCACCGGTACTGAATAATTTTAATTGTTGTTTTATAATATGTTCTAATATCTGGCAGAGCTAGAAACAACTCCTTCCTCTTAATTATTTTCTCTTTCAGAATGTTCATTATTATTCTCATCTGTTTGTTGTTCAAGATTAATTTTAGAATCATTTTGTCGGGTGAAAAAAAAATCCCATTGGGATTTTGTATGTGAGCTCTCGTTAAACTATAAATTAACTTGAAGAAAATGGGCATTTTTATAAGGCACAGCCTTCATATCCAGATACATGGCATATCTCTCTTTTTCTTTGTCTACTTTCATTTTTCTAAGTATAACAGCTCTGTTCAGATAGCGACGTACATTGTTTGTTACCTTTATTCTTAAATAGACAGGTACTTTTTCCACTTCCCTCCCACCTTGACCTCAGCACCCGTGCACGGGTGAAGCATGCCCCTGCTTTCCCCCTCCCCTGATATTCTTTATAAACATATAATCCCAGATTTCCCGGGACAAGTGCAATTTTAAACATCATTTCCTTTGGCTGAGAAAATACGATGACAATAGCAAGAGCCCTTGGAAATTGCCTGTTTCAAATGAGCCAGAGGCGGGATCGGCAAAGGTTGGAAAGCATCAGCCTGAGTGTGGGGGATAATATTCCTGGGAGCTGTTTGTGTCAGGGAATGGACCATGATAAGGTCTGTGTGAGTGTCCTCTGCTTGGTGTGGCATTCTTCTCATTTCTGTAGGCTTCCTTTGAGGTCCCATTGACCCACAGATGGCCCTGAGAAATAAGCAGGGAACTTGGTAGTTCCAGAGCCCCTCCCTCTGTTGCCCGGTCCTCAAGAACCAGGACGCTGAAACCCTGCAGTCTCACTGTGCTAATGATGTGCAGAGGTGAGGTGGCCTGCTCTACAGAAGGGCTCCCAGTGACCCAAAGGGTGGCTGCCTTGAGTGGCAAGTCCATGGTGGTAGCAGGAGGTGGGGACAGTCTGTATCTGCTCCTGCACTGGAGAGTGGGCACCGAAGTCATGGCTGGGAAGCTCTGTGGGGCTACAGGGGCAGCCTGGGAAGAGTAAGCCAGAGTGGAAGGAGTCTGGGGCTGGGAAAACTGGACTGGATGAAGGGATGGCTCCCCAAGGAGGCTGCCAGCATTTCCTTCCAGAATGGCCGAGGATACAGAGTTAATACTTTTCCTACCAGACCAGTGTGGGTCACATACATCACTTGTTACCTTTCTGTTTAAATAGTCAGATACTTTATAGGAGAAGGAGATGTCTTTGGTGGCCTGCCTGGTCTAAAATGGACCCAAACCCCAATCATTAGAATCACTTAAAGGCCTTTTAAAATACACAATTCCTGGCCTCATCCCCAGAAATTCCAATTCAGTAGGTCCAGGATGGGGCCTAGGAATTGTAGTTCTGAACCCCTTCTAAGTGATCTAATGTTAGGCTGTATTTCTCAGCTACTAGTATGGAACACCTACTGTATGCCAGTTGCTTGGGGGGCGTCATTTCTGTGAGGTTGGGTTTCTTGACGAGATGGCAGCCTCGTGATGCATGTGGTGATATGTTGTAGTCGTATGTCATTGCTGCAAGGCTGGCCAGCTTGTCACGATGATCATAGTCTCCTGGGGTCCGTGGAACGTTAACCTCCGTGTTGACATCCTAGCAAGGAATGGGATGCATGGTCCAATACTCTGACATTACTATTTGATGTTTTTCATTTAATTTAAATGCAGCAAAATGTGGAGGGGAGGGGCTACCATGTACTGAGCATTGTACTTAACACTGGGCAAGTAAGGGGGATGATTCTAACATAGTTCTTGCCCTCCAAGAGCTCATCGTTTAATGAATGAGATAAGCACATATTTCTATCATAAAGCAGTCTCTGAATTACTGCAATAATAGATGTGGTCACAGAGTGCTACCAGAATGTAGAGGAAGAAAAACTTATTCCAATTGGCAGATTCTCAGAAGTCTTCTTGGAAGATTGTAGCATAGGCAAAATTTCAATCCAATCCAACCTAGGAATCTGTCCAAAACCCAACTGTGAACACAGCTTACTCCAAGGCCAAGTCCAAAAGCTGTATTCCTGCAGCTAAGAGACCTGGTCTAAGGCGTATTAGGACCACAGCTACCTGGGTGGAATGGGGGCTGGGGAAACTGAGCAAGCTTTAGGAGTCTAATCCTGGGCTGTGACCTCTACTTGTGGGGGAATAGGATATCTCTGTCATTCTCCCTCCAGCTCTCACCTTCGGGATCAAGCCATCAGGTTCCGTTATCTCTGTGATGTTCAAAGCTGCATGTGTGCCTTCATTGTGCTCTGCCATGCCTGACTCAGAGCTATGGAGGCAGACACAGAGTTGCGCCAGCCAGGCTCTGTTTTCACAGCGGCTGGCTTGGGAGCTGGCACTTGAAGTTCTACCAGTACGTCTCCCCCATTCTTTGAGCCTCTTGGCAAATTTGTGTCTCACTTAGACATAAGTGCATCTCTATCAGCCCTCCGTGTTGCGGGTGTCCTGAGACTGTGGTTCTTAGGGAAGGCATTGCTTACTTTTCTAGGGCTTTGCTTTCTGAGAGAGCCTTGGGTTGCCCCTCTTGCACTGATTGGCTCTTCCTCCAGTCCTATGTACAAAGTCAATCTTCTGGGGGTCTCCGGGGAGGGGGCTGCAGGAGCAGGGCTGCCGATCCTATGCTACCTGATTAACCCTCATCTTGCTCTGGGACTCAGACAGCCTCCCCCATGGTCTTGAAGGCGGCTCTCCCAGGCTAGCTGTAAACTCCCTGGATTACTGTGATTCCTGTGAAGGGAAATCCAAGCATACTTCCTTACGTCACTAAGTATTCTTTTCCAGTCTTGAGCAGCTGGTGGCCTGAGGCATGACTGGACCGTGGCTGGTTCTAGATGCCCTACGTGAAGATGCTCTAATTAAACAGGCTTGGAAAGCATGCTGTAGCTCTCTGACAGCTCCCTGAGGGCCTCAGAGACCCAGTGGCCTGGGCCTGCAGTCCTGGGAGCACTGCCTGAGTTGTTGGAGAGGTAGTCCACACTCTCTCTTGAATTCCTCTGGGCTAGGGGGAAGGCTCGGGCTCTTGGATTACACCATGCCAAGATACTTTTCTCCTAAGCTAATACCTGTGTCTGGCTGGCCAGGTTAGCAAGAGCAGCTGAAGCTAAGCCCCGCTGGGCACAGAGGCTGGCTGGGACCCAGCCATGTGAGAAGGATAGGACCCCTACAGGTGTCACTCAGGGATCCTACGGGCTGGGCACAGGCAGCTGTGGGACCTCACTGGAGTGAGAAGCACTTTTGAGTACCCTTTGCTGCTTGGGACATGGAAAGACTCGGTTACCAGGGCTTCCATCTGTTACCCCACATGTCACAGTTCATCAGAATCCCACAGCAAGGCTCGAGACTGACAGAACGTCCAACACCCCAGGGCAGAGCTGTTCAGCACCGGGGACCCTCCTCGCAGCTGACAGAGTGTCTCTCTTTCCTAAGTTGATCTGCCCAGAGAAGGTGGCACACCAAGTCACAGTTGGCAACCAAACTGTCAACCGTTTCTGCAAAGGAGGAGTTTTGTCAGAGCATTCTGGACTTGGAGTTACCTGTTCATCCCTTGAGGAGAAGAGGGACTGAGAAGCAGAGAGCAAGCCATTGGTCTGGGGTCTTGCTTGGTCAAGGTTATGCTAGGGGCGGAGCGACAGGGGTGGAGAGACATTTCTCTTGCTGCCCCAGTAAGCTGGTTGAGGCTACGACATACCCTGAGCAGAAGCGTGAGTGGAGACAGCTGTCAGCAGCAGAGCAGGGACTTGACTCTTGTTTCACATTCAGCCAGGATTGAATGTGTCCCTCCCACGCGCCTGCCACGGTGCCGCACTCCCTGCGTCCACAAGCTTCAGCCACTGAGTCCTCATGACAAAGCTGTAATTTGGAAGTTATGTATGCAGTTTTCATATATGTGGAAAAAGACTCGGTGAGGTAAAGTAGCTGTTGCCCCCCTCTCGGGCCAAAGTGTACAGCTAGTAAGTGAAAAATACATGCATACCCACATTTTTTAGAAAGATTCACATTTGCTCCAACTGTAGCATGGTGCCTTGGTCTGGCTACCTATATTTTCCAAAGAATTTATGGTCTGTTTTCAAGGTGAAAGCTGAGCCCTAGGAGTGTAGACTCAGCTGCCTCCCAGGAGCACAGCGCAGGTGTCTTCTTCCTGCCTGTTCCGTGAGGTATCAGAGTCTGCCCTGTGCGCCGGGGCCGTGAGATCCCCAGCCAGCAGCTAAGAGGTACACAAGTAAATATCCTATTCAGAGACTGGCCTTTGCAAAGACCTCTGAGCATCTCGATGAAGAGGATCTAAGGGCAAGGGTAAGCACCAGGCATGGTTTGGGTGGGTTATTCCAGAAGTGTGGCAAGAGTCGATCCTGGCCGCAGGTTAATTCCAGGCAGTGAGTCATTCCCCGAGGTTGTACTGATAAGTGATCAGGTCATTTATACCAAGAACCTCGCCAACCTCTGTGGAGTACAGGGAACAGGACCCAGCCGTAGAGGGCAAGAATTTAGCATCATCAGACCCCCACCATTGAGCTTCAGTTTAGGATTCCAGTTCCAGAGAGTTCTGGGTTATGAAAGAGAGACTTGAAGCAGACGTGACTTTCACAGAATAAAGGATGCTTTTGTGGGAGGAAATAAAAGGACCATGAGCAGGTGACCATATATCCCTATTTTCTTGGGACAATCCCAGTATACATCTTTTGTTCTAGGTAATTATTAATAATGCCATCTTTCATTCTCAAAAGTGTCCCAGTTTGGGAAATATATTATGTGGTCTCCCTAACAATGGCCCAACAGATTTTGTGTTAAGAAAGGGATTGGCCCTCAGCTAAAGGGGGTTCTTGAGCCAAAGGTCTACAAGGCTCTGTATGATTAACCCCTTCCCACCACTCTCCACCCAGCCCAGGTCACTCCTCCTTCGACACTCCTTCCCGCTTTGCACTACAGTTCACTATGCTGGAATGTTCTAACAAGGCTCCTTGTCATCATTTCTTAACTGTCACCTTCCCACAGAAGCTGTCTCTAGCCACCTTATTAAAAAGAACAATCCTTCACTATTAATTTTCTTCATACACCTTTTCATGAGTGTATTAGTCAACTTTAGCTTTGGCATCAACAGCCCCCAAATCCCAGTGGCTTTCAACAATAAATATTTATTTCTCTCTCACATTCCAAGAGGGCTGTAAGTCAGGTGCAGCTCTGCAGGGTTCTGCTGGGCTCTTCATGGCTCCCAATCTGAGACCCAGGCTGAACCACCAGCCTGTGCCTGGGCACGTTCTCCTGGCAGAAGGCAGAAGCTCCAGGGGATGGAGCCAAACCACCCAAGCACATTTAAAGCCTCTGCTTGGAAATGCCTATGTCATGTCCACTCACAATTCCATGGGCCAAAGCTAATCACAAGGCCAAGCCCAAAGTCAACAGGGGTGGGAAAGAGGGCTCCACCTAAAGTGGTGTATAGCAAGGGGAGGGAAGGAACAGAGGATTGTGAACAATTCATATAACCTACCACAATAAATGATGCTTATTTTGTTGGTTGATTGTCTGGCACCCTCACCGAACTATAAACTCCCTGAGGCTGACCTGTCTGTATACGTCTTATTCATTGTTGTATCTCCAGTGTCAATCATATAGCAAATTCCTAGTAAGTATGGATTTCCTACTTTGGTTATAGTTATTGTTAGTAGCATTAGTATTGGTGCTATTATAGAGACAGGGCCAACATGGTAGGGGTGGGAGAGGATTTGATTTGGAAGATGCTTGGCCACCCCGGGGCTGATTAGCAGCAGAATTTTCTTCTATGGCCCTCGAGCTGGTGGAGTTGTAACCAGGGGTGGCTGAGGCACGGGGCGGGGTGTGCCTGATATACGGACTCTATGACTACAGCTAGGAAGGATAAGTAGGGGAGTGGGAGGGACACACATCACTCAATAGAAATGATGCTAAAACAGAGTTTTGCAGGTAGACAGGAAGAGAGAACATTCTAGAAAAAGAAAGTCACCTGAGCAAAAGCACCAACATGGGGTTAGCTTCGCGCATGTGTAGAGCTGCAAGTAGTCTGATCTGATTAGAATGTAGGGTGCAGTGGTGGGGGTGGGGAATAAAGATAGAAGAGATTGGCAAGGGCCTTAGGTCACTGAGAGTCTTTTGTGCCCCTTTGAGGAATCTAGACTTTATCCTTTGTGCAGCGGGGAGGATGTAAACAGCACAAGAAGTTGTGATTTTCCAAATTGACCCTGGAGCCAATATGGAGGATGGATGCAAAAGGAGTGAGATTTCAAGTAGGAGGCCAGGTAGACCATGGCAGTGGGAAGAGGACCTCCTCTTAATAGGGATGTGAGGATGTGACAAGTACAAGAGACACTGGAGAGATAGAATCAACAGACGTTCCTTACTGATTGGGTGTGAGAGTGAGGAAGAAGGAGTTGATATATTTTGCTCAGGCAACTGGGTGTTGTCATTCATGGAGATAAGGAATGAAGGAGGCTTAGGAAAATAGATAAAGAGTTCAATCTGGGGCATGCTTCAGGGTGCCAGGGGGATCGCCAGCACAGACGTACATCAGACAGCTTTGCATCAAGCCAGGAGTGCGGCGGGCGTGTGTGGAGGTCTGGGCTACCAGGACTTATTTGCCTCTCTTTCCTAAGTTGATCTGCCCAGAGAAGGTGGCACACCAAGTCAAAGTTGGCAACCAAACAGTCAACCATTTCTGCAAAGGAGGAGTTTTGTCAGACCGTTCTGGACTTGGAGTTACCTGTTCATCCCTTGAGAAGAGGGACTGAGAAGCAGTGAGCAAGCCGTTGGTCTGGGACCTTGCTTGGTCAAGGCTATGCTAGGGGAGGAGTGCGGGAGACATTTCTCTTGCTGCCTTAGCAAGCGGGTGGAGGCTAGGACATGCCCAAAGCAGAAGTGTGAGTGGAAACAGCCGTCAGCAGCAGAGCAGGGACATGACTCTTGTTTCAAATACCAGGCAAGCCCATACCTGGGTGATGAATCATTTGTTGATACCAGGGAACACTCTAGGTCCTAGAGAAGCTGGGAAGAAGACCAGGAGTTTGGTTTTGGACGTATTTAGTTGAAGCTGCTATGATAAATACAAACTCCTTCTCGTGATCTAAGAGACCTTTGCTATCCTTTTCAGTGCATCTCGTGTCCCTTGCTCCGTCCCTCGCCATGCTTCTGCCACGCTGGCCTCTCTTCTGTCCCTCCCATACACCAAGCCCAGTCCCGCCCCTGGGCCTTTGCACTTGCAATGCTTTCTGTCTGGAGTCATCGTCCCTTGGGATGGCTGGCTCCTTACCATGCGGCCCCAGTCCAGAGGCCACCTCCTCAGACAGGCCATCTCTGACCCCCTTATTGAAAGTAGCCCACCCCCACTCCATTCACTGTTTTTCCTTTACCCAGTCTTATTTTCTTTGTCACCTATTAGAATGTAAACTTCGCGGGGGTTGTGGACTTCCTTGCCCATCTCGGGGGCTGCCCATCCCATACCTAGAGCAGTGAGTGGCACACAGCAGGTGCTCCGCCACTCCTTCAGTACTCCAGCTAGGTGGAGAAATCTCAAAGACGGCTGCATCCGCAGGTCTGGAGCTAGGAGGAGAGGTCTGTCCTGGAGGTCTCCAATTACGAGTCTTGTGTGGGGTGAGGTGCCCTAAAGAGAACAGACAGGTGAGAAGATGACCCTGAACTAGACCTGTTCATATCTCAGAATGTAAAAGGTAGAAGAGGGAAGCTTTCACAGACTGCCAAGGGACAGTCAGCTAGAGGTCAGAAGACAGAATGAAAGTGTTTCAGGAATGAGAGAGGGCTAGCTCTGTTGAATCCCCTGCTAATTTGTCTCAGGACACCAGCGCCCGAATCCCAGGGCAGAAAAAAGAAATGCAAAAACTTGAGCACAATTCATGGCTTTTGGACTGGGTTACACCTGTGTGCTCAGGAACTACATAGCCAGTATTGTCCGTTTATTCTTGAAGCTCCTTTTGGAATATGTGTGAGTTTCTAGAAGGTATCCTCAGTATTCTCCTTAGAGAGGAAGTTAGCTTAATCTTGTTTCTGGTAAGGATGAGCCCTGCCCGGTGACTAGTTTCACCCCTGACACAGGTGACCTTGAGAACCTCATACAGCCTCCTTGGGGCCCATGAAGTTAAATAACTCTCACCAAGCTCCAGTGCCAATGACATTCAGATGCCTGAGAAGAAATTCAACATACCCTAAGCTTCTGAGCAGAAAGAGGAGAAAGAAATTTAAGGGTGGGTCTGTAAAGGCTCTGTTTCCCGCTCAGCTATAACATTAATCAGCAGAGCTGCCTCAGTCTACTGACCCAGAGATAGGCAATAAAGCCAGAACGATCTGATTGGGCCACTTCTGCTTGAGTGAGCATTGCCGGAGAAAATCGCCCAACCAGTCAAATTGGCACTGCTGTAAACGCGTGGTCACCAATCTCAATCAGGCCTGCAACAGCGCCTGGCAATCCATCTGTGTTTCTCAAGTCGGCCTCTCTCCACCTCTCCATGGAAACCATCCCAAGCATTCTCCACACTCCTTGAACTCTCGAACAGCCCCCTCCCCTCCCCTTGCTCTCAAGAATGACCTTGCCTCCCACCTCACAGGCAATGCCCTCAACTTCCGGACACTAAAGACACCAACCTGCAGACCCGTACCCATCCTCACACTTCCTCTGTCCTTCCCGCCTTTTACAGCAGAGAGATGGTCGATCCTCTCTCTCATTAAACACCAATCCCCCTATAGATTACACATTAAGAAAGAAAAATTTACCATACCTCCATTTAGGCTTTCGGTCAGGAACCTTCAAACACCTTTAACATCACAGTGAGAAATGCATTTTGATATTGCAATGCACACTTGCAGGTCATTGAAACATACATTTTTACAAATGTATGTTTACTACCTTTAGTGAACTCAGATACTTTCCATTCTCTTCCTTTTTTGGTTCTGTTTTGTTTTTTAACATACAACTCGTGACCCACCATGTCAGTTTCACGACCAGTCCTAATGGGTTGCAGCCCACTGCTTCGCAGCTTTTGCTATAGATTCTCCTCCGCCTCTCAAGAACCTCATGCCTCGTGTAATTCATCCTGCTTCTTCGGTCTTTTCGGCCACTCCCTTCCTGCCAGTTGCTTGCCATCAATATTGAAATTTTCTCAGGCCTCTCTCATGTTAAAAAAAAAAAGTGTCTTTCTTCACGCTTCACATCCAAACTTCTTTGGCAGATGTCTGTCCACCCTGTAGTGTCCGTTCCCCACCTCCCGGTCACCTGTCACCCCTGCTCCATTCCGGCTTCCGTGCCCACCACGCCGCTGAATCTGCTCTCACCGAGCCATCCAGGGGCTTCTTGTTGCTGCAACCTGATGGATGGTCTTCTGCCCAGATGACACAAGACGCTCGCGGTTTTTTGAAAACAGACGGTCCCTCCTCCTCCTGGAAACCCTCTTTCCTTGTCTTCACGACACCACTCTCCTGTTTTCTCTCCTGCCGCTTAACTGCATGGTGTGTCTGCCCAGCCAGCTTCTCTGCTTTCTCTTGAAAATGTCCTGTCTTTTTTTTCTTTGCCAAGTCAATAGCTCTTTCGTTTTACATTTTTGTTTTCTAATAATATTGTACCTTTTTCCACATCTTTATTGACCAACTTTATTTATTCTTTTGTTAGTTGCCTCTTTATTTCCTTGGCCAATATTTCTATTTTGAGAGTTTATCTTCTTATCAAATTGCAGTTCTTAATATATTGTCGATAGTAAATATTTAACTGTAATGATTTGCAAATATTTTCTCTCCATTTGTTTCTCACTATTTAACTTTTGTTTATGATGATTTTGTTTATGATGTTTATGATGATCCGAAAGTTTTCCATTTCTGTAGTTTAGAATATTGTTTCCCTTATGATTTCTAATTTTGGTATAATGCTAAAAATGTCCTTTCCCACCTCTGAGGTTTTACAAATATTCCTTATATTTTCTTCTAGTACTTCTCTAGTACATGGAGTGAGTGGGTCTAATTTTTTCAGCAACTGGTTAGCCATTTGTCCTAGCATCATGTATTGATCAATCAAATCTCCCCTTGCTAATTTGAAAAGCCCCCTTTATCATGTAAAATTCTTATATTCCTGTGTCCCTTTCTGGAGTTTCTTTTTCAGTTCCATTGATCTCTCATTTGGAACCAATACAATACAGATTGTATTATTGCAGCTCTATAGTATGTTTTAATATTTAATATCTGAGTTGGCAAGCTTTCCCTCCACTGGGAGAAAGCAGATGTCGTGGTTGAGAGCCTGGGCTCTGGAACCAGCATGACTGGTTCACTATCCCAGCCCCATCACTTACAGGTTATGTGACTGAAGCACCTGGACTCAGCTTCTGCCTCTGTAAAATGGGTTAATAATAGTACCCACCACAGAGGGCTGCTGTGAGGGTTAATGAGTTAAGACACGGGATGCTCTTAGAATGCCAACTAGCAGCTCATATGCTATTATCCCATGTGTATCTCAAGGAGAACTTGGCTATTTTCAACTATTCATTTCCAACAAATGGATCTTAATGGTTTTAAGTTCCAGGGGGAAAAAGGTGGTATGGATCTTACCTGGAATTGAGATAACTTTGTACCATGATTTGAAGATAACTGTCATCTTAGCAATACGAACTTTTTCCTTCCAGGAACACAGTTGGTCTCTCTATTTTTAAATTTTCTATTAGTAAAGTTTTGTTGTTTTTGTTATATAGGTCATGTTTGTTTATTGTTTCGGGGCTGAATTTGATTTGCTAACACATCGTATATAGGATTGTTTTTTACACTGTAGGTGCATCAGTGTGTGGATATATATGTGTACCATATATACTATCATTATGGGAGTATTTTTATCAAGATTTATTTAAATAGCGTGGCTATTAGCAATTTATTTAAGATTGTAAAGCACTGACTATGCAACCATCTACCCTCTAAGTACTTTCCTGTTTCCTCGGGTTTTTCCACTGACACTAATTTTGGTAATTCGAATTTGCCCAGGAAATTCTCCGTTTTGTCACATTTTCAAATTTATTAGCTTGTTAGGCAACTGTTCTTTTATAATTGAATTATCACCTTAATTTTATTATAGCCTCGTATCTCTATGTACATGAATCTTCTCTAGTTTTATTTCTTGAGTATACCAATCAGAAATTTCTCTCTTATTGGTCCCTGCAAAAGCCAGTTATTTTTTCTGCTTTTATCATTACTAATTTTATTCTCCCTTCTCTTCTTCATCTTGTTCAGTTATTCTCTTTGTAACATTTTAAGTGTAAACACTCATTTCACTCATTTTCTTTCTTCATTATTTAATAATGGATAAGGCCATGAATTTTCTCCTTCCTACACCTGTGGCCTAGTAACATCACCATTATAATTAGTCAGTATTGATGGCTTTTGTTTCCTCACTGAACTCAGAAACTTATTTAAGAAAGAGTTTTACGAAATTTTAAGTGATTATGGATTTTTCTTTGTTCTTTTATTATTAATTTCTAAGTTCTTTGTACTGTAAACAGGAAAGGTGGCCTAACAGTTTTTGCTTTGTGGCGGAATTTATGGGGATTTTCTTATAGCCTAATGTAAGGCCCTTTTCTGTAACATTCCACGGGCACCTGTAAAAAAGGCTGTGTTCCTTGTTTAAAGACTACAGAGCTTCGTATAACACATACACACTAGTAATATTTTTCAAATTCTCTTTATCTTTACTTACTTTTTGACTTCAGGTTCGTATATTGTATTTTGTCCCTTTTAGTGCTTCAGGGCGTAAAGTATCATAACTGCTGTTTCTCCATTTTGGAATGTGCCCATCAACCATGTTTTAAATGTCATCTTTGGATGTTGTTTTAGGTCTCTTGTCAGGATTAGTGAAGACTCTCTTTGTCAGTCCCCAAAAAAAACTGAATTACCATTTTGAAAGCAGTGAAGCCAGCAGTGACAACACCAAAAGAAAAAAACAAAGTAGAAGGGGGTTTTTTAACTCCTTCTTATTTTCTACTCAAGATCATATTAATAATAATCCAATAGTATGCAATATTATCTCTTAATCTGGATAATTGATAGTGATGAGATCCAATTACAACTTTTTTTTTGGTCCCTCACTTGGGACACTGAGAAGCAGCCTCCTCCTGTTAGAAACATTACGATGTGAAGTGGTAAAGCGCATGCATAATTCTCCAGAGCCAGAGAGATTCGTAGGACAACACACACTTCCTTTTCCTGCCCTGTTGCAACAAGTGCGAGTGCTCTCTAGAGATGGAAGACAGAGCTTCGTAGGGCCACATTGTTGTTCCAACAGTGTCAGTTTGTCAGCTCCGTCTCTTTCCAGGTACAAAAAAGAAATGTCTCTTGGTAGCCGTCCAGAAGGCTCTTGGCCTGAAAAAAGGAGCATCCAAGAATCAGGTGTAGTATTAGAATATCCAAGAGTCTGATATTAATATTAAAACTCCTTTTTCTTTTTTATTCACATTTGTCTCCACCAATAATTCTCAAACCCTGGCTGCACTCTGGAATCCCTGGGATCATCTAGGGAGCTTTTAAATAGGAATCCTTGGGAGCTGGGCATTGGTCAATTTTAGCCTCTTCTAATGTCAAGCCTGAGCTATCTTGGCTCATTCCTTTACTTTGGACTCTTCAGAGTCACTTTGTTTTAGCTTTGTGTCTTGTCCCAGAGTGGGGGCTACATATTACTGGGAGGTAACATATGTACATTTAATGTCATTAATGATGTTTTGGGGTTTTTTTCCCTAGCATTTTCATTTACAGTCTCCCCCTCCCTTTGTACTTCCTTGTTGTTTCCTTTGAATTTCTTTTTTTTCCTAAATTGACTGCTTTGCTTTTTTCCCTTCAGTAATTTTGAAGATAAGCTATTTCATATTCTGTTACTAATTACACCTAACATCTTTAAAAACATGCTCCAACCTATATTTCTAAAATTAACCACAGAAACTATAAAACAGAATTTCTTGCAAGATGAGAACATTAGCATATTTCCTTGCTCTAACTTTACTCTTTATATCAGTATAATCTGGAATATTTCACCCTGGGCTTTGGGCAGGAGTAAAATCTTATATCTTTTCTTCCAAGGAATATTTGTTACACTTGCATTCCATTTGATAACTATGTTTATAGCAATTATTTGAATTCATTATTATATTGGTTTATTTGCTATTGCCAATCTATTTTTTTTTTACTTTTTATTAACCACAGTTTGCCTATACTTCAATTCTTCATTTTGATTCATCTCATTTGGATAGAAAGCATCTTTGAGTGGTGTTTTATGAATGTTATGTGACTAGCATATTTTTTGAGGCCTTTGATATGTGAGAGCAGCTTTCTGTTGTCTTTGGTATTTAACAACATTGCTGGGTCACACCCTTTTCTACTCTAAATTATTTAGAAGCACTGTGTCTAATAGAAATGCAACAAGGCTCATGGCACAGTATTATACCCTGTTTTCCAGAACTGACACAGGCGTCCACCTGTTTTTATAGACTTTGGTCCATTTCGTTGGTTGAGGTTTGAAGTGGGATCGGTTTGTGAGGCCCACGGGTTCATGTCACCGTCTTTTCAGATGGTACCAACCATTAGATACTCATTGATTCATTCAGCAGATGTTGGTTGATCACCAGCAATGTGCCAGGCATTGTGGGAGCCACTGGGCATCAGACCAGATTTCCGCTCTCATGGGGTATCTGCGCACGTGCTGGGGAGAGGGAGGGACTGACCATAAACAACTAAACACGTGAACAAGATAAGTTTAGAGAATAATGAGCACAGCTATCAAATATAGCTGCTCGAATTCCAGAATGGTGACCCTGGAGCTTTACAACAAGGTGACCCTGGAGAAAGACTGGAGAGAATAAAGAATAGAGGGACAGAGTGATGGAGGGGGGGCCACGGGCTCGGGCATTATTAATCAGATTCTCCTCTGCAGCAAATCCATCCGTTCACATGCTTACGGCACCCCGATCATCTTCCCTCTGAAACTCTAGCACTTTTCTTTGCTTCAGTCTGCCTTGGGCTTACTCTGCAGGCCGAGAGCTTTGCATTTGCCCCTCTATCTTTAAGGCGTTTGCCTTTGGGTTCTGATCCCAATTATTTGCATGATTCTCCAGCTGGACTCCCACAAAGCTGGAGACAGGATGGCCGAGAGTGGCATCGTTGGCCAGCCCCCCGACCCACTTCAGTGCTGACATAAGGCTTGGGGTGGGCAGGTCTTCAGCAGATTCAGGGACACCCCCGGCAGGCCCAGTGGGCAGCATGGTTCTCACCCTGGGAGACGGTGTTGAGGGGTGGCTGGGAGCTTAGTCCCTGGAGTCAAACTGCATGGGTTTGAATTTGGCACTACTATCTACTGGCCATGCGACCCTGGCGAGTTACTTACCCTCTGTGCACCTCAGTGTCTTCATCTTTCAATGGGGTTAATTAAACAGTACCTACCATGCAGTGTCACAGTGACAGCTAAATTGAGTAATTGGCTAAAGCACCTAGAATGGTGCCTACACTTAGTAGACCCTTGATAATATATAATAATCATTGCTATTAACTATGTCTTGTATTGCCAAAAAGCTTTTTCATGTCCTTCTCTCCCCTCGGCTCAAATTCTTTCTTTATTTAAAACATACAGGAATTACGGGGAGGAGATCGAATGTGTCTTAGGCCCAGGCTCACTTTGCCGAATTTCATGGGAGGGCTTTTTAGTTGCAGGTTGGAAAAGAAATACCTTGAGTTATAAAGGGGAAGGAAGATGGGTGGAGTCAGGGGCAGTCAGGGAGAACAAGGAAGAAAGTCACCCCAAGGAATCACTAGTCCCTTTGTTGCGTGTGGTTCTTTTCTTTGCCAAACGTGATTTTGTTATGTTTCATCTTAACTTCATTATAATTAGTAAGTCAAATATTGCACTCACCTAAGCATCAATATTATTAACACCAAACATCAGTATACATGTTATAAAGGGACTCACATGTTTATCCATGTTTGTTTTTATCTTCTCTGTACTTTTGCATATTGAAAAATGTTGAGAATGAACCTGTCTCATTTTTGCAGTCGGAAAAATTAAATGTTAATTCATTTTGAAAACATCTGACCCAGAAACCTACCACCTTAATACAATTTTTATTCGGGGGCTCATGTCCAGTCTTCATCTATATACAAACAAATATTTAATAGCTATAATCAAAAGCACACATATAATTTTATGATCTACTGCTTTACTTAAAAAGATGTTTAACACTCTTTCTACAGGGTCATATTTATCACTTTAATGAGTGCGCTCAAACTGCATCACATTAAAGGCTGTAATTTACCTCACATTATTAGGCTGACATATAGTTTGTTCGCATCTTTTCTCCATAATAAAACTATGTCACTGTACACATCTTTGCCCAGGCGGCTCTTTTTCTTCTGAATTAATTCCCAGAGATTACTGAGTCAAAGTGTTTGAATAGTTTTGTGGCTCTTGATAAAAACTCATATACTCCCTTCAGAAAGCATTATATCAACTTTACTCCGCAACTGGAAATAAATGCATGTGTGAGTTTCCGTGAAGCCTCAACAATTTGGGTTTTATAGTTTTTCTATATTTTTTCCTAGTGTTATCATTATTAATTCTATTTTCTCCCATGTGAATCCTCTAAGCATCATCTCGGTGATTTTCTTGTATAATTATAAAAGCTATAGTTTGATACAGATATTGTTTATATTTTCCCTGTATCATAGTTGTTGCAGTTATTTTTTTCATTCTGTTATTTTCCTTTTTAGCTTTGGTTTAGTGTGTGTTTGTTTTTCCATTCATAGCACTTTTCTTGCCTCTTCCTTGTTGCAGGGCCTATGAGGAATTGCCATGAAAAGGGTTTAAAATAAGGATTTTCACAAGGGTGGATCCTTCGGGTGAATGAAGTAGGGAGAGGACAGGACTGGGCAGGGCATCACAATGAGACGCTGTCACCTCCCTCCCCCAGTTGTCTCAGAAGCTGTGGTCTTGAAGGACGGTGTTCCTGGCACCTCCTTAGCACAGCGGGATAGCTTGGGGTGGTCAGAATCCCCTTGGCACACATTTCCCCATCAAAAACGTTTAAAGGAGAGAAATGGACCTGGACTGTCTCCACCCTGGTCACCCCCAGGGGAAATACCACCACTGTGTCATTGAGCAGTGTCCTTTCCTCCTGCTGCACACCAAGCTGAGAGAGGTCGGGAACTGTGACTCTACACTTAGGCTTGAATGGTGGTTTTTCCCCACCCAAGGGGCCCAGAGCATGCAGACCCTGCCTGGGTGAGCATGCTGACCACAGTAAATGGACCAGCTTTGCCACACCCACCCTTCGCCAAAGGGACCCCCAGTCCTAAGGCCAGCATGGACCCCAGCATGTCTCCCGCTAGAGCTCAGAGCCCGGCCGGTCTAGCCCAGCCCTGTGCCACCCTTTCTTTCTGTTGCTCTCTAGACTAAGAAGCTTCCCCACCAGCCCTCAGTGGCCCCGGCAGAATGGTGAGGATGTCACTGACCTCCCCTGCTCTTCTCTTGCAGTTTCCTGCTTCTTCAACTTCACCAGCCCGTCTGGGGTCGTCCTGTCTCCCAACTACCCTGAGGACTATGGCAACCACCTCCACTGTGTCTGGCTCATCCTGGCCAGGCCCGAAAGCCGCATCCACCTGGCCTTCAATGACATTGACGTGGAGCCTCAGTTTGATTTCCTGGTCATCAAGGATGGGGCCACCGCCGAGGCCCCAGTTCTGGGCACCTTCTCAGGAAACCAGCTCCCCTCCTCCATCACAAGCAGCGGCCACGTGGCCCGTCTCGAGTTCCAGACTGACCACTCCACGGGGAAGAGGGGCTTCAACATCACCTTCACCAGTGAGTCCTCCCTTTGTCGCCAGCTAACTGTCCCTCAGTGTCCGCCTCCCAGGATGACCCAGGTGCTCCCGCGGAGGATGGTTGGTGTGGGGTTCCCAGGGCATTGCTGGGCTGCGGTGCCCAGGCACGGAGCTCTCAGCATGACCAGGAAAAAGCATAACGCGCTGGTTGCTAAGCCGGGCACTCTCTCCTGGGAGTCACTCTCTTTAGAGCATTTATGTCTCATGGGTGTGATGTATAATGTAAAAGGAGCCAGGAACCTCATTTTCCCCTCCCACTCTCCCCCTCCTAGAAGGCCCTGCCAGAACCAGAAAGGGCCCAGGGGCAAGAAAGCCTCTGTCATTTTCCCCATAGTTCTCCTGAGCTCTGGTTCCCTGTCAGAACGGCTCCCCCAGTCCCTGTGTCAAACCAGAAGCAAAGGTCTGGGGCCGTGTTTCTGTTCAGCTCCGAAGCTTATTGGAGTCACCTCTAGCGGCATTCCCTTACAGCCCCTCAGGGCCACCGTCGGAAGATTGTCACCTCCAGTCTCCATCCCGGGCCTCTTCTCTAGAAGCAGCCTGAAGCTCAGCAGAGATTACTTTTATTTCTGTATGTCTTGGTTACAGTGGGGGTGGGGGCAGGGACAGAAGCTTGGAGACTGCAAATAGCAAGCCACCAAAGACAGCAAGAAGTGGTTGTCAGGTTACAAGAAGCTATAAATCCAGTGAACTTGGCCAGTGACTAGTAGTCAGGGGGGCTGGAGTTGGGTCTGCCTGAGCAACTAGCCAGATCCTTTCCCAGCGGCTGCTTGGAAAGGCAAGTCTGCGATGCAAGCTCCGTCCCACGCCACAGACACCACGCAGAGCTCGTCCCTCTGGTGCTCTTTGACAGGCCTGAGCTCCGCCAGCCCCACGCCCACCCTGGGCAGAGAGGGCTTGTTCCCCCTGTCCCTGGGGCCCAGTTGAGCTGAAGACTCGAGGTACTACATGGGGGGCCATTTGGGACCCCAGATTCCAAGGGCCCGGCCAGGCTAAAGCCCACTCCCCTCCCCTCCCTTCTTCAGAACACTCAACTTGCTAGAAACCATCGACCTTCTCCGGGCGTGTCTCCTTCAGGGGACTCCTGTCCCCACCATCTGTGGGCAGGAAGCAGTAGAGCTAAAGCCCGGTTCTGTCTTTCCCAGTCTTTCGGGTCCAGCGCTGACAGTACCGGTGTTTGACTGGTCTGTCTTCCCACTTGCTTTCCCCACAAGATCGTGAGCTCTGGAAAGGGGTGTTACTGGCCTTTCCATCCCTTCAGCCCAGCGTGGGGCCTGGGGTGTGGTAAGGACCAGCAAGTGATTATTGAATGGAAGGATCCAAGATGCTCTTTCCTGCCCTGGCGGGAATGGGAAGAACAGGGGTGAGCGGTGTCGCAGGGGAGCCCCCTTATCCAGGGTGGCGAGAGCTGAGGACTGTGGACCCTGAGGGGGAACTTGGGGCAAATGGATACTCAGTCTCCGAGGAAAATCAAATCCCAGTGAGCCCGCCCTCACTTCCAGGACAAATGCTGAGTCCTTGGGAGGAGCAGGCCACAGGTGGCCCAGAGGGTGAGCTTCACTTGAGGGCAGTAGACTAACCTGGGGATCAAGCTCTTACCAGCATTTCTCTCCAAGGTTTCTTCACCATTGTAAAAGTGACACACAGCCAATGTGTACATGCTAAGAACATGGAGCAGGTCAAAGAAGACATGTTAATTTCCACCCAAAATCCCCCCAGCCAGAAATGATTCTTGCCAACATTTGGTAAACACTATTATAGATACCAGACACTTTTCTAGGCATTTATATAGATGCACAATTGGATGCATAGATAGAAATAATTTTTTAAAATCTGGGCTGCATCCTAGGCCTGCTGAGTCAGAATCTCTAAGGGGTGAGGCCCCAGAATCTACATTTTCATGGGATTCTGAGGTGATTTTGATACAGCCAGTGAACAGTAGTCCTTGGACAAGCATTGGGAACTGGTGTATCTCCCTGCGGGACGCTAATCTCCTCCCACACCCCAGCTGATGGCATTGAGGCTGAGCTTGAATTTTCTCAGTGTCAGGAGCTCACCTCCCGAGACGGCTTCCTCCGTGGCTAGGGAGCACTCCATCTGTTCCCCTGTGTCCTTGTCACAAGGATCAGTGGTCCTGTTTCCAGCCCCAGTGCTCCTGGGAATAAACCCAATCTTTCTTCCACATGGGGCATAAGGGACAATGACAGTAGCTACCATTTACTGGGCACCTACCATGTGCTGAACCCTGTGCTGAACACTCCAGAGTCATCACCTGTAGCCTCACAACAAACGCTCCGTAAGCCAAAATCTGTCCCCTTTCACACGCCAGGAACTGAGGCTTGAGAAGGCACACAGGCAGAAGTGGGCAGGATTTAAATCCTTGACTTAGAGCTGTTGGTCCCGGACGTTGGAAATAGCTCCATATCCCTGCTATGTGTGTTCACATGTGCGCCTGCACATGTGTGTGCGTATGCATACATATGTGCATGGATCTGTGCACGCACGTGTGTGTATGTCTGTGTGACTGAAAGGGTTTTGAAGAGAAAACACCTAGACTCCTGAGTGCCAAGCACCACTTTCCTTCCCACCCCAAGTTTCTAAATGTCAGGGCAACTTCACAGTCACAGTTCCTAACCAAGAAAGGTTGGTAGACTGAAGTCTGGGCTGATATAGACTTTCAGAGGGACGGGTGTTGGGGACTGAGCCGAGGCCCTATAAGGGATCATGGCAGTCGTCTCCATGTCAGAGGCCCCCTCCGTTCATCTGCAGTGGGAAGGACCACCAGATTTGCAGGCGTCTTGCCTCCAGCAAGATCCAACAGCCTCCAGGAATTTCAGAGGCCTGGAAGTTTGAAAGGGGCACATGCCCGTGAAGCCATGGAGCGTGGTCTGCACTGGAAAGTCGCCGTCCTTACAACAGCAGGGTTGCAAACAGGGCCTGGCTTCAGAGACACGTAGCCTGAGAGCTGTGGCTCCCCATATGGAGGAAGGCGGGGAATGGGTTTGGTGGAGGCAGAGCAGGAAGGGTGTTGTTCCACGCGGGGAGGGGAGGAAGGAGGGGAGCTGCCACTTAATGAGCACTCGCTGCCCGTCAGGTGCTGCCCCAGACACTGCCACTCTCACAGTCACATCAGCTTCACTTTGTTTCTATCTCAGAATGGTCCTGCAAGTGAAGCACGATCTCCGTACCATTGGTCGAGAAACTGAGGCTCCACAAGATGACATGGGTTGCCCAGTGCCATGTGGCGAATAAGAGGCCGAGCACTGTCGTATCTGTGGTGCTCGGACTCTCCTTCTCCCACCTCGCTGCGTTATCACCCGTCCGGGTGGCGTGAGCGGCAGTCCTGGCAACAGGATGGAAAAGAAGGAAATGCCTTCGGACAGGGTTCACTCCAGGGAGCCTCCTTTATGATGCTTAGTGTCCATTAGGGTCACAGGATTTAGAGTCCCACTCAGCTGAAGCATAAATGATCCCATTAACTTCCCTGTCTGAAGTTAAGGAAACATGGAATGGATTTGACCTTGGGGAGACAGATCAATTCCTTAACCACCTTGAGCCTCAGTTTCCTCATTTGTAAACTAAGGTAACAATGTCGACTTCACAGAATCATTATGTGGTGTAAGTGGGCTCACGTGAGAGACACTCAGCGCGCTGCCTGATCTGTAAATGGATGGCCGTTAGAACGCAGCTGGAGTAGGTGCTCGAGGAGGTGGAGATCAAGTTTAACAAGCACCTGCTTAATGCCAGGCCCCAGGTGTCTAGCTCTCCCTCCAGCATGGCGGTTCTGGGGAAGTGGTGGGGGTCTAGGATTGACCATCGTAATGAAGCTCATTTTCTTCGGGAGTCCTGCACACCAGCTCTGTCTGACCATGTCCTTGACACTCATCCACACAGCCTTCCGACACAACGAGTGCCCGGATCCTGGCGTTCCGGTAAACGGCAAACGGTTTGGTGACAGCCTCCAACTGGGCAGCTCTATCTCCTTCCTCTGTGACGAAGGCTTCCTCGGGACGCAGGGCTCAGAGACCATCACTTGCATCCTGAAGGAGGGCAGCGTGGTCTGGAACAGCGCCGTGCTGCGGTGTGAAGGTACGAGCCAGCGGGCTGGGGGCGGTGGCCGTCAGCCAGAGAGGCTGGGGAGAGGGACCGAGTGGCCCCAACCACGGCGGTCCCTTTCTGTATCCATCCTTCCTCTTCTGCCAGGACCCAGGGCCACCCTCTTGCCCTAACACTAAAATATCAGGGGCTTTATAGGACCACTTCGCGTAGGAATTTGAATTGTAATCAGAGATTAAAGTGGAGAAATGCTGGCTCTGAACTGTCAGGCATCAAAAACACCTGTTCTTTCAACTGGGAACTCTCGGTACCGCAGCCATTAGGAGCCTGCCCAGGGGAGCCCCGGCAGCCCGAAGCAGTGTTGGCAGCACTGGGAGTTTTCAAATGTTTCAAGCCGCCTGCCAGTCTTGCCTTCTTCACATGCTAATTCCCCCCAATTCCCTGGGATATCTCCCAGTCTTGGCCTTTGTGCCCTGTTAAATGCTGCCTTGATGTCTTTGTGGTCAGTCCCCAGGAGGCTCAGGGCAGACCAGCTGGAAGAAACACGGCTTGAAGCAAACACAAGGCTTATCATTATGGCCTCTCCTCAGTCCTCCCTTGCCACACAGGACGGGTTTTGATTTACTTTTACACACCTGCCATCTGTTCTACCAAACTACAGACACTTAAAACGCAAATAAAGCTTCTTGAGGGCAGGAATGAGGTGAAATTGGTGTCGCAAACACAGTGCCTGGCACAGAATAGGTGCTCAATAAATATCTGAAGGTGGATGGATAGTGAGTATCCCAAAGGCCGTTTGGGGGCAGTGACGGTGTCCAAGGAGGCAGGGGCTGCGGTTCTCTCGTTTTGGGGGCCAGAAAGCTGCTTCACATCTCACGTGATGGGCAGAGAATGGAGACCTGAGAGGCCTCTCGACTTCCTCGCCCTGCAAAACCAAATCTGAGCGCCCTGGCCACGAGGGGGATGGACGGGAGACTGAAGGGGGCCTGCTTAGAGGAAGCATCACACAGAGCTGACAGGCAGGTGGCTGGGAGAGGAGAGACCACAGAGAACACAGTGCTCATGGCAAGGGGTCCCAGGGGGCTTTCAGGTCAGAGAGGACTGGGCTGGAATCCTGGCGAGTCGCTTTTTCCCCTCTGAGCCTTTGTTTTTTCAGTCAAAAAAAAAAGAAAGAAAAGGAAAAGAGTGGTAATATAATAAGATGTATGTGGAAGGGCAGTCCCTGGCATAAAGCTAGCTGTGCTCTCACTGTTGTGTGAGGTTACGGAATCTTCCTCGGCCTCATATCCCTGCACCTGGCATGGTGTTTGACTCTCGGTAGATGCTCAGCCAGGACTGGTTGATGAATCACTGAATGAATGAATGAATGAATGCCCTTTCACCTAGGATAGAGCCTCCTTAGTGAGAAGCATGTCAATGAAAGGTCTCCAGAGCCCTGACCAGACTGCCTGCCATCACCATCCTGCAACTTACCAGCCAGGTCACCCTGGGCAAGTGACTTAACCTCGTTGTGCCTCAGTTTCCCCATCTGTAAAATGCAGACTGATAATGGGAAGCTCCTTGCAGTGTTGTCGTGGGCATGCACAGTTCTTGGAGCAGTGCCTGGCAGAGAGTTAGTGCTCTCTAAGGGTTGGCTGTTAGCATTAACTTGATTTTAACCATTTCTTTGTTGGACCAATTAGATCAGTGTTGACTCCACTTTGAAGGGATCAAGTGGTGCGTTTCCATCCTTCTGGGTGCCTGCCCCAGCCAGGATGTGAGCAAATTTTAGTCTCTGACTTCCAAGATCCCCACAATGTGGTCCCCTCAACTTCATCTGCCATTTTTCCCCAGTGCAGTCAGCACTTTTGGAAATAGGATAAGCTTTGGAGTTAGAGAAACAACATGAAACTCAGTTTCAGCCCTTCCCAGCTGCGGAACTGATAGGTTTAGGTTAGGTAACTCCCGAGACCTCAGCTCCCGCGTTGGCAATAGGGGATAATCTTGCATATCTGATGGAGCTGTTTGCCGCAGAAACAGGTGACCATGCAAAGTGCCCATGCAGAACCCAGTCTGGAGGGTTGTCAGTCGGTGGTCGTTCACCTTCCTGCAGGCCAGCCCCCTCGTTTTCCCTTGCATGTACCCATCACCTCTGATGTTTTGGGTTTTCCTTGTGTTGGTTCATCCCTCTGACATCTTCCCTGCTGTCTCTAGCCCACCTGATCTCTTCCTTCTCCTAATTCCTGTTGTTCTTCATGGGCCACCTCTGGACCACTCTATTGGACCTTGGTCTTGCCATTATTACACTTTTCTTTACCAGTTCCATGGGCCTTGGTCCTAGCTCCCCACCAAGATTGTGGGCGGTTCCAGGACAGAAGCCCAAATCCCCATTGTCCCTGAGCCTGCAGGGGCTCAGTCCCAAACAAGTCGACCCCACCGAAGAAGCCTCGGGACTTGGTAACTGCAGATTCCTCCTCTCCACTCCCTGCACTCCTGAATCAGGTGCTCCTAGACCAGAGCTCTATCGATGCAGGGAAACACTCAAGACCACGTGAAAGAATTTGACCTTTGTTAATGGATCTTCAAGTGGCTCACTATTTCAGAAGCGAAGTCCTAATTTTAAAATTAAAATGATCTTATTCATTCTGTTGCTGGAGGGGAAAATGCTGTAGGTTTGGGAGCAGTTGGCACCAGAAGTAAGTAAGAGGCAGCCTGTTGGAGACCCTGATGCGGCTCTGGGCAGAGCCTGCTAGGTTTTCTCAAAGTGATGGGCATGTGATGCAGCCTGGTTCGCAGGGACCTGAGGAGCAGCGTATCAGAGAGGCAGAGTGAGAGCCAGATGCCACCCACGGTGGCCAAATGCAGCGTTAAAACCTTAGAGAGAGCTGGGCAACGAACCCCCGGGAACCTGCCCCTCCTTTGGTCACGCGGTGGGAGAGCCTTGCTTTGTAATCAGCATCTTTGTCTTTTCCATTTTTTCTAATTTTGTTTTTGATTAAGTATCTCCACCTTGTGGACAATTAAATGCAGAAGCTAATGGTCTTTTTGAAAATCTTTTAATATATGCTAAGAGCCACTTAGCTTTTGAGAGGCTATAATATGACAAGGGAGAAGATGGCTTCTCCTAAATTTAGAAAGAAGGATGATCATCTGGCAGATCTGGAGCAGGAGGTGACTAACTTTTTCTTAAAGGGCCAGAAAGGAAGTATTTACGACTCTGTGGGCCATAATGTCCTTACTCAACTCTTCTGTCATAATGTGAAAGCAGCCTTAGATGATATAGAAATGAACGGGGCAGATTTGGCTGGGTCTGTGGTCTAGAGATTCAAAATCAGTTTAAAATCGGAAATTTCCAAAGACAGACTCCCAGGTAGTAAAGGCCGCTACCCAAGAGTGCATGGCTATCTCCCTGCTGCCCATGTGCATCTCCTCCTTGTCTCTTTAAAGGAAGAGCAAAATAATCATACCCCACTATGATAAGTGTTTTACAAGTGTGAACTCATTTCAACCTTGCACCAGTCCTAGGAAATATAGATGTAGTTATCACCACTGGGGCCCAGAGAGGTTAAGTCACCTGCCTAGGGTCCTCCCAGCTTTTAAGTGATAGAGCCAGAATTCAAATCCAGGCTCTTGGCCACCCTGGTACTGTATTTTTCTTGAATTATATCACTAGAGAGAATATAACTTTCAACACATTTATGAAAGCCTTAAAAGCATCTACAAATTGAATGAAAAGCAGGTTTTCTACTTTCCACATCCCAGTAGGAAATTAAAACAAAAGGAAACATATTACCATTTGCAAAAGACAAAGAAGACAGGACACTGCATGGAAGCATCAGCAATCGATAGCACGAAGCAAAAGGACAGTGGCAAGACAGACAGACCAGCTATGACAATAAATGTAATTAAACTCCCTATTAAAAGACAAAGACTCTCAAGCTGAGTTTTTAAAAAAATTTCGCTTGCAAGAAATACATGAAAAAAGGAGGTCAATTACCTACAATGAGTGTGTGTTTTCATTTCTTAATTTTTAAAGGAGTATTTGGTAGTTGTAGGAATTTCAAACGTTGCCCAAGTGCAATAAAGTTCAAAGTGAAAATACTCATTTCTCAATCTCACTCCCCAGAGGAAAATGGTTTAACAATTTGGTATAAACACATCCATGTATTTTCTCTATCTGTACACCAAATGTGTTCCCTTTATAAACAGAAAAAACAAGTCCTATATTAAAGAAAGAAAGTCAATTCTCCTCACTCCCATAAAGAAACCTAAGTGAGTGCGAGTTGTAGCTTATTTAAGCCTCCAAGGAAGAATTTTAAGGGTAGTTATTGAGTTTCTAACAATTACTCATTCAACCTTATTGTCACTTTTGTGAGAAAGATATAATTGTCCTTTATACCTAAGAATTCTGAAAACCAGTGAGGTGAATTGACTTGCTCCAAATCACCCAGCTAGTAATAATTGAGCACTTACTATGTGCTAAATACTAGGCCAAGTGCTTTTTTTTTTTTTTTGAGACAGTCTCACTCTTTTTGCCCAGGGTAGAGTGAGTGCCGTGGCGTCAGCCTAGCTCACACCAACCTCACACTCCTGGGCTTAAGCAATCCTTCCGCCTCAGCCTCCCGAGTAGCTGGGACTACAGGCATGCGCCACCGTGCCTGGCTAATTTTTTTTCTATATATTTTTAGTTGTCCGATTAATTTCTTTCTATTTTTAGTAGAGATGGGGTCTTGCTCTTGCTCAGGCTGGTCTCGAACTCCTGAGCTCAAACAATCCGCCCGCTTCGGCCTCCCAGAGTGGTAGGATTACAGGCGTGAGCCACCGCGCCCGGCCACTTTTTTATTGATTTGTGGGGTACATGTGCTTATTGGATATCTTGCATAGTGGTGAGGTCTGGGGTCTTTGTGTAACTCTCATCCAATTAGTGTACATAGTACCCACACCCATCTTCTGCCCTTCTGAGTCCCCAATGCTTATTATTCCCCTCTGTGTCTATGTGTCCTCATTATTTAGCTCCCACTTATAAGTGAGAACATACAGTGTTGACTTCCTGAGTTATTTTACTTAAGATAACAGCCTCTAGTTCCATCCATGTTGCTGCAAAAGACATGATTTCATTCTTTTTATGGCTGAGTAGTATTCCACAGTGTGTGTGTGTGTGTGTGTGTGTGTGTGTGTACATATATACCACATTTTCTGAAATTTATCCAATCATCCATTGATGGACACTTAGATTGGTTCCATATCTTTGCTATTGTGAATACTACTGTGATAAACATGTGAGTACAGGTATCTTTTTGATATAATGACTTTTCTTTCTTTGAGTAGATGCCCAGCAGTGGAATTTCTAGATCTAACGGTAGATCTATTTTTAGCCCTTTGAGGAATCTCCATACTGTTTTCCATAGAGGTTGAACTAATTTACATTCCCACCAACAGTGTATAAGTGTTCCCTTTTCTCCACATCCTTGCCAACATCTATTGTTTTTTTGACTTTTTCCTTTTTAATTGGAGTAAGATGGTATCTCTTTGTGGTTTTAATTTGCATTTCCCTGATGATTAGTGATGTTGAGCATGTTTTCATGTTTTTTGGCCATTTGTATGTCTTCTTTTGAAAAATGTCTGTTCATGTCCTTTGCCCATTTTTTAATGAGGTTATTTGGTTTTTTTTCTTGTTCAGTTTGAGTTCCTTGGAGATTCTGGATATTAGTCCTTTGTCAGATGCATAGTTTGTAAATATTTCCCCATTCTGTAGATCATCTGTTTACTCTGTTGATTATTTCTTTTGCTGTGCTGAAGCTTTTTAGTTTAAACTTCTGCCAAGTGCTTTACATACATCGTCCTGCTGAATCCTCATGACAACCGTATGAAGTAGGTACTGTCATCCTCATTTCGCAGATGAGGATGCTGAAGCTCAGAGGGTTAAGTAACTTGCTCAAGACCACGGCTAAGTGAATGACAGAGTCAGGGTTCAAATCCAGATATTCTGATTCCAGAACCATCACTGTTAACTACCAAATGAGATCTGTCTGAGACCAAAGTTCATTCTTCTTTCATCCTACCACAAAATGGGGGAGGACAAATTGTTGGGGGGGAGCAGGTGGGCAGTGGGGAGGCAGGGTTGGAGCCAGTAAGAGGCCACCCCAGCTGCAGAGTCACGCAGAGTCACTCTGTCAGAGGAGAGGATGTTCACTACTTCTGGCCATTCACGCTGGACAGCTAGTCAACTAAACCCCTTTAAAGGCAGCCCACATGCTGTTGCAGAAGCAGTGGGCAGGGTGGGCATTCCCAGGCCCACCATAGTGGTTAGAAATGCAGGCTTTGGAGCCGGTCTGCCTAGATTTCAATCCTGGCTCTACCACTTCCTAGTGTGTGTCCCTGTCCAGTCATCTAGCTCCTTGTGGCTCAGCTATGTTTCCTCAGCTATGAAATAAGACCTGTACCCACCTTATAGGTGGTTGTGAAGAGCAATGTACAGGTAAAGGAGAAGCACACAGAAAGCACCATGTCTGCCATATTGCAAGGCCGGTGAGTATTCGTTCTTCGCGTTGTCCCACCTTGTCACCATTCCCAGTTTCCTCTTGCCTTGCACACCTTGAGCATCAGGGGTCAGGACAGGCGGCTCCTCCCTCCTGGGGGACACCAAGCCCTCAGGAGAAGCTCGGAGTATTAGTCGGCCTGGGCTCACATAGCAAAATACCACAGACTGGGGGGCTTAAACAGTAGAAATTCATTTTCTCACAGTTCTGGAGACTGAAAGTCCAAGATCAAGGTGTTGGCAGGTTTGGTTTCTCCTGAGGCCTCTCTCCGTGGCTTGCAGGTACCCGCTTTCTCTGTGTGTTCTCACGTGGCCTTTTTCTCTGTGCACATGCACCCCTGGTGTCTCTTCCTCTTCTAGTAAGGACGCCGGTCCCACTGGGTTGGGGATCCACCCTGCCACTCTTTTAACCTCGTTTACCTCCTTCAAGGCTGTCTTTAGCTATAGGCACACTGGTGGTTTGGGGTTCTACCTATGAATTTGGGGGAGACAGAATTCAGTCTGTAACACCTAGCATAGACCTTTCGATCAATACTTAATTCCTTCCACAAACATTTATTGAACACATACTATATGTGCCAGGCACTGGGTTAGCCACGGGGTATCTCTTGTGTCTTATTGCTAAACTTTTCTCCTTATTCAAGGCAGGACCCTCCCTTCTCTTCCTTTCTTTTCTGTGTGTGTGTGTGTGAGTGTGTGTGCACACAAGCATGTGTTTTCCCTTTTTGCCCTAATATTTTTTGAATGGAAAATTTCAGATCTCTACCAAAACAGAGAGAATAGTATAATAAACCGCCATGTACCCATCACTCAGCTTTAACAACTATAAACTCAGGGTCTATTTTGTTTTCATTCATACCCCACCCATTCCAACACCCTGCTCGCTCTGGGATTGTTTTGAAGCAAATTTCAGGCAAAATACTTCAGCCATAACATCTTAGTATGTATCTCTAATAGATAAAAAGAACTCTGAAACATACCCACAATACTACTATCTTTGAAAATTAAAAAAATGTTTGCTTAATACAATCAGATTTCCATGACTGGCTAATATTTTCTTTTATAGTATTTTTTTTAATCAGAATTCTAGTTAGGTTCATGCGTTACAATTGGCTGATATGTCTCAAGTCTTTTTTAATTTATAGCTGTCTACCCTACCCCTTGTGATTTTTTTTTTTTTGTTGAAGAAGTTGGGTCACTTATCCCGAGATAAATGAGAATTATTCAGAATGAGGAGTCTTCTGCATTCTGAATTTTGCCAGTTGCTTCCTTGGGAGGTTATTTAAATGATTCTGTCTCTCTTATACTTCCTTTAATTGGCAGTAAGACTTAGAAACTTAATCAGATTCAGATTCCACTTTTTAGCCATAATATTTTATAGACAGGGCTCTGTGTCTACATCAGAAGCACAAAATGCTTGGTTGCCTCTCTTTGGGGTTGTTAGGAAGCATTGATGATCATAGCCTAAGAATTGCAAAATGGTAACGCTCTATCATTTATTTTTCTTTTGTAGGCTAGAATACTGTGCTTAAAGAAAACTTGTCCTCATCAACTATTTGGTTACTCTGAGATATAATACCTAAAGGAAAGGACAAGATATATCATTATTTTTCTTTATTTGTCAGTTTTTCCATTAATGAATTGATTCCCTAATATCTTCTAAAGTTGAACATTTTTAAACATCATTACAGTCCAATGGATTTAAACATATTTTATGTATTTAAATCCCTTGCAATTATTATTCTAATGGATGCTCAAGTTGTCCATTGGCTAGTGGGAGCCCTTTGAAGTTGGCCTAGCCTCGTCTTGCACATTTTCTGTCCCTGACCTAGAAACAATTGTTTCTCCAAGGAGCCCTGGTTCCTTTTAGTGGAAGTTGATATTTAGAATCTGTACACTAGGGGTGCTTATTCCTATTGAGTTGGTCCTTGCTTCTAAGCCTTTTCAATGAACACAACCAGGAAATACTTTGTAAAAGAAAATTCATCATGTGTTCATTTCATTTTGGGTATAAAAACACTTTTCCTTTTTTACTTAACTTACTTGATTTCATATCTGCATCTCCTTTCACTCTTGCTGAAAATCCCAGTTCCCAATATCACCAGCATAATTTCCCATCTCATAAAACGTACCCAAGATCTCAGAATAGTAATACCAATATGACCAACAACATGTGATTACTAAGAACAGTTTACGACTGGGGGGTGTGTGTGTGGTTTTTTCCCAGTTCTTTTTGTCCTTATATCCTACTAAGGATGGGCTATCAACTTACTGTTTTAAAATTTCTTTAACTAGTTTCTTCATCTGTGACTATGCCACCACTTGATATAGTATTGTGTTCATTTATTTCACTGTTTTTTTGAGTTTTTAGATATTGCTTATCAAATTTAACCTTTCCTTTTAATTCTATAAAATATTTATATAGTTCCAAAATTAAATCTATAAAAGAAGGTATATTCTGAGAAAGTTTAGCTTCTGTCCGTATCCTGTCTACCCTGTTCCCACTCTCCTTCATGGGTAATCTTTTTGGTTTTTGGTTTACCCTTTCATTGATTGTTAATACGGATGAGTATGTGTGTATGTCCCCTAGCCCTTTCTTAGATAAATAGAATTGGATTATACCCACTATTCTCTACCTTGCTTTTATTCGATTAATAGTATATTCTGGGCACCACTGCATGACACTATATAGAATATTCCTCATTCTTGTTGTATAGCTGCATAAATAGTCCATTTTGCTGATTACCCCAGCTTATCCTGTCAGATCCCAGTTGATGAACATTTGGGCTGTTTCCATTCTTTTGCTATTACAACAGTACTACCTTATATAGCCTTGTGCATGTATACGTCTTTTCATATTTTTTCCATTTTTTCATATTTTTGTATCTTTGGAATAGAGTTCTAGATCTAGAATTGCTGGGTCAGAGAGTAAAGGCATATGAATTTTGCAGGGTGTTGGAAAATTCCTCCCCACAGAGGTGGTGCCATTTTGCACTTTCCCCAGCAAGGTACTAGAATTCCTGGTTTCTCACAGCCACGTGTGTCGTTCAGCTTTGGGTTTTGCCTAGCTGATGGATGAGAAATAATGTCTCATTGTAGTTTTAATACATATTTTTCTCTTTAAGAGTGAGATTGAACATCTTTTCAAATGTTGAAAAGACTCTGCCTTTAGGAATCCTCCCCCACCAACATCCGCGCCAGGCAACTACTACTCCAGCATATGAAGGTGAACAACAGAGAGAGAGAGAAGGGCTGAATGAACAGAGAGGTCATTTGACAATCACGTGAGCAAGAGAAGAGATTAACTAGGCAAAGCGATGAAACAATAGAGCAGAGAAGGAAAACAAAATGGTGACACCGAGAGGAAGGCATTGAGTTTCTCTCCCTGGAGATTGTAGCTGGGGTTTTGTTGATGCATGTGCACAGATGAGAGTAGCCTACGCAGGCAGCAGTGATGTGTGACCTGTGGCTCCCTGGAAAGTAAGCGAAGAACTCACAGTCCAGCAACCAGAGAGGCTGGGCCTGAGCTGAACTGGAGCCAAGAAAGAGCCCCTCCTCGCTGCTCGCTCCACTGGGATGGAGCAACAGGCACTCCCATCCCCACCCCCAAGGTCTCATATGCCCGCTGGAGAGAGAGAGGATAGCGTCAGTGGTTGCAGTGAGATGGATGGGTGGGTTTTGAAAATGGGGGTTACCGAGGAAGTGACAATACACATATGCAATTTACTCTCTCCATGTTTCATATAGGCACTATGTAATTATTTAGTTTCTCTAAGCCTCAATTTACTGAAAATGGGGTAATAATCCCCGCCTATAAAATGAGGATAATAATAACATGTGCCTCTTAGTGTTGCAATTATCACAAGGATAATCCACATTAAGCCCTGACATGTAGTAAGCTCTTGAAACACATGAGCTCATTACTGCCAGCTGTGGTTGTTGTACTGTTAGGTGCTGCGGGGGGATTTAGAGATACAAGTCTTGAGGTTAAATCTCAGCTCTAACTTCATTAGCTCTGTGCCCATGATCTAGTTCCTTAACCTACTTGGCCTTAGTTTTCTCCTCTATAAAGTGGGGATAATAACTTTATAAATGCGTGCATTTAGATGAGATAATACATATAAAGCAATTAGCAGAGTAGGTCATCAGTATGAGTTGACTGCTACTACCGTTATTAGTATTATCTTGTTAAACTTCCTAATACGATTTTCTATTAAAAATGCTTGACAACTATTTTAGATAATTCCAGAAGGTTATAGAATTAAGAGAAGAAGGGTGGGCTCCATTTGGCTATAGTTTATGAAACTGATCACCTGTGGAAATCTACAAACTTTGCAGAGAGAGAAGTGCTAGATAGCTCTTTATTCCCTCCCCAGTTTTACTCAGGGCAGTTTGGGCATCTGGTATTTCTACAGTAAGAGGGTCCAAAGGAAGCAGAGGTTGGTTCCTTTAAAACAGGGAGGCTGCTTAGCTTAAGATCTCTGAGTTTGTGCAATCTCGCCTGGGAAAATCCAGGCTCTGTGACTCGCTAACCCAGGGCTGGTTACTTAACCTCCATCAGCCTCAGCTTTCTTGGGAAGTAATAACAGCACCAACCCCACAGGGCTTTCTGTCCTGTGCTTAGTGAATACGACTGTGTATGTGGAGTCAGCTCTCCGTCAAGGGCGGTGGTGACAACAGTGGCAGCAGCACTGTGGTGGGTGTCATCATCCCATCATTAGCCTTGGGAAGTATCTTCTTCAGGGTGGGCTGGGCTAGACTGTGTTAACAAACACCCCCAAACCCCAGTGGCCTGAAGACAGGACTTAGTATCTCACAAAGACCACTGAGGCTGCATGGTTAGCAGAAGTCATCAGGGTGTCTGCTCCTCAGAGTCACCCAAAGGCCCCAGCCGATGGGATGGGACTTCCATCTGGACACTTGCTTTCACAGTCACCGAGGCAGGAAAGGGAAACTTTGCAAATCATGCACTGGCTCCTAAAGTTTCTGCATGAACACAACATGCTTCACTTCGGCTCTCACTTTATTGGTCAGAGCAATTACACAACCTTGTATAAGTTCCCAAGGGGGGGACAATGAATTGTGCCCTGGAGGAGGAATAGCTCTAACAGCCAGCCCAGGGGCCAAAGGTCTGGCTGCAGGAAGAGGCAGGGGTGGTGGGGAAGACACAGCAGAGAATGGGGACGCCCAGGTGGGATGCTGGGGTGTGTGGGCAGAGGGAGAGCAAGGGCCTGAGATAACAGGCTTGGCAAGACCAGAGACTGCCAGCAGCTGTGCCTAGACCACCCAGTGTCTTGTGGCGTTACCTGCCAGGGACTGTGTTCATTCACCCTGGCATTCATTCATTTATTCATCCAACCGATAATCATTGAGGAACGACTGCCTGCCAAGCGCTATGCTAAATGCTGGGGATACTGAGTTGTGTAAGACGAGTAAGACAGTCCGTGCCCTCCCAGAGCTCACAGTGGAGCAGGCAGTGTCATGGCCTTGAGCTGAGCGTGGGGGTCCCGACCACTCTCCAGTGCTGGAGGGAGCGAGGAGGTGGGCTGGGTTCATGCCTCTGCCTCGGGCCCGACAATTGATTGAGAAACAAAGAAAAAACCAGTGTGACCCAAATATTAGCTATACTTTGGCCCTTCTAGAATGACAAAGGTACTTTGCTTAAAGGATTCTTTTCGTTTCTCCCCTCTGGCTTCTAATAAAACTCCACATGATATAACTGGACATATCCATAAAAATCCCAGTAGACAAAACTCACAGTTTATAGTTTATATAATTTTCCATAAAAACAAAAACAATACTTGTTGGCTGATACATTTTATAGTGAGGTTTTTTGTTTGCTCATTATTTCCCCCCAAGAAAGCTGCTTCTCTCCCTTCTGTCCTCCCAGCTCCCTGCGGCGGGCACCTGACTTCACCCAGTGGCACCATCCTCTCCCCGGGCTGGCCCGGCTTCTACAAGGATGCCTTGAGCTGTGCCTGGGTGATCGAAGCCCAGCCTGGCTACCCCATCAAAATCACCTTCGACAGGTGCTTATAACCACAGCCTTGGGGGAGGGGGGGAGGGAGTGATTTCCATGGATCTGTGTGGGAGGGAATCTGCAATGGGTGGGGAGGACCAGCACTGATGCTGAATTGTCAGGAAGGTCACAGAACACTGGACTCGTCTGCCCTGAGTGGGTAGGCTTCCCTGGCTCTGCCCATCAGCTTGGTTGGCGCTGTTTAGGGGATTATGGCAGGAGGGGTGAAGCGAAGGCTGGGGTATCATTTGCAGTGTCAGAGCCCCGACACCACCCCTGCCATCCCCCAAGAAGGGATTGTGGACAGACAGATACCATCAGATGCTAAAGCGCAGCATCAGCATCTGAGGGGCATTGGCCTGGAAATTCCTAACACAGGAAGCAGCCTCCCTGACCTTGGGCCCAAACCCTGCTCACATGCCCCACTTCTAGCGCCCACTCTGGTTGTGCCCCTCGGGTGGAGAAAGTAGCCACCCAGATAAGAACACGGACTCCTTCCAGACAAAAGTGTTCACGGCCTGGAATAGCAGTCCACAAACTTTTCTGTGAAGAGCCAGATGGTAAATATTTTAGATTTTGTGGGCCACTTGCCCACTTGCAGATCTCTGATGCATATTCTTCTGTGCTTTTTGTTTTTAATGTCTCTTTACAAATGTAAAAACCATTCTCTGCGCTCCAGGCTGTAGACCAGATTTGGCCCTGGGGCTTTGGTTTGTTGACCTCCAGCCTAGAACATTCTGACCCCAAGAGAAGAGTCACTGTGCCTCTAGGTCATAAGAGGGGTCCTGGCCCAGGCCACAGAGAGGATGAGAGAGCTGCTCCCCGCAGTGAAGGAGGAGCGGGAGTGTCGAACAGAGTAGGAAAGGTCCTTCCGCATCGCCAGGGAATGTGCGCGATTATATTGAAGATCCCAGCAGGCCAAAATCTGGCTGGTTGTTCTGAAGCCCTGGGTCAGGCAGGGCTTTTGTTATTTGCACATTAATAAGCCTTCAGTTTCTCAAGAAATCTTCATCTCCATCATTCGGCAGATTTAAAACCGAGGTCAACTATGACACCCTGGAAGTACGAGATGGGCGGACGTACTCAGCGCCCTTGATCGGGGTTTACCATGGGACCCAGGTCCCCCAGTTCCTCATCAGCACCAGCAACTACCTCTACCTCCTCTTCTCCACAGACAAGAGTCACTCGGACATCGGCTTCCAGCTCCGCTATGAGAGTGAGTCTCCATGGCTGGGCGCAGGGAGAGGGTGAAATGTCTGGGGACTATTGCTCCACCGTAGGCCCCAGCTTGGCCCCATCCCCATGGCACTCTCAGTTAGGCTGTGCCCTGGGGAAGGCGCTCCCCGACTCTCAGCATCCCTCAGGGGGCATGAGAGTTTAGAGTCGTTCATGACCTTCACACCGGGTCCGTGTGTGCAGACCTCATGGCCTGTTCTGTGTACAGCTCATTGGGTGCCACTCTGCTGGGCACTCAGGGACAGATGATTTGATGGACCATGAAGCTGAAGCGAGCTGGCATCTCCGCACACACTCACCCTCCCTCATCACCTTCCGCATTCATCCCCCTGTTTAAAGGATCCGTGTCACTTCGGTGCTTTTTAGACCCATATAGAAAGTTAGGGTTGAGAGCACCATGGGGACAGGGTCATTTCCTTACTCATATCTGTATCCCTAAGCCTCAGCTCAGCGCCTAAACCACAGTGGACACCCAACTATTTATTGAACGAACAGACGCATGAACAAATGATTGAGCCAGCTTGTTTTCTCTGGGGCATAGGTCTTTAGACACCCTCTCAGCAGACACTGACAGCCACGTTGCTTGAGTTGGTAATTAGCAACTTCTGCCTTTTATTAATCAGGGCTTTCTTCTCCCTCTTTGCGAGGCAGCTGGGGTCCCTGTGTGGTGACAGTGAGCTGTCTATTCCAGCTGTGGCCTCTCTCTTCCAGCTATAACACTGCAGTCAGACCACTGTCTGGACCCAGGGATCCCCGTAAATGGGCAGCGTCATGGGAATGACTTCTACGTGGGCGCTCTGGTGACCTTCAGTTGCGACTCGGGCTACACGTTAAGTGACGGGGAGCCCCTGGAGTGTGAGCCCAACTTCCAGTGGAGCCGGGCCCTGCCCAGCTGCGAAGGTGAGGCGCACCATAGGGGGCGCTGACGTAGCAGATCCCTTTCCCGCCATGAAAAACCAGGAGCTCAAAGGGCCACTGACTCCGCCACCCCATCAGTGAGGGCAGGGGTTTCGAGAGGAGATGGGGGACGGGGTCCCAGGGGGATCATGGGGTGAGCTCCCTGAGCCACTACAATCTTTCACTGCCCTCTTTGCTCCTTCTATAGCTCTCTGTGGTGGCTTCATTCAAGGCTCCAGCGGGACCATCTTATCGCCAGGGTTCCCTGACTTCTACCCCAACAACTTGAACTGCACCTGGATTATTGAAACATCACATGGCAAGGGTGAGTGTTGAGGTCTATAGCAGGTATTGGGGTGTGAAACGGTCAGGGCCCAAGTTCCCCAGGTCAAGGCAACCTCATTGGATATCTCCCTATATAGTGACGTCTGGGCTTAGTCTGAATTTTTCTCACCACCACCAACAAAAAAAACTTCCAGAACTTTCCCATCTCTTTGAATCACAGAACTCACTCAATAAATATTATTGAGAATCTAAAATCTCCATGCTAGAAGAGATCTTAGAAGTTACCAGCTATCAAATCTCACTCAGTGCAGGAATCTGCTCTAAATCACACCATACAAGATGGTAACACACCCTCCCCCTAAACACCCCCTGTGCTGGGAGGTCACCAGCCTGTTCAACAAATCTATCAGTTTTTGATATATGCTGTCTATCAGGTATATCTGAAACCTGTCTCCTTGTCTTGTGTCCTGGAGAAACATCAGATACCTCTCTGCTCCCTCCTCCTTATCCACCCTTCGAATACTGAACACAGTGGTCCCTTCTTGCATAAATCAACTCCTCTGATGCCATGTGTTCATATTCCTCGCCAGCCTACACAGTCCAAGTTCAGAGTAATAGTGCTGGTTACAAATAAAAATTAGTTGATATACTCTTTATTCAACAAATACTTATTAAATGCCACCTAAGTGGCAGATACGGGGCTGGGGATCAGCAGTAACCAGGCAGATATGGCCTCTACCCTCAGAAGCTTATTCCAAAGTTCATCTAGAGTTGTGGCTCTTGCATTTTGGAAAATACACTAACACTTAGGCCCCACCCTAGAGGTTTTGATTTTCTGTGTTGGAGGTGGAAACCAGGCATCTCTGTTTTCAGAACGCTTTGCCAGTAATTTTGATGCATGCCTTTTGTTAAGAAGCTCTGATCTAGAAGAATTAACCTGTAGAAGAGCCAAGAAAAAATTGTGATGGAAAAACATTGACCCCACTATAATTAAAGAAATTCAATTTCAACCAGTAATGAAATACCACTTCGCTTTTCAAGTCATCAAAGAAAATGCTAACAGTCTAGGGGAGAGTGTGGACACATGAATACTATTCCCTGCTGACATTGTCTGAAACGGTTCAAATTTTCCAGATGGTTTGGTGAGATGAACAAAAAGCCTTAAAAGTATACTGTAAGGGACTTGAGTATCTACAGATTGTGGCAGCTTGGGGGGTCCTGGAACCAATCCCCCACAGACACAGAGGGCAACTGTACATGCCTTTGAACCCAGCAATGCCACTTACTGGAATTTATCTGAAGAAAATAAGTAAAACTGTACGTCGAGGTTTAGCTGCAAGGATGTCCCCTAAGGCATTATTTATTATACTGAAAAATTAGGAACTATTCAAATGTCCATCAATAAGGAAATGTTAAATGAACATATGTTACAGCCATAGAATAAAATACTAGGCAGCTACTAAAAGGAATAATATGAAAGAATATTTAAAGACCTAGAGAGGTGGTTGCAATACATCGTTAAGTAAAAAAGGAAGTTTGCTAAAAGAATATTTTTAGTTTATAAGACATCTTTGTATGCATAGAAAACAGCCTGAAAAAGAGATACCTCAAGCTGTTGTTTCTAGTTGTCTCTTATTTTCCTCTTTTGGCTTTCTTCTAATTTTGAGCAATAAACATATATTACATGTAAAATATACTATTTGTATGCAAAAGAAAATTTGAAAGAAAAATCATTTATAGTCCCACCACATGTACTTACGTGCTATAGTTTGGCCTTTACCGGGCCTGCCCAAGCCAGAGCTAGGGTGGCCCGGAGCTTCTTGGGGCAGGGCAGGACTCTCCTGGCAGTCAAGGTGAGGCCTGGGGTTGTCCCCATCCTCCCACAGTATTGTTCCTAAGGAGGGAACGGATAGGGACAGTGCCCTTGTTCATCCTGCAGAGCCGTTTCCACCCAGCATGGTCAGAGGAGGCTGTTAGAGGAGCCGGAAGCTACCCTGTGGCATCCAGAGGGGTAGAAGGGCAGCCCTCATGAACCCTAGGGGGACACGGCAGTGGTCATGGTTTCCTCTGTGTCTGGGCATCTGTGACTCTAGAGGTGTATGTTCCTCTATGCATTGCTATGTGTGTCTTTGCCTAGAAGTCAGTGCAGCTCATCAACTATTTAACAAATGCTTATTTGATACTTGCACTACTCAAGTTGCTAGGAAAACACAGCTGAGCAAGCCACTCTGCCGTTGCCTGCCTTCAGGAAGTTCATGGTCTAGTGGTAGAGGCAGGTAGCCTGCATGGAGATGTCAGGATAGCATGGCCCGTGTGTGGTAGAGCACATAGAGGTGGGGAAGCATCCAGAGCCCATCTGGGGGTCAGGAAGGTGTCCTGGAGTTGAGACTTAAGCTAGCCTTCAAGGACGACCGGGAACTAGCTGGGATGAAGGTGGCTCTGCAGGGAATCAACAAGATGTCATGGATGGATGGCCAGATCACTTCTCCCTTCGAGACATTTAAAGGTGTCACCTAACCCGTAGCATAGAGCCCCACATTGTAAAACAGCTGGCACAGCCCTGTGGGCTTTGCCTACCTCCCTTAGCCTCATTCCAAGCCCTTTTCACTTCCTAGAGCTAGCTGGGTTTTCTCTCTCCTCTAGAGCTTTGCACGTTTGTACAATATTCTTCTCTCTGGAACGCTTCCACTCCCCAAGCAAGGAGAATGGGAATCTCTACCACTGCCCCTGCTTAGCCCACCCTTCATCCTTCTGGGTTTACATCCCCCTCATGAGCTTTCCCTGACCCTGTACCCAGCCCTGCATCTGGGCTGGCTTCCCTCCCGTGGGCTCCCACAGCCTCCTGTACTTCCTCAATTTCAGACTCTACCCCACCATACAGAACTTGCATTCTCATCATCTGTCTCTCCAGCAGACTATGAGCTCTTTGAGAGATGGGTCTACCTTGTTTCCTGCAGTTTCCCCAGCTTCTGGCTCTATGCCTGGCAATAAGGAACTCGAGAAGTATTTGGTGATATGAATTGAATTGAACTGAGCCCAGACCCTTCTCCAGAGGGCATTCCTCGGTCTCTGTTTATAAAAGTATCTCGAGCTAACAGACCTATTAAGCCACTGACTTTGCTCCCTAACAGGGAGCACAGCTCAGGAAACTCAAACCTTTGGGAAATTCAGAATAGTTCAACTTGCCCCATGTCCAGCCCAAGGGAACAGCAAATTCAGGAGTCCCGAGAATGTGCCCTTGCTGAGACCCCAGAACTGGCTTATTTCAACCCACAAGGCTGCCTGGGAATTAGATGAGCTGAGCAAAGAGAACACCTACTGTTGCACACCTACTGTGTGCCAGGCACTGTGCTGGGTGCTTTGCATATGCTATCCCAACTAGTCTCCGCTTTATGGATTAGCTGTCTCCTGTGAGGGGGATATTACCATCTACAAACGATAGCTGAGGCCCTAGAACTCAGGAGGGGCTAAGCAACCTTGGCCAAGACCCTTGAGCTAGTAGACAGCCTTTCAATGCAGGTCTGCCTTCCTCCCGAGCCCAGGCCTTTCCCGCTGCCCTGCTCATTCTGCCCCAGCCTGGCGTGGATGTCGTCCATAGGATCCTGCACGGTTCACTCCGGGGAAGTATCCATGCGTGTGCATCTGTCACATAAAATCTGGATTCAAACTCCAACATGGGGCATCTCTATTTTTGTGACAAATCTTCGTTCTGTCACAATGGCCCAAAAAGCCCCAAGCAATCAGCACAGCTGGAAAACCCAGGGGTTTCATCTCAGTTGTTTGCTCATCCTCAGAATCCTAGCCAAATGTTTACTCCTTGGAGGGGCCGTATTTGCATGCTAGGAGAACGGAATGCAGAACGTGGTGCTTAATCAACTTGTTTCCACCTGTTACTGTGTCTGACCCTCTCTCCACCCGACTCGGTGTTCCAAGTAGGAGGGAAAGGAGTATATTTCCCAAGCTCTATAGACTGAGGACAGTTTTCTCATTTGCACACGTGTTAATGTGTCAGGAGTATAGCACGTGTGAGGGCACATGTACCCACAACCCCTGTGAAGTTTCCCAAGCCTTGAGGCTTAGCTATCCCCTCTTCCTCTGTGCCCCCTCTGGATCCTCACCATTGATGTGTCTGGGAGATCTTTCTCAGTGCTTAGCACAAGACTGGGTGCTCAGGAGGTGCTTGGGACCTGTTCCTTTGAGCAACACATACATGAGTGCATCTCAGTTGCACAGGGCATCTACAGCCGTATCCCTGGTCCCACCCCCTCTGCTGGGTGCTGTCTCCTCCACCCCCACCCAAAGGAGCCCAAATACTCCAGGAGCACTAGTTTCCATCAACAGGGAGGCAAGAATATCAAAACATTTAAAATGCTTCAGCATTAGGGGCTTGAATCCAACCACCATTTATCAAAAATGCATTAGTAATTATCTAGAGAAGTATCTCTCAAACTTCTGTGCCTGCAGATCATTTGGGGATCTAGTTCGCTTGCAGATTCCGCATTTCCAACAAGCTCCCAGGCGATGCCACACTGCTTGTCCCTGGACCGCACTTTGAGTAGCAAGTGGGTCTAGCACGCCTAGTCTAACCATGTTCCCACCCTGGCACTGTCCACGATATGTATTCCCATGGGCACACTCACTGAGTGGGCACACACGTACCCATATGCCCACCAAACACAGCTGCCATCTGGACAAGTTCAAGAGTTATTTTGGGGGTTAAGATCCTATTGCTTCATAACCTTCCTCACTTCTTGATCCACCTCGCCCAATCTGACCTTGCAGTGGCCACTGGATACCACTGCTTGGATGCTGAAAAGGCTAAGTCCCTTCCTCTTTTACACCCTGTCCCTCTACCTCCTGTATGTCCTTCCACAGGTAACGAAAGACATCACCATCCTTCAGGTCGACACGCTCCCAGCCATCCTTGCATTTCTCCTTTGTGTGCGGTGCCTGCTGCCCTGTCCACCCGATCCCAGGGCTCATGCCCAGCGCAGAGCAGCCGCCACTCTAACGGATCTCTCTGCCTCCTCTTCACCCTCCTCACAGCCACCAACACTTTGCTAAAACTAAAACCTGACCCGCTCTGAATAGGACAGCTTCTCATTGCCTCCAGAAAGATGTCGGATCTGGCCCCAGCCTACCTGTCCAGCCTCAATTCCAGGTGTCTCTTCTGAGTGGGCCCAGCCATGCTGTGCTGCTCACTGAGCCCTGGAATCAACAGCACCTCTGTCCCTTTACACATGTGGGTCCCCTGCCTGGGACGCTCTTTCTCCTCTTACCTGGTCAAGCCCCGTGCCTCCTTTTAAGACCCACATCAGATGTTCACTCCTCAGTGAAGCCACCCCACTCTCCCCTCTTCCTGCTGTCACCTGCTTTCTACTCTGCCCATGGCACGCTGAGCTACCTTGGTTATGTTATAGCATTTGTCCCTCTGGATTCCAGCTAATCGTTTAATGTCTCGTTCCCCGCACCTAACCCTGGATCTTAGCCCATAGCAAGGACTCAACAAACATACAAATGCTTGTAGAATGAATGAAGAAACGGCTGTGGAGCATTCTCATAGGCCTAGCCATAAATCTCTCAAATTTTGGCACCATAGAGATACGTCCTTCTCCTGACTGGCTCTTCCTGTACCGGCGTGTTCAGGTTCATTTGTTCAGAGTCGCCCGTACGTTTTATCAGTGCGTGATTGCAGTCACACATATCCATAGACGTTTGCAAATTGGAAAAGTTTGTGCAGATCCCAGCTCGCAGCTTCAGCCATCTCACCGTCACCAACCTGACCCTTGTGGTCTCTCGGCAGGTGTGTTCTTTACTTTCCACACCTTCCACCTGGAGAGCGGCCACGACTACCTCCTCATCACCGAGAACGGCAGCTTCACCCAGCCCCTGAGGCAGCTGACTGGCTCCCGGCTGCCGGCTCCCATCAGCGCCGGGCTCTACGGCAACTTCACCGCGCAGGTCCGCTTCATTTCTGACTTCTCCATGTCATACGAAGGATTCAACATCACCTTCTCAGGTAAAGAGCGCGAGGGGCCCTGGCGGGGGAAGGGACCGTGGAGCCATTCCCTCTTTCCCTCCGCTGCCAGTCTCTGGTTTTCCTGCCAGGAAGATGGATGTTAATCCACTCCCCAGTCTCTGGCAGAATGATCTCAATTCTGCAGCAAAAGACATTTGAGTTAGACACAAGGAAGAACTTCCCTATAATGGTCTTGGAAAGAGTGAGCAGGTTCACTGGAGAATCTTCTCTGAAGGTGTTTGGGATTCTCTCTGAACATGGCCTACCCAGCTGGTTGAACTAGAGGACTTCACAAAGTCCCTTCCTGCCCTGGTAATTCCAAATTTTTCTCCTGATTCCACTTCCACTATTTTACAACTCCAGCAATTTAAAACAATTTCAAAGAAGGGGGTTTGAAATTAACATATCACGGTGATTTAGTCTCGTTTGGGACCTTCCTCATCGATGCTAATTTGGTAGTACTAGATATTTATCTCGTGTTCGGGAATCCTGAAAAGAAACCTCTTTCATGTGGCATTCGGGGAGGAAAGAGGACGCTGGGCTCCTCTGTCCTGCGTTCCCCGCCCCTTGTGTCCCATCGTGCCCCAGAGCACCCCACCCTTCTCAGCCAGGACCAGGGATAGCAGATGGATTCCTCCTGCAGGGAGCAAGAGGTATCTGGCGTCTAGGAACTCTACCCGTCGCTGGCCTCCAACGCAGAAGCCGCCTGCCACGTGCCTGGGCTGGCCTGGCCGACAGGACGTATCTGGCCAGTGTGCCTCCACCCATATGAGACCCTCCTCACCACACAGAGCCCTGGGGGACTGCGTCCCAGAGAGAAGATGGCCTTGGGGACGAGGGGCTGCTTACTTCTATGCTGTCACTAGAGGCACTGGGCAGGTCCCTGGCTCATGATTGCCACCCGTCATGCTTACCATCTGCCTCAAGTGCCAGCGTCGCTGAGGCATAGAGTCTCTTCCCTGGTGTGAGTTGCCCGAGGCTGGGTCACACATTCTGACCCTCTGGAACCAGCCGGTTGTGCTTATCTAGTTCAGTGCCCAGAGAAAGAGGGTCTGCGAGCCCCAAGGCTTGGGGTTAAAATGGAGATGGAGGGAAGCGGAGGGGAGGGCTGATTCCTGAGGAACCTTCTGGGAAGCCTGTCTTGGAACGGCTGTGCCCTTTCCTGCTGCTGGCAGGAGTGTGGCGTAGACCACCCACCCTCGCCTCCCCGCTTCTCTCTCTGCCTCTGCTCCTCTGGGCTCTCGCCTCTTTTCTCTTCACCTTTCCCGGGCCAGCGTGTGCGCCTTCTGGTGCTCTGTCTGTCTTTGTCTCTGGCCTTCCCCCAGCACTCAGGCCTGCGTGTGCCCATCTTCTTGCTCTGCATCTCCCGAGATGTCTCTGAGCCCGACTGTCTCGCTGTCTTCCTTTGCAGAGTACGACCTGGAGCCCTGCGAGGAGCCCGAGGTCCCGGCCTACAGCATCCGCAAGGGCTTGCAGTTCGGCGTGGGCGACACCTTGACCTTCTCCTGCTTCCCCGGGTACCGTCTGGAGGGCACCGCCCGCATCACGTGCCTGGGGGGCAGACGGCGCCTGTGGAGCTCGCCTCTGCCAAGGTGTGTTGGTAGGTGGTCACGTGCTTTCATTTTGCTTCACTAGTGGGGTGGGCCAGGTTCTAGTCAATTGGTGTGAGGTGGTGGACTGCGCACGGACCAAGAGGCAAACAGGCCTGGGTTTGAGGAGGGACTGAGCCCACACTTACCTGCAGGGGGACCTAAGGCAGGCAACCTAACCTCCTCCTGCCCCAGCCTCCTTGTCTGTGAACCAGGGATGGCAATACCTGCTTCGTGGGGCTGTTCTGTAGACTAAACTGACTATGCAGGGTCCACAGGGCCACGCACGTGAACTTAACTTCAGTTCTCACCTCCCCACCCTTAACACACAGACCCATAGCCTAAGGATGCCTCTGGGTGGGCCTGGGCCGGCCCATAGGGAGGAGATACGGCCTTTGCCCACGGGGCGTCCCCATCTGGGAGGGTGTATGTGTGCTCTGACTAGTCTGATGGGGGTACTCGCGCTTGGAGACTCCCCGAGAAAACTACATCCATCCAGCAGGGGAGGAGCGAGGACAGGAGTCGGCTCATTTAGGGAGCACCCATTCCATGTCAGGCACGCTGCTAGCTTCCAGGGATGTGAAAGTGAGCAAGACAGAGAAAGTCTCTCCACTCGTGGTCCACATTCTGGGGCCAGGGGCACAAGCCATAAACACACAGATGTGTAATGTGTCAGGCAGTGTGGAGGGGCACAGAGAAAACTGTCAGCTCAGACAGTGCTGGAGGTAGGGCCACCCTTTCATGAAGAGTGGGCAGGAAAGGCCTCTCTGATGAGTTGACATTTTAGCAGAGATCTGCAGGAATTCAAGAAGCCAACCACTCAGATATCTGGAAGAAGGGGAAGCAGAGGTGCAAGACCCCGAGCCATGAGCACGCTCAGTGTGTGAGGAACAGCCGGGAGGCCGGTCTGGAGCCAGCGACAGGGAGAACAGGAGATGCTGACCAGGAGGTAGCTAGTTGGAGGTTGGAACCAGCCCTTGCCTGCCTCCTCATGAGAGCTCTAAAGAAGGCTGTTCAGAGCTCCAGGCCCAGAGGGTAGGGGAAGAAGGGGAAAGCCCAGGAAGCAGGGATGATTGCTGGCTGTTCCTAACATGTGAGGCTCATGGCTCTGCCTGCTCAATCCTCAAAATGCAGGGCTGGATGAAACACTGGCTAGATTCATGAAATACGTACCATGCTCACTATTAGCTGTGGAACTTGCTTAAAATGAAATATTACAGAAAACCCCATAAAAATACACAAAACAGATAAAAGCAGCACCAAACTGACTGAAAAGAGACCAGTATCTCAAAAGTGGGTGAGGTCAGCCTTGCCTAAGATGACCCCACAGAGCCCTCGGGCTCTTCAGAGGACAGCGTAGAGAGTCTGGCAGGGTAGGCGTGGCCTGGGCTATGCAGTCACACAGGCCAAGGTGGAGTCTCCACTCTGCCACTTAGCGACAGTTAGATCTCAGTCAGGTCAGTAAACCCCCTCAGCCTCAGCTCCGTCGTTCATTAAGTGGAGATAACAGGCCGGGTGCAGTGACTCACACCTGTGATCCTAGCACTCTGGGAGACGTAGGCGGGAGGATTGCTTTAGGCCAGGAGTCTGAGACCAGCCTGAGCAAGAGCGAGACCCATCTCTACAAAAAATACAAAAATTGGCCAACCATGGTGGCGCGTGCCTGTAGTCCCAGCTACTTGGGAGGCTGAGGCAGGAGGATCGCTTGAGCCCCGGGAGCTTGAGTTTGCAGTGAGCTATGATGACGCCACTGTACTCTAGCCCAGGTAACAGAGCAAGACCTTGTCTCAAAAAATAAATGGAGATAACAGCATCCAACTCACAGCCTTTATTCTAGATTAAATGACATAAATTGCATAAACCAGGAGGTGCCATGTAATGATTGTCATTTTGCCAGTAACCTTATCATTATTTATCAATAACCAATTATCATTATTTTGCCAATGACCTTTTATAATCTCAGAGAGAAAACCTTAAGACAAAGAGTTGCAGAATTCTATTTTTGACCAATTAAATAACCCCAAAGTTTACCTCTTCTCCTATAGCCATGCCCCGAGGCACCCGCCCACCCTGGCCTGGCCACACACACTCAGACACACAGGGAGCCTCCCCGGGCGCTTCAGTTTGTATCCGGGTGCTAGCAGCTGCTTCAGTGTCTGGGAAAGCATCCGCAGCTAAGTGTTTCTGGGGGAATCTTTTCTTGAATGGGATTATCCGGGACCACAGATGCACAGAGCCCTTGAGCTCTTGCCTCATTGATCTCATTACATAAACTCATTCTTTAACTTATTATTCCAATTACTGTTTGTTCGTGACACCTCACAATATTTTCATTATTACATTTGTCTTCTGTTTCACATGTTATTAATAACGCACAGCAATTATAATCACCTCTAATTACCACCAGCCCTGCTGCAGAGGCTCAGGCTGGAGGTGCCGTGGGAATGCCCACCGGGGGATGCTCCCAGTTGCCACACACACTGTAGGTGTAAATTGGATGATTTAGCCCACACAGTTACCAGGAACGTTCCCAGCTGAGAAGGAGATGAACAGCCCTGGGCTCTACTTCACGGTGTGACATTGGGGCGGGGGGACACAGCCTCTGACCTCAGGGGCCCCTGAATTCAATGTGGAAGAGACAGCGCTGATCCCAGGGGAACCCAGTCTGCAGTAGGGGGCATGGCCCTGTCCTTGGGAGCCCTGGCATGATGGAGAAGCCCTAACCCTCTGCCTCGGGAGCCCCACACAGAAGGATAAGATACAGCCTGTGCCCTTAACAAGACCTCTTCCAGTGGGGGTGACAGAAGTCACAGATGCTGGAATCAGCAGTGGCACTTTCCTGTGCCTGTGACTGTTTGTTTCTCTGGAACATTCATTTGTTTCCATTTACGCCTGTGTTTGGTGTCTTGGTGCATCTGCTCACCTCCTCTGTTACTTTGGAAACTCTCCCAGAAGCAAGCGCCATGTCCCTCTACCCTCCTGAATCCCCTGGTGCCCAGGACAGAGGCCTGGCAGGGAGTCAAGACCTGGGAGTGGCCAAGGACTGGCCACATCTGAAGCTCTCAGCCCCTCCTCATGAAGGTGTTGGGCGTGTGGGAAAGAGGAGAGGGTCCTGCCGTGGCAGAGACGGGACACAAAGCTGTTAGGCAGGCAGCAGGGCCAGGAAGGAGGTCCAAAGATATGCCAAAGCCCATGTTTAAGGGAACTAGGCAGAGGGCAAGAGGCATCAGGAGCTGTGAGGGTGCTGTGAACCTGGGGCAGATAACACACGCTCCCCATGAGCATCTTAGCTTTCTGCCAGTCCCGGAGCGTGGGCTCCAAATGGAAGCAGGTAAGCTGATACATTCACCTGCGACAGAGGGGAAAGAGAGAAGGAATAACACTGGTTGAGGGCCCGCTATGTGCGACCACTCCCCATACGTTTCCCTGTCTACACGTAAAATCTCATGTATTTATCGCACAGTCGGATGCAAATGCTGTTACTGTCCAGACGAAGGCAGATGAAAAGACTGAGGGTCAGAGAGGTGATAAAACTTGTCTAACTCTAACATCTGCGGTCATCCCACTGCACCATGGGCCTCTGCCTAGATGGAGGGGAATGGTGCGAGGGATGCTTCAGGGGGCTGCCCTTGTGCTATGACTAATAAATGTCTAAATGCACATGGCCCTCAGCAACCCCTCCCCACCCTCAGCGGAGGGTGCCCAGGAAATGTATACACTCCGAAAACTCATCCACGTAAATTATCAGCAGCCACTGCCCCCAGGTGCCTGTCCACCACTGTCCCTTTAGTTTCGTGCCCCACCTCAGCACATTTGTGGTGATATTTGGTCAGTTTGCAAACAGTCTAAGTTTAAAGCACTGCAAAGTTAGATTTCTCTGCTAACATAAATAAAGGAGGGCTATGTAAAGTCTTGGGAAACTGAACAGGGCAGAACCCAGAGAGTAGGGCCCGTTGAAAAGTAGGGACTTGGTGGTGGGACATATGGTCCTCAAAAACTAGGGAACAGCCTTGTGGACAGGAGAACACATATGCCTATCACTAAGCCCACAAGAGGTTCAGCTCTGACTGTTTCCGTGGGCTCGTCTGTGCAGCCTCAGCCTAGGACACTCCTGGCTTAGAGTAACTGGAGTTGACGGTACGGTCAGAGCAGTGGCCCCTTGGTCAACCTCAGGGTCCTTCCAGCCAAGGACTATGCCTAGAATAAGGACACCGAAGGATGATTTAGAGAAAGCAGACTTGCTACCAGCAACCTCAAAGATTCAAGACATGTGCCAGATTCCCCATATGTCCAGACAAATGATGGGCCTGCCATCTGGACTTGTATTTACATCCTTCCGGAACCTAATTATTTTTAGGACTGTACATCTTCTGAGGTCAGTGTACTCCATATTCATTCATTCGTTCACTGGGTAAATATTTATCTTACAGACGATCTGGGCTAAGCCTTGGAAAGTCACAGATTCATCAAGCATGACCCTGGCCCTCCAGTCACTCACAGTCTGGATGGGGGATACAGGCGAGAAGCAAGCAGTCAGGGTGCAACACGGCGGGTGCTCTGAGACGGGGAAGCGCAGAGAGGGGCTTCACGGTTATTAGGGATCTTAGAGCGCCAACGGCAGGGCTCCTCGGCGCATGCCCTGCCCACGCACTGAGTGGTGTCACGGAGACAGTGACATGCCCCAGCCCCAGAGGATCCACAGCGCAGCGGAGGAGATAGAAATGTTAACAAATAAGTCAAGTAAAATGTGATGACTGCTATAAATAAAGGCGTGAGAACAATGGGGAAAGAATGACTAATTCTGGAGGAAGAGAAACAGATTCCCAGAGGAGGGTGTGATTTCATCAGCTGTCGAATGAAAGAGGGGTCAGTGAAACTGTGCTAAACTTTCTCCAGAGCCTCGGGGGCCCTAAACTGCAGGACCAAGGAGATCGAGTTCGCAGTCCCCTCCTCTTCATGAATTGAGAGACGTAGTGTAAATTGCTAAGTAGTATGTTCTTTATCTTTACAACAGGGATAATTGTGCCTACCTTACGGGGTTGGTTGTTGTGACTAATAACCGAAATGATCCTTGTAAAGCATCCGTCACGGTGTCGTGCCTGAAAGGGTTAGCGATTATTATTTGATCTTGTCCCCACTTAGTTTCTATTCTCTGATACCGAAAGGCTTTGTCTCTCTTCACTTAACTGCCCCCTCCTCCTCGGCCTCCTCCTCGGTCACTGCTGTTGCTATGATACCGTGTGAGCAGGCATGGGGAGCGGCTGCTTCAGAGCACTGTGAAAGTAAAGGTGCCCGGTGGGTTAGTTTCTGTTTCTGCAGAAGAGAGACAGACAGAATGAAAGAGATACACAGACCAGGCAGAACTGTAGGTAGGAAGGTATTGAAAAGAAGTGTGGTCAGCATTCCTGGAGACAGGCAGGCAAATGGGCAGGTGTGCAGGCATCCTGGCAGGTAGACAGGCAAACCACTTGGCATCTTTGTAAGGTTTTCCAGAACTGTGAGTTGTTTTCTGGATGCAGCTGCCTGGGGTTAATCTGCGATTGTTGTGATTCTCTTGCAGCTGAGTGTGGGAATTCAGTCACGGGCACTCAGGGTACTTTGCTGTCCCCCAACTTTCCTGTGAACTACAATAACAATCACGAATGCATCTACTCCATCCAGACCCAGCCAGGGAAGGGGATTCAGCTGAAAGCCAGGGCATTCGAACTCTCGGAAGGAGATGTCCTCAAGGTAAAATTGATCATTTCGTAGAGTATGTATGCTGTAGTATGCAAAAGTGTGGTCAACGCTCATTTGTTTCTGTGTGAATTATCCAAACACTCTCCTTTCCTCCTGAGACCCAAGATAGGGTCCTCACTCATCTGGGAAAAAGTGAGGACCAAAAAGAGAGAGGTATGTGAGTGTCCAAGACTATGGTTTTAGAAGAGTTTGCTTAGAAGCTGCCTGCTATCATATACACGTGAAATTGAATATGGGTTGACCACATAATAAGAAATAATAATAAATTCAGTTAGAGCAGCAGTGGATCCGGGTTTTCATTGTGAACCCTGACCATCAACACGGATAACAAAGATCTCATAGGATGTGTGCACGTGTGCACACGTGCGTTCATTTATGCAGCTATGTGTTTGTGGATGTGGCTTCTTTTATATTTACATTTCCCCATGTGTGTGAATTGGTATCTACGTATTCATATGGTTTTGGGCCCCTGTGTCTGTACGTGTGTCCGTGTGTTTTGTGTATGTACACTTGTGCGTGTTTCAAGTCTGTGTTTCAGTAGACTGCTAGGCTACTACAGTGGCTTCAGTGTGCCATGACAATGGCCTATGTGTGGCACTGGGGTTAAGGAAAGTGAATTCAAGACACATGTAAGAGAAAGAAATGACAGGACCTGGATTACAGAGCGGGTTATAAAGAGGGAGTTGTTAAGACTCTGAGCATGTATATATCTTGTATTTCTTTGTATGTGTGTGATTAAGTGGGTATCTCCAATAACATGTGGGGCGTGTGTGTGTGTGTGTGTGTGTAGTCAGAGTTGACTTTAGAGAATTTATTAAAGAGCTGCCTTAATAAAATGGATTATAAAGAAAATCTCACATATAGTGTGTCTATTTTCATTCTAAGCTAAGGAACTTTTTAGCTTATTCTATAATAATATAGTTTTATTATTCCCTGTAGCCAGAGAAGTCTGACACTAGAAAAACTTGAAACAACCAGGGCCACTACTCTGGAAAATCCAAAGAAAAACCATTAAATCCACATCCTTTTGAATTCTCTCTGGATGTGATAAATGTACTGTCCTTTTTATGTACAGATGACATTGTGGCCCACCTGCTGGGGCATGCGTTCTCTTATTCGTGTGTGTATGTGTGTGTGTGTGTGTGTGTGAGTGAGAAAGGTGTTTCTCACTCTTACCTAATCCTTTTTGAATCCAAGAAGATGCACTCATGAGATGACTGGGTGGGACTGGGTGTGCATGAAATAGGATAGAACAATTCCACTGGCTTCTTGAGCTCCACTTTCCAGCCCCACATAAACACAGTGTGCGTCTCCAAACAAGAGAGCACAAGACAAGGCTTCATACCCTTCCGACGACCGTGTCTTTAGGCATCTCCCTTGATCCGCTCTTCTCTCCATCCGTCTGTTAATCACCAACAGCAGAACCCCACAGGCTACAATTGGGACAGTGAGGCCAGAGGGACTTCCTCTCTGGAGTGACACAGATGGAAGTGATGTGAGCTGGGCAACGCAGAGGCCTTCTTGGATGAAGGCCGTCAGCAGAGAAAGGTGGCTTTGAGGCACAGGTTGCAGTTTTCAGGATTTGAAGGAGTTACGAGCAGTGGTTCTGTGCATGTGGCCTGATAGGGCCAGCAGAAATGGCTCTTAGGTTGCTGGAGGTCACATGGTGTACGGCCAGTGCCTGAGCTTCTCACTTAGAGTGGTCTAGATTCAGAGTAGCACTGAAGACATAGTCAACAGGTGTGTACGCTCATTGCCCTGTCGCGGTTTGGCCTCAGGGTCAGGTGAGCAGCTTAGTAGACAGGCAGAGGAGAGACTTCCTGAGGTAGTCAGGGTAAGAAAGGAGAGATGGGGGGCATAAAACCTAGGTCAGAGGTCAGGGGGGCTCTCACAGGAGGCAGGACCTCAGGTAGTCCTGCAGGGTTGTGGGGAGAGGGGCCTGAATAGCTGTGTTCCTCAGGGAGGACCTTCCCAGACTCCAGACTTTGTCACCTGTCCAGTGGGCCCTGCCACCCAGCCTTCTGATATTGGGCCTGATGTTCCAGGCAGTGAACATCTTATTCCTGTGTCTAGGCCTCTTTAGTTCTCCTTATAAGGTCAGGCTGTGGCTTCTGACCTGGCTGAAAGCCCATCCAAGGGACCCCGTGACCACAGAACTTCTAGAACGAGGTCCTGGGGGAGGAAGGACAAGGTATGCAGGGATATAGGGATGGCGACATGTATCACCTTCCTGTTCTCTCGTCCTCAGGGCTGCTCGCCCTCCTGAGGGAGAACCTAAGACATCCATAGGTACCAGAGCTCTTTCAGAAACAAAAGAGACTCTCAGTTGTGGTTTCCCAAATGGGATTCACAACTGCCCTGCAGCCATGATCAGCTGCAGTAGCCCTGCTGTTTAAACCTGTCACTCTAGCCTACCTCGACACAAATATCTGCAAAAGGAGAGCGAGAGAGTCAACTCCAGGAACATCCTGCTCTTGCCCTGGTGTAATCAACCCACCTGCTGTAACACTGGCACCTTCCTAATCTTGAGGACCTGACTGTCTCTCCAAAGAAGCCCTGATGCACACCTGAACTCCTGACCAAGGAAACCTGTCACCTCCTCCACGCTTTTACTCATCTCCAAAGATGCAGTGTTTCATGCATCTGACTAACCCTCCAAACCTTCTGTGGTCTTGCATTTCTGACCCATGAGATGCCTGTTTTCTTGCATGTGTGACCTGAGATCTGTTCCTTACCCTCAATAACTGCAGATTTCTTAAACATCGCCCCCTGCCACTCCAGAACCTCCTGACTTTTATTATTTTGGTACCTTCCAGGTGATCCTTGCTGCTACCCTGGCATGAGCAAGACAGGAAGGGTCTTTAAATGCAATGGTATGGAAAGACAACTTCCAGCTCAAGATAGGAAATGAAGCACATGCATATAATTCCATCTTCTACGGGTTCCCATTAGAATGACTAAATGGACACAAAAACAGAGGAATGTGGTCTCAGCACTATAAATTAGGCAAGGGTGCCTTTCACATACAACTTAAAGAAATTTCTGCCAAATGAAATGCCCAAGAGAGAATCCAGATTGAGAAAGGGCCTAATCAAACCACAAATCACACAAGTGAAGTGAAATCCTACCTGTGGATTAAGTGCTAGAAACCTTAAGGAAACTTAAGACCACCTAGCTCAGAGCAGCAGAGCCTAGGGCTGAGGACATGCCATGGACCATTGGCAGGGACCAGCTCTCAATCCTACTAGCTCCTCTGGAGTATGCTAGGTCTGAGAGACCACACAGAGCCAAGTCCCTCTTGACATGATATTTTGGCCTTTGTTTGGCTTTTGTTCACAAGCCAGGTACAGCAGGGTGATGCCAAGGCTGATTCCACAGGCACACACATGTACACATGCATGCACACACACGTACTCTTTAGCACAAGGGGTAGGAAAGGCTCCTGCTATGACCTCTTTGGGTTTAGCTCTTTTGCTTTCTCTTAGAGACTACTGGGTTTTCCATTCCCCATTTCCATTCTCGCTTTGTATGGCATTCCCACAAGAAAACTAAACGGATATGTGTAAATATTCAGTAGATCAGAAGTAAGAGACCTGTCTGAGGAATCGAAGCTAATTGCCCCTCTGTACACAGCAGAGAAAAGAAAAATACTTTAAAGGCTCCTAATTTGTATTCTTAACAGGATTTGAGAGAATATTATATTTATGACACAAAAATAGGCAATAATGAAAGCAGAGCAATCTGAGATGAGGAAAGATTGAATAGAGATGAAAAACATGATCGCCCAATTAAAAAACGGAATGGAGGTAATGAAGGGAAGATGGCAAACCACAGAAAAATGAAATCAGTTTATTGTAAGATCAATTTGAGGACTTCTCCCACATCTCATAAGGAAATGAAAAAGGATTCTTTTATATTAATAAAATGTATAATCAATCCACAGTAAAACTTTATGTGCCAAATAACATAGCATGAATAAATTAAAGGAAAACTTCTGGAAATGTAAGGAAATTTTAATGAAGTTACAGTCATCATGGAAGATTTTAATATATCTCTGTTAGTCCCTGACATATCACCTAGGTTAAAAATAAATAAGGATTTGGGTAGCTTGAATAACATAACAGAATAAATCCAAAGGAAGTAGGAGAAAGATACTTTCAACAATAAAGGCAGAAATGACTAGAAAAAGAAAACTAAAGAACAGCAGCAATTATCAGCAAAATCAACTAGTTCTTTGAAAAATAACTAATAAAATAGACAAACTGGCGGGACTGATCAAGGAATAAAGAAGCCACAAATGTGTGATATCAGGAATGACAAAAGGGATATAATCATAGATAATAGTCGGGATTATGGAAATAAGAAAATATTTAAGAACAACTTAGGAAATCTGAGCCAAGAAATCTGAAAGCTCAGATGAGATGGAAATTTTTATTGATAAAAAGTACTAATTTCAGAAAATGAGAACTTGGAAAAAACCAATAACTATTAAAAAATTGGACTTCACCCATATTCTCTCTCAAAAGCCACAGGCTTAGACTATTTTACAGGTAAGCTTTAACAAAACTTCAAGAAACGATCAGTTCTTGCAATAATCAAACTGTTTCAGAAAAGAGAAAAATAGAGACCCACCTCCCAACTTGTTTTTTAAATTGAGGCAAGTAGAAGCATTGACATCAAAGAGTAGAATGATGGTTATAAGAAGCTGCGGTGGACGGGGGGAATGCGGGAATGATGGTCAAAGGGTGCAAAACCTCGGTTAGACAGGAGAAATAAGGCTTTTCTTCTATGAGATCTATTGCACAGCATGGTGAATATTATATATTATAATATATTGTGCATTTCAAAATCACTAAGGGAGTATATTTCAAATGTTCTTACCAGGAAAACATGATATGTATTTGAAGTGATGGTTATGTTAGTGAGCTCGATTTGTTATTCCACAACGCAGTCATAAATCACAACATCACTGTATACCCTCTACATATATGCAGCTGTGATTTTATCAATTTATAATTAAAAAATAACAGAAACTATTAGGCCAGTCTCACTTATGATCATAGATCTAAAAATTCTAGATACAATATCAGATTGAATCTAGCTGTGTATTAAGACAAAGATGACCAAGTAGGCTTGATTCCAGGAATATAAGGATGTGTCAAAACTAGAAAAGGTCATAATGTTATTTGTTAGACAAACCATATGAAATTGCCATTTTTGTAGGTCAAAGCTGGTCAAATATTGGCAATTTCATGTGGCTAAACCTAATATCCTATAAACAGATTACAAAAGAAAAACACATTATGCTGCTAATATACCCCAAAATATCATATGGTAAAATTTAATAACCACCCATGATTTTTAAAAATATCTCATAAAATTGTGAATAGACTTTCTTATTTTGGTAAAAAGTTTAAACTTCCTAAGGATTTCCACTAAAGTCAAGAACAAGACCAATAGCTCTACTATCACCAATAATATTCAGCATTGTACTGAAGATTCAAATCATTACAATTATATCCCCAAAAAAGAAGATATAAAAATTAGGAAGGGGTATAAAAATTGTCTCTTTTGTTTAGAAAATGCAACATAATCAACTAATAAATTATCAGAACCAGTAAGACAATTCAGCAAAGCTGCTGATGTTTCTGTAACCAATTAAAACATGTAATCAGGTGGAGAAATCTCATTTATAATAGAAACAAAAACTATAAGACACCTAGGAATAAGCCCCCAAAAATGTTCATAATCTTTACTGAGAAGATGATAAAACTTTATTTTAAAGGTGCTATAACTAAAATAAATGCGGGGAAAATTCATGCTTGTGGATGAACAGAGGATATGAACAGGCAATTCACAGAAGAGGAAAGTAGAATTGTTAATAAACATGTGAAAAGATGCTCAACCTCAGTGGTAATCAAGGAAATATAAATTAAAATGAGATACCATTTCACACCCATCAAATTGGAAAAAATCATGATGCCTGAAAATACCAAGTGTCAGCAAGAATACAAAGCCATGGGAACTGTCAGACGTTGCTAGTGAGAGAATAAATTGGTACTCCTCTTTGGAGAACAATCTAGCGATGTCTAACCAAGCTGAAGATGGGCCTTCCCTGCACCCAGCTTCTCCACCCTACACGTATGCCCCAGAGAAACTCAAGCACATGTGTGCAGTGGACATGCAGGCATGCTCATAAAAATGATGCTTACCTTTGTAAACGTGTTTTAAAAAGCTATCCACTTAGCATATTCATTTTGAAACCAGCCATGTTGCTGCCTTATTGCATGTGGCAAATGTGCATGGAGTCTCTTGGATTTCTCAGAGAGACATTTCCATCACCTGCATATGACGATGAACTGGACCACCAAATAATAGCCTGTTAGGAAATAATGTATGCAAAGGCCCAATTCCCAACAGCAATCAAAAATATCAAAATACCCAGGAATAAGTACAGAATGTCACTGACAGACATAAAAGTCAATTTGGTTAAAATGGAGACAGACACCATGTATATGGATAGGAAGACTTAATATCACACAGACACTTTTTTTTTCTCAAATCGATCCATACATTTAATGTAACTCAGTCAGAATTATACATTTTGGGCCAGGTGCGGTGGCTTATGCCTGTAGTCTCAGCTACTTGAGAGGCCAAGACCAGAGGATCGCTTGAGCCCAGGAGTTTGAGGTTGCAGTGAGCTATGATGATGCCACTGCACTCAAGCCTAAGTGACAGAGCAAGACTGTGTGTCCAAAAAAAAAAGAATTACATGTTTTGTTTGGGCAGGGGTGTTTTATTGATTGATTTGGGAAAATTCTTCTTCAGTTTATCTAGAAGAGTAAATCTGGGAGAATAATTTGTTTTGTTAATAAGTTAAAAGAAGACAAATAAGAACTTTCCCTACTGAATATTTAAATAGATTATAAAAGCTACAATAACTAAAACAGTGTGGATCATGTACAGGAACAGACAATAGGCAAATGTAATAGACTAGAAAGTTGACAAACAAAACCAAATTTATACAATTAACATGTGAATTATATATTTGAAAAAGATGGATTTAAAATTGGTGGTGGTTGGAATATTTATAGACAGTGTTTTGCTAAATGGCTAATCTGTCAGGGGGAGGGGGATAAGGAAGACTCTTATGTCATAAGCCAAAACAAACTCCAGGCAGATTTAAGAACAGAAGTACTCAAGGAAGACATTGGTTTATTTATCATGAGTTTACCGAGTGCCTCTTATGTGCCAGGGCACATAGTTTAGACACTGATACATGAATAATTATACTGTGGATATGGGTTAATTTGATGGAAATCCCTGCAGCTATTTAAATGCTGTTGTGGAAGAAATATTTAATGACTTAAAAATATACACATTATATTAAGTGAAAGAAAAATTTGCCCTATAGTATCTATAGTTTGATCTTGTTTTTATAAAATAATAAAGAAAGCAGTCTATAGAGAGAAAGAAATGCATAGAACAAAGCCTGGAGAGATGGTCACCAAAATATTGTTAAGTGCTAAAAGTTGTTTATTTTTTTATTTGTGTTTTTCTGTTTTTAGAAGTTTTTCTGAAATGAGTCTTTTATTGTAATGACACAAATAACATTTTTGTTCTTGATGAATTAGGATGAATTATGCTTGGAAATTAAGGAAAATATCCTGTTCCCATCATACTTTTTATTAATTAACAATAATTTCTCAAATACCATCAAATATCCAGTGAATGTTCAAATTTCCAATTATCTCATAAGTGTCATAATACTTTTAAAATTTACAGTTTATTTGAATCAGGATTAAAATAAGCTCTTTTCTTATCCCCCTTGTAACATATTCGTTGAAGAAATCACGTTATTTGTTCAGTGGAATTTCCACATTCTGGATTTGGCTGACTACGTTCCTGGGGTATCATTTTACATGTTTCTCTGTCCTCGGTATTTCCTGTAAGTTGGAAATTCGATCCAGTGGCATGATCTGATCTAGTCTGATTTTTTTTTTTTTTTTTTGGCAAGATAACTCCATAGGCGGTGGTGTGTCTTCCATTAAGAAACACATGATGTCTGGTTGTCTTTCTTATTTCAGTGTTAGCAACCATTGATGATTAATGCCTTGATCCATTAATTCCAATTCACCCATTAATTTTAATGGGTAAATATATTTTTATTACAGTTTAGATACAGCAGTGGGCTAAACTCTTTGAACTGGTACCATTCTGATGTCTGTTGTAAGCCCAGGCTTCACTCAGTCAATCAGTGACATGAAGCAATTGCACATAGGATCTGGAAACAGACTTGACGCTCCCAAGAGCAGAAACAAATCTCTGTAATATACAGCACTGTTAGTTTGAAGGATGGCTTCTTTTAGAAAGCTTTGCTTCATAAATAGTAGAATGGAAATATTGTTCCAATTTGCTGGCAGCTGGCACCACATTGTGTGCCATGCACAAATATTCATCACCCACCCATAGCTCCCATCTTTGATATTTACCAAAGCACCAGGGGGTCTTTCACTCAATCACAACTTCTGTTGTTATTTGTACAATTATCTGGAAAGGAGCAGCAACCTCAAAACCTGGGGAGCCAGTTCATTATTCTGATGATTGTTGTCTTCGCTGGTGCTCAGAAGTTCAGGGGACAGATGGGAGTCGGGGAAGCCAGATGCCTGCACGATTCCACCCTTGGCAAGCAAGCCCAGCAGGCCCTAGCTGGAGCCCTCATTTTAGGAAGGAAGGGGCAGAGGCTGAGTTTGGGGAAGGGCAAGTCACCATGACATGCGGGTCATTTTAACTCCATCCTTCCTGGAGCCCAGGGATCACGTTCAGCAGAGTGGTGAAGACAGGCCATTGCCACGGTGGGTTGGGGTCAGGTTGGAGGATGGCCGTCTCATCCACTGGATGGCCAGGATTGAGGATTTAGCAATGTAGCGATGTCGAGTGCTTTCAGCCTGCCTGTCTGCAGAAACAGATGGCTTGGGAGGCAGGCAACCCCAACCTGGCCTCCCCAGGCTGCTGAAGAGTAAGCTGGTGCCATATGGGGGCTGGAGGAGCAAGAGCAGATCTCCATCGAAAAGGTTAGACTAGCAAACAGTTCCCAAAGACTAGATTCACACTAGAGACAGGCCGGGCACAGAACTGACACCAAGGGAAATGAGATAGCTTGCTCAGTTGCTAGCTTCCACTCTGCTGGTTTCCTTGCGTCTGATGACTCACTGAGCCTCTCGCAGTTGTTGTCAGTGCTAAACCCCAGAAATGTGGGCTGTGGGCTGGGAAGGCGAGGTTCTAACTAAGTCCGTGCTGACGACATTGGGTTGGGGGTCTCTCCTGTGTCCAGGTTTATGATGGCAACAACAACTCCGCCCGCTTACTGGGTGTGTTCAGCCACTCTGAGATGATGGGGGTCACTTTGAACAGCACATCCAGCAGTCTGTGGCTTGATTTCATCACCGATGCTGAGAACACCAGCAAGGGCTTTGAACTGCAATTTTCCAGTAAGTCTTTCTTGCATCTTTGTGGACAATGAAGGCAGCCTTCCCATTGTGTTCATTTATTTGAGCTCTGCTTGCCCACTAGCTACAAAGAATGTGCTCTTAGAGTCTGTTTTAAAACCCAGTGAGTGTCTAGCCACAGGCGAATGGATAAACAAAATGTGATATGTCCATACAGTGGAATATTATTTGGCCACTAAAAGGAATAAACTGCTGAGACATTCTCGAACATGGATGACCCTTGAAAACATGATGCTAAGCGAAAGGAGCCTGTCGTGAAGGCCACATATTGAATGATCCCATTTATATGAACTTTCCAGAAGAGGCAAATCCATGGAGACAGAAAATCAATGGGTAGCTCCCCAGGGCTCAGGGAGTTGGGGGAAAGTGGGTATAGAGCTTCTTTTTGAAGTGATGAAAATGTTCTAGAACTGATTGTGCTAATATTAATAGTTGCACAACTCTGTGAATATATCAAAAGACATCAAATTGTATACTTTAGATGGGTGAATGTATGGCAGGTGAATTATATCTCAATATAGCTGTTAGCAGGAAAAAACTCAATGAGTATATTTAAGGTTCCCGTTACCTGGCTCTAGGCCGTCTGGCAGAGGGATCTTCACCTGGTACAGCAGGTGGTTCAGCGGAAAGAGGATTAAATAGAGTCACCTTTGAATTCCATTTCTATCATATGACAATTGTGTGAACAGTTCATTCAGCCTTCCCACATCAATGCTCTCAGTTGTAAAATGTAGAAAATTATACCTACCTGTAAGACTCCTGTGGATAACAAACGAGAGATAACACACGCACAGCACCATATAGTGGGAGCTCTGTATAAGTCTGTTTCCTTTTCCAGCCTTTTTCAACAGAGCATGTTTAAGCAAGTCATAATTGAGCTCTTAAACGTGCATTTAAAGTGACGTTTCCATATTACCCTATCTTATCAGAATGTCTCAGTGAGCACAATGGAAAGAAAAACTCCTGCCAACAAAATGCTATGGGGTCAAACAAAAGAAATAGAAAATCCAGACCCTAGGCCTGAAAACTATTAAAGCTGAAATCATTTACATATAGCAACAGGGAAACTAGTGCTCCTCAACCGTGCATAGAAATGTGGAGGGAATCCTGAGTGTTGAGTTTATCAGAACCTGGGGGTGGTGGCTAAGGAATCTTCCTTGAGGACGTGGCTTTGAGGGAGGAGAGGAAGCATGGTTTCTGCCACGGTAGGTCTTGCTCACTCCACCTCTTCTCTCTTTACCAGGTTTTGAACTCATCAAATGTGAGGACCCAGGAACCCCCCAGTTTGGCTACAAGGTTCATGATGGAGGTCATTTTGCAGGGAGCTCTGTGTCCTTCAGCTGTGACCCTGGATACAGCCTTCGGGGCAGCGAGGAGCTGCTGTGTCTGAGTGGGGAGCGCAGGACCTGGGACCGACCTCTGCCCACCTGCGTCGGTAGGAAGCCTTTTCCTCTGCAAGAAACCGCTCGGGTCTCTGGTAACCCTGGTCTAGCCCTGGTCTCATTCCGGTTGAGCTCCATGCTCCAGGGCCTGCCGGCCGCCTACCTGCACCAAATCCTCCTATTAGCAGGCGTCACGATCGCCTGCACCTTCTCCACGCCCTGGCTTTCACGCCTCGTTACACCCGGGCAGCAGCACAGTCTGGCAGGGTGGCTTGCCTTTGTCACGCATTTAGCAAGTGGGTCCAGAGCCAAGTCATGTCCTCAGAAGTCATGGGGAAGAGGTGGTAGAGTCCCTTAGAAAGGGAGAGGTGGCACTTTTGCCTGAGTTCCAGCGTTTCTTCTTCCAAGAGTCAGACGAGTCTCCAACTCACTCTGGGTCTCAGCTCCCCTATAGGTAAAATGGGTCTCATGTTCCCCTTTCTAGGGGAAAGATCGAGATCATTAACTAGCATCAATCTCGCTCTAAGAAAGAATGCAGCAATGAACTTACATCTCCTCAAACCTGTGGTTCTTCCAGAATACCAGCAGAGGCTTTCTAGAGGCGTTATGTGTGCATCACAGGACAAAAGATGGTGGTTCAAGGCTGAAGTGCAAAATAGCCAATATCGGTCATTCTGTTTGTCTGGCCTTTTCATCTCTCGCCACCCACCTCCCCGGTAATGGGGATCCCCACCACACTGCTTCATCCTGTCTCCCCAGCACCTGGCCTTGCCCTCTCTGCACCCCCTTCCCCCGTCCCCATGCAGCACTGGCTGATCTTGTAAGAACAAAACGTCTACTGAAAAAACATGGAAAAACAAGTCCCACATTGCCAGAATTGCTGCAAGTGTGTGTCTGGATGGAGACGAAAAAAAGAAAGAAAGAGTAAAGCCTGTTCCCTGCCCTTGGGGAGCCCATACTATAGCAAGGAGAATAGACACATAAACAGATAATTATCATACCAGAGAAGCACTATAAAAGGAGTTATGTGCAACGTGTTGGGAGGATATGGGAAAGTTTTACATGGAGGTGGTATTTCAACTGAGACTTGGAAGGATGGGTTAGAATTCACCAACAGGAGGGACGAGGTGAGGATATAGACATTCTGGCCTGAACAGGTGCAAGGGCTGAAGGCATGAACTTAGATTAGACTCTCAGAAAGGGGACAGACCAAAGCAGTGGCCTTTCCATAGCCTCTAGGTTCTTCCTTTCCTTTTGTCCTCAAGGTTGACCCAGTCTGCAGGTGTATCCCTTCCCTCTCTCCCTTCCTCCCTCTCATCCCTTCTGTCTTCCCCATACCAGGCCCTGTGCAAGGCACTAGGAATTCAAAGAGAAGCAGATCCCAGGTATCCGGGGAGGTGCCTGCATAAACAGACGGCAGCATAATGCCACAGGCAAGCAAGCCAGAGCACACAAAATGCAAAGGAGGGGTGATGATTCACATATAAGATAATTATTTGCTTTGCAATAAAAAGAATTCACTGTTAGATTCCTATGAATATCAAATATACTAGCTGGGGCTGGGTGTGGTGGCTCACACCTGTAATCCTAGCACTTTAGGAGGCCACGGTGGGAGGATCGCTTTAGGCTAGGAATTCAAGACCAGCCTGAGCAGCATAGCAAGATCCCACCTCTACAAAAAGTAGAAAAATTAGCTGGGTATTATGGCATGCATCTGTAGTCCCAGCTACTCGGGAGGCTGAGGCAGGAGGATCCCTTGAACCCAAAAGTTTGAGGCTGCAGTGAGCTACGATGACACCACTGCACTTTAGCTGAGATGACAGAGACAGACCCTGTCTCAAAAACAAAAAAAAATAAAATGTTCCAGTTGGACTGGACTGATTGGATCCTCTCAAGCCACATTAGTGAGAGCATTTATACTTAGAAACCTGGAGGCCTTCCGCATGGAGACTCCCTCTGGCCCCACTGCTATTAGAAGAGTGAGGTTTGTGTATATTTTTATATATGTCGTGTTGTGGTAGACTTCATCCTGGTCTACCAGAAATGGCTGCCATGGCTTAAAGCATCCAAAAGTTTTCTTCACTAATGAGTGGACTCTGCAGCCCAAACAAAGCAGCCACGGCTATAGGATGGAAGAAAGGAAAAGACGAGAAAGAGCAGTCTTCAGCCTTGATGCTGGTGGATCTGCTGCGTGCCAGCCCACTCGGCCCCCTCCTGCCACCCCCTGGCCCCAGACCAGGTGTCCTGTGGGGAAAGGAGCAGGTGTGTCTGTGATGACGGGCTCCCCATGGCTGCTGCCTCCAAACACTTGCTTTCTGGGAAGCAGGAGGGACTTCCCCATCTGGAATATAGACGGAAGCTCTAGCCAAGGACATGGATGATGTCCTGCCACCTTTCCAGCTACCTCCTCTATTTGTAGAGCCAGTCAGGCCTCCTCCCCACAAATTGTGGTTCATCCTCTGACCAACGCCCTACTCCCTGCCTTGGCCCCATTCAGCCTGGTGCCTTCCAATCAGGCTGCACCTCGCATCCCAGGAACACCACTGAGGGAGGGCTCCCAGCAAGGCGTGAGCAAAGTATCTGGTAGAGAGCCCCTCCCCCAGTGCTTCTTTAATGGTCCTGTGTGAAGCCAAGGGGTTCGTGAGATATTTGTTGGGTCCTTTGTAGCAACAGGTAAGGGTCAGTCTTCCATCTGTGACCTTGATCCCTTCTCCTATTTCTTCTAGCATCTTGCCTGATCAACTGCTCCCCTCCCTAAATAGCTCTGCAATAGATATCCTCCTCTTCATTTTCACTCATGTGCCCTTGATTCAGACCCTTGTAGTAATTTGCCTGGAAAGCAATAAGCTTCTTTTGTTCATCTGACCATCCACCCGTCCATTCATTTAATAACTGTTTATCAAGCATCTATAATGTACCAAACACTATACTAGGCACTCGATGTGCAAATGTGAGTAAGACAAGGTCCCTGCTGCCAAGGAGCTTATAGTCTCATGATTTGAATGACTTGTTACACATACTGTGCTAAGTATCTACTCACATTGTAATTGAGACACAAGGGAGAACTGTGTCAACTCTGCCTGGGGAGGGGAGGGGTGTCACGAAAGGGATATTTGTCAGGTTGTTAGTCCAAGTGGAGACAGGAAGAGTCCCAGTTGCCTGGGCTTGTGGAGTTCATCAGACTTGGCTACACCACGGGGTTCAGGGAGGGGGCGTGGGAGGCCAAAGGGAGCCCCTCTGGTGGGCTTTATGGGCTCAACTGACGAGTTTGGGCTTCGTTCTGGGAATGAACGCAAGCAGCAACACGTTTGCATTTTATAAAGATCCCTCCGACAGCTCTGCCGAGGGTGGACAACGGTGCCAGCCTAGAGACGGTGAGGGCCTGGGCCCAGGCTCTAGCGATGAGGGCAGAGTAGGGTCAAATGTGAACATCGTCACATGGCTGCAGGGACTGGGTCTCAGAGGTAGAGCAGGTGGGGGACAGGAAGGGGAGGAGGCCAGGAGGAGCCAGCAGCTTCTGGGTTCAGTGACTGCCCGGATGGGGAGTAGAGATCTCTCCACTGGTCTCTCTGCTTCCATTTTCTCCCCTTCTGTTCCCCTTCAAACTGCTACCATGGTGATCTTTCCGACAAAGTTCGCTAATGTGTGACGTGATCAATTCACTCACACGTATAAACACCACAGTTCTTTCCTGCAGCAGTAAGTGTACAACAGCCTGGTGTATGACACCCGTCAGCCTGTGATGCTGGCCCAGCTTTCTAGCCTCGTCTGCCACCTCTCCCCAGCTCGTGCCCTGGCCTCCAGCCTGCCACGCGGTTCCTCACCTCCAGGGACTCTGCACCTGCCCTTCCCCCTTTCTGCAATGCCCTCTTCCTCCTGTCCTTTCCATCCCGCCACTGCCACCCAACCAACCTGCTCAACGCCTGCTCCTCCCTCAAGGGTCACAGGAATCCATGGTTCTCCCTGACTCTCCCTGCCCTGTGCTGGGGGAAACTGGTCACCTTTGCCACCACTTGCCATGAACGTGCCATTGTTAGGGCACACAGCACACACAGCAGCTGTCTCCTCTACTAGACTGTAAACTCTTCCAGAGGAGGGGCAGCATCCTGTTGACCTCTGTCCTCCTGGCAGCCAGCACAAGTCCTGTTGCTGGCAGCGAGCAGGCTCGAGTATGTGCATGTTCCTCCTAGGGAGGCTTGGAGGAGCTGGCCTACAGAGTAGGCAGTCAGCCCTGCACCCCAATTCCTTTTTTGTTTAATGGTGTCCAATTCAATTTTTTTTAATCTATTCACAGGGTTGTGCGACCACCACCATGATCTCATTTTGGAACATTTTGTTTCCCCAAATACAAACCAAATACCCCATTAGCAGTCACTCTCCATTGTCCCCTACCCCCAGGCCCTGGCAGCCACTAACGGACCTCTGTCTCTAAGATGTGCCTGTTCTGGATATTTCATATAAACGGAACCATGCGATGTGTGACCTTTTGTGTCTGGCTTCTTTCACTTAGCTAATGTTGTCAAAGTTCATCTATGTTATAGCGTTTATCAGAGCCCATGTTTCTCTTTACGGTTGAATAATATTCCATTGCATGGATTTACCACATTGTGTTTATCCACTCATCAATTGATAGACATTAGATTTGTTTCCATCTTCTGATTACTATGAATAATGTTATGAACATTCATGCTCAAGTTTTTCTGTGAACACACGTTTTCATTTCTCTTGGGTGTATACCTAAGAGCAGAATTGCTGGATTCTGTGTAACTGAGTTTAACATTTCAAGAGACTCCCACGCTGTTTTTTTTTTCTTTTATTTCAGCATATTATGGGGGTACAGATGTTTAGGTTACGTATGTTGCCCTTGGTCCCCCCCCCAAGTCCGAATTTCAAATATGTCCATCCTTCGGGTGGTGCGCATTGCACTCTTTGTGTATATAAATATCCGTCTCCCACGCTGTCTTTGAAAGCGGCTGCACCATCTTCCATTTCCACCAGTAATGCAGGCAGGCTCCAGCTTCTCCACATCCTCATCTACAATTGTGATTTTCTGTCTTTTTGACTTTAGCCATCCCCATGGGTGTGAAGTGGCATCTCATTGTGGTTTTGATTTGTATTTCCCTAATGACTAACGATGTCAAACATCTTTTCATGTGCTCGTTGGCTATTTATATATCTTCTTTAGAGAAATGATTATTCAAATCCTTTGCCCATTTTTAATTGGGTTATTTGTCTTTTTACTGTTGGGTCATAGGAGCTCTTTATAGGCTCTGGATACAAGTCTCATCCAAGGACCTTTTTATATGCTGTGTTCAATCACCTGGAATGAACAAGAGGGACTCGGGCACACAGGGGAGAGGAGCCTCTGAGTGACTGCTGCCGGCTCAGGCCACCCCATGAAGCTCACTCTTTTGGGATTTCTTTCAGCTGAGTGTGGAGGGACAGTGAAAGGAGAGGTGTCGGGGCAGGTGCTGTCGCCCGGGTATCCAGCTCCCTATGAACACAATCTCAACTGCATCTGGATCATCGAAGCAGATGCCGGCTGCACCATTGGGTAAGTGTCAGGGCTGGCAGAGTGACCATTGCCAGCTGTTCGGGGAAGCCACCCACTGATGCCCAGGCCCGCCTGCCTCACCTGGAGGCCCCTGTGATCAGGAGTGGTTGCTGTGGCCCCAGGCTTGGGCCGGGTCCCATGGAAAGGCCAATCCCCGCCTCACAGGGCTGCATCCTGAGTCCACGCACCTCACCGGCCTCCACAGCACAGTGACAGCTCAGTGGCTGAGGGCATGGGCTTGAAGTCACAGAGTCCCTGGTTGGAATCCAGCCTTTCCACTTACTGTTTGCAGGACTTTGGGCAAGTCCCTTAACCTCTCTGAGTCTCACTGTCTCCTGTGGAGCATGAGTGTCAGGATAACGCAACATGGAACATACTAAATGTTTAATAACAGTTGTCGTGGTTATTTCTAAGACAATTAGTAAGGGTCAGCTCAGAGCTATGTGACCCCAGGCAGGTTGCTCCCCTCTCTCAGTCTGAGTTTCCTCATCTTTAAAATGAGGACAAAAATATTTGTATTTTAGGGGTGCAGAGGGAATAAATGACAAAAGCCCAGCAGTGTCTGGTACATGGTATATACTCCCTCAAAATACAGCTTCCTTCCCCCATTAGCACCTGACTCACAGGAATCCTTCCTGGACTTCCAAGGGGTCAGAGAAGAAGGGAGTATCACCCTTTATTGAGCACAGAGCCTGTCTTATTAACTCTTCTCAATAGCCCTACTGATGATAATAATAAGCCCTGATAATAAATAGACACAATTATTATTGTTCCCATTGTATAGATGAGAAAACTGAGATTCCAAGAGAATGTCTAGCATGTCTAAGTTTGCACAGGGACTCAGAAAGCTGGGATCTGAAGCCAGGTCTTTCTGAATCTTCACCCTATATCACACTCCTGGCAAAGCTGGGCCTTGGGCTGTGGTTCAGGTGAGCTATGAGGAGAAGAGCAGGTTGGGGTAGCAGGATGAGCAGAGGTGTGAAAAGGAAGATAGAACAAGGGAATTGGGAAGGAAAGAGTCAGGCTGGAGTAGGGGATACTTGTGGGTAAGGAATGGGAGATAGATAGGGTTTGAGTGTGGCCTGGTTGTGAAGGATCTTAAATGCCAATAAATAAGAGGGAGCCATGGTAGGTTCTTGAGCAGGGTTTGTCCACGAGCGTTATTTGCAGCGCAGAGAGCTCCTGGGATGGCAACCATCAGGAGTCCATTGCAGTGATCCAGGAATGAAGTGTTGAGGATTTGGAAGAGTGGGGGGCCAAGCAAAGGAGCAGATGTGTAGCTAGAAGATCCCTGCCCTCGAGAGTTTGCAATTAGGGAGAACTGGCTGAAGGGGTGTGTTGCTGTAAGAGAAATAGATGTTCACAGATGTGTGCGTGTCCTTAGACTCAGTTCAATTAAAACTAAAGAAATGTACTAAGTGTTTACTATGTGCAAGTTTTCAACCTAACCCCTGTGCAAAATGAGGTCAGCGGCACTCTCAGGGACTTTGCACTCTTCAGGGGAGAAGCGAAATACACACGTTCGTCCTGCACACCCCTGCTGGGACAACCTGGAAGCACACCTGGTTGATTCACCCTCTGATTAGAACCTTCCAGTGCACCCCCTGCTCACAGAATGAAAGCTAAACATCTCGTCCCGGCTCCCAGGGCACTGTGGCCTCAGCCTACCTCCCTGACCTTGTCCACCACTTCTCTTCAGTGACATTCCAGCAAAGTGCAGTTACTGGTGACCCCTGTACATAGACAGGCTCATGGCCGAGCTCTGTGCCTTTGTTTCCTCATCTGGAATGCCCTTCTCCCTCCAAAGGCTTCTGTCTAAAATTCTCCATCCGTCAAAGTCAAGTGCAAATGTCAGCTCACCCAGGAAGTCATTCCTCATCCCCTCTCTTGGAGGACTCCTAGGAGTCATTTCTCCCTCCTCCACACTCCCATTGCCGATGGCCTCTATTTGCCTTATGTCCCTGGCCACTTTTCCCCATTATTTATGCTTGCGCCTGACCTCCCCTCCTGGAGCTGTGTTCTATGCCTGATTGATCTTCGCGAATCTACAGTGCCCAGGGCTCAGCAAGTGTCAAGTGTTTGATGAGTGAATGAATGAATAAATGAATGAAGCAGGACTCGAGTATAAACGAGTTATATGACTAGTGGATCCATGATAGTCCTTCAATAAATAGTGAATGAACAATGAGTGAATCAACAGCATAATGACTATTTGGCTTTAATATTTCACACATATGCAAATCAGGAGGTTTTCCCACTTTCCCAACCTGGACCATCATTCATTCATTAATTGGTTCATTCCCTCTCGTAACAACTACCTGTTTGTTTACTACATGGTCGTGCCTGTGCGAGGTGCTGGCGTTACGTAGATGAATGAGACCAGGTCACTGTCCACCACGATGACCACCACTGTCCACCACAGAACTTGTATGCACAGAGCAAGGCAGTGGCTTAGGGAAGAAGGGGAATGAAAAAGTGGGCAGGAGGAGGTGGGGAGAAGTTGTCCTGGAAGGCTGACACGAGAGCCGAGACCTGAGGGATGGAGAGGAGGTTGCCAGGTAGCCGAGGAGGAAGGTTGGTGGGAGGGACGGGGCCTCCCAGGCGGAGGAAGTGAAGCAGTGTGGCCAGCCTCAAGGAGCTGGAAATGGCTCCCGTGGCTGGATGGCCGCCTGCGGCTTGCTGGGTGGCAGCATCTTGGGGGCTAAAGCTGGTGGAGGAGGCTGCCACAGAGCGAGGACGGCCTCGGGGGCTGCGATGCTGCGTTTGGGCAGCTCCTGGCAGCTTTGTGGCAAATGGGTGGGATGGAATAGGCCCCAGTGAGGGGGCCTGAACCCAGGCACTGGCAGTGGAGATGGAGAGATAGGGACAAATTCAGGGGACATTCAAGTGGTCACACCAACTGATCTTGCTCTCTTCAGTAGATATGGAAATTGAGGTTTCTTCACTTTCCTTTTTTGCTGGGTAACATGCAATATGTAAAACATAGGGAAAAGTTGGAGGAACAGTACATCAAGCGCCTGTATACCTACCACCCAGACTCAGCGACATTTTGCTGTATGCGCTTCCTCTCTTTCTTATTTCCTTCCCATCTTTTTCCCCCCTTTTTGCTGAATGACACAAAAGTACATTTTAAACATCATGATATTTCATTCCTAATTACTTGGGCACACGTCTTCTAAAGAGAAGGGTACACTCCACCATGACATAGCAATGGTAGCGTACCCGAGAGCTGTAGCATTAATTCTCCGGGAATTAAAGTTTCGGACAAGGACTGGGGGAGAGCAGGGCAGATGTAGGAGCGACTGAGACATGGAAAGCACGAGAAATCAATGGAGGAATTTCTGGGCAGGAGTGAGGAGTGTTTGCTCTGCTGAGAATGCTGGGCGTGCAGGTGGTGGGGAGACAGGAGGCTCCCTTCCTAGCCCTCGGGAAAACGAGATTGAAACAAATACAGGAAGTGTCCTCTCCAGAGTGGTGTGGCCAGAAACACGAAGTCATGGGGGCTGCTGAGTGTGCGTGTGGGGACCCCGAGACAGGCAGTAGTGGGAGGAAAGTGAAGATGCCATCAGTCCTCAATCTGGAATGCTTCTTGAAGCCACAGCAACCTCCAAGGGGCTGATGCTAAGTAAGCAGAGGACAGCTGCTGAGAGATGGAGATGGGGTGATGAGACACCTTCCCTGCCTCATTCGGTCCCCTGGGGCAGCCTGCATCATGCACGCCTGTCCCTGCGCCTGTGCTCGCTCCCTCTCCCTCTGCCCCTCCCTCCCTCTCTCTTCTTCCCCCCTTCTTTCTCCTTTTCTCCTCTTTCTCTCTCTTACTCTTTTTCTCTATCTCTCCTTCTCTCTTCCACTTTCTCCCTCACTTCTCCACCCCCACACACACCCCTCGCTTGAATAACCAGAAGCAAAGTTAAGGGAACTCGTAACCACAGTTAGACAAACATGGAAAGCCCCTTTTGTGTTTGTGTCCTTATTTAGTTGTTAGCTTTTCCACTGGGAATGTCTGTATAGAATTTTTCATATCAAAAATAGATACTCATTTTTTAACTTCAAAGTACAAGCAATAAAAAAATTTATAAAGTAGAAATCAAATGTTCCCACAATCTTACTCTGTAATCTTTTTTATTTATTTATTTTTTATGTTATTATTTTTCATGTTTTTATTTTTTCAAGACAGAGTCTCACTCTGTCACCCCGGCTAGAGTGCAGTGGCATCATCACAGCTCACTGCAACCTCAAACTCCTGGGCTCAGGCAATCCTCCTGCCTCAGCCTCCCAAGTAGCTGGGACTACAGGCGCATGCCACCACACCTGGCTAATTCTTTTCTATTTTTGGTAGAGACAGGGTCTTGCTCTTGCTCAGGCTGATCCTGAACTCCTGAACTCAAGGGATTCTACCACCTCGGCCTCCCAGAGTGCTAGGATTACAGGCGTGAGCCACTGTGCCTGACTCTTTCTCTATATTCTTACTCCTCCTCACCCCCCACGTAAGATAACCATGATATCTGTTTGTTCTGCTTATCCTTTTAGATATTTTATGTGCCAATATGTATATAAAGCAAATGCAATAAACATGGTTTCTAAAACAAGATCAGCTCAGTGCATGGCCCAGTGACTTGCCTTTTGTTTTGCCACTTAATCATATATCATCATCTTATCATGTCAATAAATATAGATCCGCCTCATCCTGTGTGATGGCTACAGAGAACCTATTGTATGCATAACCATAATTTACCTACTCCCCGACTGATAAAGTGAACATTTTCAGCTTTTCACTCCAATGAACATCTTCATCCATGAATCTTCGAGCAGTTTTCCATTTATTTCCTTAGGATATACTCTTAGAAGGCAAAGTCTGATACATGACCTCAAATTTCCCTCTAGATATTTGTGGGTGCACCAGAAGTCTATGGGAGGCCGGCTTCCCCTACAGCACTAGATGTTGTCGATCCCGTTCATCTTTACCAAGTTCGTGAACAAAACGATGTTTGTCTTTGCTGCTTCCAGTTCTTTGTATATTTTTCTTTTGGGGAATTTGTCTTTTTTGTGTAGAATGTTCAATTGGGCTGATTTGTAAATAATTCATAATTTGTTCAGATTTCTTTTAAACCCAAGGGTATTTAAGAATTTTTAAAAGTTGCTAAGTGGTTATATATTTTGTGTGATCTTTTCTATTACTTTTATTTTTCTGCACTGTGCCTGTTTATTTTTTGAAATGTTTTGTTTTATTTATGTTCCATGGATATTTAAGAATATGAAAAGAGTACAAGAATTTGTATTTCTTTTTACATAAAATGTATTATGCTTTCTTTCAAACAAACCATATTATGCCTCCATATTGCTTTCTTTTATTTTTAACTCTTCCTGTTGTTAGCTGATCTGATTTAATTGGCTCCGTTTTTCTTCTAGTGATTTGAAAATTCTATATCCTCTTTTTATTCTGCCAGCGATCTTGTGTTTTCATTAATTCAGTCTTCAACAATAATTATCCTGTTATTTACTACCCCTTTATTTTGGAAATCTTGTTTTCGTTCTGTTTTTATGTGAAGGAAACTACATTTTTTGTTTCCAGACTGCTCTTGACAGCCTACTTTTGTTTTTATTGACAGCCTACTTTTGTTTTTATCAATATGCTATCATCCTGCATCTCTCTGAGAATACTATTTATGTTTTGTTTTACAACGTTGTCTGTTTCTCCCGCATCGACTGCATTTTGCAGTTGGGTCATTCGGTTTGATGATTCAGGTGGGTTTTTTTATGTCCCATGAGTTTGACTGTTCATTCAGTGTCATGTCAGAGCTAAGAGCTGGACTCTGGTACCAGACTACCTGCCACTCTTATTAGCAATGTTGCTTCGGGAGCTCTTTAAGCCCTCTGTGGCTCAGCTCTCCTATCTGTAAGATGGTGAGTAATGAAACTATCGTAAGTTTGCTATGAGGATTAAGTGAGTGAGCACACACAAAACACTTAGAATATGGTTGGCACGTAATTCCCAAATGAGGACAAGCAGAAGCTGGGTGGACAGTTGTCCATTTTATCCAAGCAGGGCATCCCTGAGCACAGCAGGCTGTCAGTTGCCCTTCAGGGTCTCAGGTGGTGGGCAGAAGCAGGTGTCCAGGTGGGATGTGGACGAAGCAGCAGGTCAGCCCATGAGGTTGCTTCCAGGGACACAGGCAGGGGAAGGCTTTCAGGTGCCTCTCCCCACCCTGTCGCAGCCCTGACCAAGCACTTGGGGTTACCAGTGGGATCTGTGGCTAGGTTCACCCAGCAAGCTGTATAGGGATGTTTCCTCCCCAGGAGTGCCCAAGAGGGGCAGTGGGTGGCTGCAGGAACCTGTAGGATCACCCTGCGTGTGGTTACACTGGCAAGTGGGCCCTTCCTGGATGTGCCTGACAAGAGTGGGCTGGCAGGAGGACCCTTCTCTTGAACCCAGGTGGCATCTGCACCATTTGGCAGGTGTTTCTTCCCAAGTGTCAAGAATGGGGCAGGTGGCCGATGGACTCCATCCAGGCCTGGCAGCTCGCAGCAGGAGAGCAGGCCGATGAGCTGCCCCCTTCCTGGCACTCTTGCTGTGTCATCACTACATAGAATGTGTAAGCTTCATCCCACGTGGGAGGGACTTCTTCTCAGTTTCCAGTGTTGGGGCTGAGTTTTCCTTTTTATAATCAGTGAGCCAGCTTGGATGAAAATTGGAGAAGAAAGGGATGCAAAGCCTTTTGTTCTTGGTGCTGCCCCTCTGCCTGACATTTATCGAATATCCACAACATATCAGGTCTGGACCAGTTCTTATTGTCCCCATTTGACAGATGATATCACCAAGGCCCAGGAGGGATAAATTACCTACTTGAGGTCTCCCCGTTACCCAGTGACACGTGTTTTCAATGCGCTCTGTCTAGCTCTAGTCGTCACTCTTTCCAGTCTGCCGTTCGGGCCTTGGTCTAGATCCACGTGACAAAATACGCCCTGAATCCCTGCCCTATGCCAGAAACTGTGCCCCTGTGCATTGGGAAACACAAATATCTGACTAAGGCCAGGACTTATCTACCAGGGGTTCACATTCTAGTGGGGAAATAGTCAAGCAAACAGGTGCCTCCAAGACAAAGTAGATGCTATAAGTGCAAGCCAAGCAATGGAGCTCAGTGATGGAAGGGAGAGGAGATCTGCCTGGGGGTGCAGAGGCGATCTTTCCAACTGGGGGCAGGGGAGAGAAGGCATGAACATAGGGGCAAATATGGGGTCTGTCCAGGGAAGGGTACTCACTAGATGTGGCTGGAGCTGCGTGTGAGGAGTAAGGTTGTGTGGGTAATGAGGGGTCCCTGCAGGACCCTGCGTGCCAAGATGAGAACTCTGAATGGATTTTTCAGTATAACGAGGAGCCTTTGGAACATTTTGAAGACTGTAATGATGTTCAGATCAATTCAAAAACTTGGAGAATTTACTCAGTGCCAGGCATTCTGCCAGGCACTGAGGGTATAAATATAAATAAGAAATGGTCTTTTCCCTTGAAGGTCTCAGTGTTATAGATAAAAATTATATCAGTTAGGAGTGGCAATAAAAAACTGACTAAAGCTGGCTTCAACAGATGGGGGTTCATTTTTCTCCTGGAACAAGAATCTGAAGGTCCCATCCAGACCTGCCACAGCTGCTCAGGAGGCCGTAACCCCTTCTTCTTGCTCTGCTGTCCTGAGGCTCTCATCCTCATGGTCACCTAGTCAGCTGCTGCAGCTCCAGGCGTCATGTCTGTGTTCCAGTCTAAAAGAAGGGGGAAGAAGAAAGGGAACCCTCTCCTAGTGAGGGTGTGTATATTTATTTGGGAAGAACCACCATCCTTAGAGACATCTTCCTACATCTCATTAGTCAGAAATTGCCACGCCTGGCGGAGGGAAAATGGGAAATTAATTTTGCTTTGCTTTTAGAGTCTCAATAGTAGAGACAAATGAGACGTTTGGAAATGGAGAACAGATCATCCAACCTACGGTGTCTGCTACCGAGTCTAACATAATGTGATAAATGCTATAGTAGAAGTACGCGCGAAACACAATAGAAAAGCGTCTGCGAAAAGAGATCATAATTCTAGGTGGCAGTTGGGGGTGGGGAGCTACAGACAGGAAGCATTATTCCAGCTGCACTTTGAGGAGCAGTAGGAGTTCCCCGTGCAGATGGGGCTAAGGACTTCCCAGGCAGGTGACAGAGAGGAAGGTGTGAATGAATGTACTTGCTGCTTCTGGAAGAGGCATTGTCTGGGATGGCAGGGAGATGCATGGCGGCACTGCGGGGGATAAACTAGCCGGGAAACCAGGCAGCAGCCTAGCATGACTAAGGCGTCCTGGTCACATGCAGAAGGACTGGGTTGGTTGGGATTGAGGCTATCAATGGCTGGCTGTGTGGAAGGGGAGGAGGAAGGTAGAGGAGATTGTCCTTTGTGGGTGTGTTTTCCCTGCAGGGATCTGGGACCCATGACACTAGAGAACTTCTTGCTACTGGACATTCTGATTTCTGTGCCTAACACCCATAAAGCTCATATTTAGCTAATAGCCCCTGTTTTTAAACTGCAGGGATGCTTCTTAATGATTAATGCAGAGAGTAACTGAAAACTCTATTCTTGGATGTTGGTCACCATGCAGCGGGAGTTGGGGGGAGGCAGGGAGGGATAGTTTTGATTAACTAGGACCCCCGCCCAGTAGAGCTTGTCTTCCTGGGAGGATGCTGGGCTGGACAAACATCTGGCTGCGCCTGAAACTCGGATTCCCCTGCTGCAGTTTCAGATCAATCACAGGGCAGCAATTCCCCACTGTGGTCAGTGTTGCCTCCCTCTAACCAGCAAATGGGCAGCCAGCGCAGAGGAGGCAGAAGGCACCGGAAGTGAAGCTTGTGTTCACAGCTTTTGCCAGGAATTATAGCCGCAGGTTCAGCAGCTTCCAGAAGGTTTATTTTGGGGCACAACAGTGAGTTAAACCTTAAACAGGGAAGGTCTGTGTACTGGCACTGCAAGAGCTAACCTCCTGAAAGACCTGAACAGAGAAGCATGCACACAGTGGGGTATTCCTTTGTGAGATTTAAGGTTCCAAGCATGCACACAGTGGGGTATTCCTTTGTGAGATTTAAGGTTCCGACTGGCCAAAGGGAATGCAAATGTTTTTTGGAGGAGAAGATGTGTATAGCCTGGTAGGTATAAATGTAGTGTTAAGAAATGGTGGTGCTCTCTGGCAATTTACTTTTTCATGGAACACCTCTAGAAAAAGGAACACAAACTACTTCAAATTATCCATGTACAATAATCCAGCCAAGCTGCACTGGGGAGTTGAATTGGCCAGAATGCATCAACTCGAGTGCCAGTTTACAATCCCAGAAATGAATTCCAGCATTAGGAGGAGAATAAACAGTTCAACCAAAGAAATGCATGTACCTTGTTGGTTGACCACACTGGACCAGTATAGATCTCTCCTTTTCCCTTTGGAAAAAGTAAACAAATAAGCAAAAAATAAATTAAATACATGCTGCTTAAAACATACCATTTATCAGAAAGAGAACAATTTTCCTAAAAATAGAAAAACATTTTTTTCTGAAAAAGTTTTGCTTTAATAGACCAAAGAAAACTTAAATGAGCATAAATATAATATTCTCCTTTAAACATAAGAAATATGGATGATAAGTAGAAGATGGATGATGAAATGGGGAGGGGAGCCCCTGAGATAGACAGCGATGGAGGGAAGTAAGGAGTGCAAAGAAATTAAATCTACAATAACAGTTAAAATCCACAATAGCAGAGTTTACCTTGTAAAGAATAAAAGCATTAAAATAGTAGACAAGCCCAAGAATCTCTCTAAGACTACAGAGAAAAAATATGAAGGTGCAGAAATAATGAAAGAAAAGTAGAGAGATATGGAAGACAGAGTGCCAGTTAGGCAGCACAACTGCATGAGAACTATAAGCAAATGGAGCAGAAGGAATAATAAAATACACAAGGTTAGCAAACTGCTCTGAGAAAGGGGTGGGGGGGTGGAGTGATCATCACTAAAATATCCTCAATGAAAGGATTCATTGAGTTTCCTGGCAAACAATGAATTAGATACAACTTCATGAAAAGTGAAACCACTCCAAGGGGCTTCCTGGTCCATGAAGTAATTCAAGGCTCCAGGGCTTGTGTGAGGTAGAAGGGAATGGGGGGAACAGACCAAGGTTACAGAAGCTCAGGTGGGCCAGAGACTGCGAGGGTCCACAGATTCAGGGCCCAGAGCAAAGAAGTGCTATTGTTCAAAGTGCTGTAGAACGAAGCCTCTATGTCACGTATATAGAGGCTTCGTTGAACAATCAGCAAAGAACCAAGGTCAAGTGGGTGAGCAGAGTGCAAAACTCAGATGTTGAGCAAAGGGTCTGAGAAAGGAGAAGGCAGATTGATGTATGGGGCACCCCAGAGAGAGGCCCCGAGATGATGGCGCACGGGAGAGGAAGCCTAGATCTATTGTTACATGCGGAACAACTACTGACTGACCTGTGGGTAGGGAGAGGGAGCTGTCAGGAGCCGTGAACTGGTGCCCACGTGTTAAACATCATATTGCAAGGCAGAGATGCCCAAGTTCATTAAAAGAAAAAAGAATGCTGCTACACAGAAGAACAACAAAATACTAAAATAAAAGGTTGGGACAAAAGAATCACACATAAATAAAATATTGCTTTTCTTTTTTTAAAAAAAGGTAAAATTAAGGATTAAAAAAATTAAAGGGGACAGAATTAAAGGGGAGAGAATTCTTTCCCATGATGAAATGCATTGTCCACAGTAATGCTAACAGTCATGAATCTTTATGCACTAAGTAACCTAATGAGAAAACATACAGCAAAATCTGTTAGAAATACAAGAAATTAAAAATCGTTGTGAGAGACTTTAACACAATTCTCTTAGTCAAGTAAAAACAAATTAAAAAATAGAACAAAAATGGAATTCGTTTTAGGGATTTTACCATTTGTTGGGGTTTTTTTTCATGCTGCGTATGGGGCTCAGTGCTAAGTGCTTTGTATGTGATTTCATTTCTGATAATCCTCTTAGCGACACTGCTTGGTGGATTGACGTTACTGCCGTTTTACAGAGGGGTAAACAGGCTCTGCAAGGCCACCCCATCAGCTATCACAGAGTCAGTATTTGAACCCAGGTCTTTTACTCCACAGTCAGTGTTTTTTATTTAAAGAAAACATTTCTTCCAAAACAGAGACTCTGCCCCTCGCAGGGTCCCTGGCACATACAGGGCAGGCTCTGTCTAACAACAGGCAGACTCAGAGCCCCCAGGTACAGGGTGATGATGAAGAGAAGGCACCTGGTCCAAGGTCACCCAGCACGTGAACAGGAAGCACAAGGCAACAGCCTAAGTCCAGGGCACCAGTCACCACCCTAGAACATTATGCGGCTTTATCCGTGACCTGAAGCCCAGTTTCATTCTTTCACTTTTGAAAATAACCAAAGAATCTTTTTTTTTTTTTTTCCTTTTGAATACCATCTGGTCCCAGGAGAAAAGAGCCTTTGATTTTGCTCTAGACACCAATGCCGGCTTTGAGCTTTGGGCTGTCTTCTCGGTTTTTGCTCTTTGGATAGCATGATGCTTTAATTATTATTGTCTGCTATTATGATCATGGTTTAATTGCTGGTTTGCAGCTCGGGTAGCTTAAAGGGGGGAATTTGATAAAACAAGTATTATTTTCCTATTGTCCTCTTCAATGTCACTGAGGATAATTTAAGCTGCATTCTCATTTGGGGACAGGAGTGATTTCTGACCCCCTCTCCCCGCAGCAGCTGTTCGTTCACTTGCCATTTTCCCCTGATGCAAAGATCCGCCAGCAGGACTCGTATCTGTGCAGGGTCCACTGTGCCCCTGCGCTGGTGACAGTTGATGGGGAGCATCCAACACCCTTTTGTATTCTGGGGCCCGGTCAGCAGGCAAGTGACATCGACATGTCGAGATGCCATGGATTGTTTTCCTTCTCTCATTCTTGTTTGTCTTTCCATATGCAGTGGATACAGAGGAACCGCCTGTAAGCAGGGAGGTGGGAATGATCTAAAAAATGCCCAATGTGTCCAAGTTCCCTTCAGACTGAGAGAACTGCGGACACTAATCCCAGAAGTGAGTTTTGCCCGTGGACAGCACTCAGGAGGGGCAGGGCCCTGCCATGAGAACCGATGCCCTCCTGGCGTCTTGGATGTAGGCTCTGGCAGGAAATCTCCTATTGCTTAAAGCCGAGTGTCGTGAACCTTCCCACCAGCCTTTCCAGCAAAGTGTGGTGGAGTCTCGGTGGTGGGCTGGTGGGAAGAGGTGAGGGAACAAGGGCCAGGTGGGAGCACCCTTAGCTGGGGACCTGCTCTTGGAGGGTGTGGTGGGAGGTGGGAATGGTCTAGAAACACCGTGAGGAAAAGGCATGTGGAGATCTGACTTGAACAGGGACATCCCCACAGCCCAGGGCGTCCCTGCAGTTGCAGCCAGCTGTGAAGTCAGGGCCCAGCCCCAGCAGAGCAAGCAGCTTCTCAGGGCAGCCCCACGGGGATGGGAGAAAACCAGGGGCCAGTGGGGCCCAGGTACCTGCGCCGGCCTACTTCCTACGGCTGGACTACAGGTTATCCTGCGTGCCCAGGATACAACCCAGGCAAACCAGAGACCGGACTTAGGACACTGAGACCCAGTCAAGACACCTGCTTTGGTGGGCTCCTCCCTCACTGCCCTCAGCCCTGCCCCAGCACCATGGAAACTGGCCTCACTGGGACCATGGGGACTGCACCTTCCTTGCTTCTCTGCAGCTCGGACGTTATTGCCACTCCCTGAGCCATGGCTCCAGGTCTCAGCCAGCTGTGCCCCATGCTTTGCCTCCTGCAGAGCTTGTCGTTTCCTGGGTGGCCAGTCTCTCTGTCCCACCCGTGTCCTTGCACACCCTCTTTTCCCGCATTCCCTTTTCTTCTCACACTCCACCTCTGGCATCCGTGCTCATCCTGTTCATCTTTCGGGGCTCAGCTCAGTCGCAGCCTCCTCCAGGAGGCCTGGTCTCATCCCCTTGGCCCATGTGAGGGGCCTTCTCTGTCCCTTTACATATGGTGTGTAGTACACATGACACCAAATTTAGGGGCAGAAGGATGCCATATTCCTATCTGCATCCCTACTGCCTGGTGTGCTCTCTGCATCTAGTGCCTACTGTTTGTTGACTGAATGTGTGACTGTCAGCACGAGTATAGGCTCAGAGAACCTACAGGGCTGCATTTAGAGAGCATGAGACCATGGCTGCAGTATCCCCAGTTTCTCCTGGGTTTAGACTCAGCAGCTGGCTGTGGCCGAGGGTCTGTGTGGCTAGATCCCATCTCTTTAGTAGTGACAGAGCAAGATACAGTCATAATATCCAAGGGCTGGATGTGGGCAGTAAAGAGAAATCTCAGAACTTCCAGAGAAGTAGCCAGTGTCCTCCTTAGTGCATAGGATTTGTTTAAGTTGCCTCTTCCAGAGTGGCACATGCTTGGCAAGGACGGTGGGTGAGTTTGGCTGAACTACGGGAGTCCCTGAAAGCTGGGGAGCCACTCATCCCTTCATCAGTTCAATCAAACAACAAGGGGTTAGTGCAGGTCAGGCCTGGTGCCGGTTCCAGAGACGTAGAGGCGAATGAGACATGGCACAACTCAGCAAGGCAGGTGGCCAGTGGATGACACTGATTCAGCAGGAGCAGAGACGGGGGCACCTCACCGGACTGGGGCATGGGGAGGACATGGAGAGGCCTCACCCGATGTGGGGTGTCCTCTAGGAGTCGGATGGTATATTGTTCCACTAGTGTTTCCATAACAAACCGAATGGCTTAAAACAACAGCAATTTGTTTTTTCACAGTTCTAGAGGCTAGATGTCCCAAATCGAGTGTCAGTGGAGCCCTGCTCGCTCTGTAGACTCTGGGGAAGAAAATGTTTCATGTCTCTCTCCCGGCTGCCAGTGGTGGCCAGCGATCCTTGGCACTCCTCGGGCTGTAGACACGTCACTCTATTCTCTGCCCCATCTTCACAGGATCTTCGTCTCTGTGTCTCCTCTGTGTCTCTGCATCCAAATCTCCCTCTCTTTTCTTTTATTAAAATATCGGTCATTTGATTTAGGGCCCGCCCTGATCCAGTATGACCTCATTGTCATACTTGATTATATCATACCTGGTCCTATCTCCAAACAAGGCCACGTTCGCAGATAACAGGAGTTAGAACTTGGGCATATCTTTCTGGGGAGCACAATTCAACCCAAAACAGGTGGTATGGGGGGCATGTGCAGCGGTCCCTTCCAGGCAGAGGGGTGGCCCCGAAGCAAGAGACTAAGAAAAAAGTGGGTGGAGGGTGAAGAGAATGGGGGAAGAAAACCGGGGCTTTTCGTAAGAGCCGTGGTGCGTCCCCCTGGGGGTCTGACTTCCTCCCGTGGGGACAGAGGAGTGACTGGGTCAGAGGAGTGGCTCAGGAAGACAACCCTGGCCCTGGTGGGAGAGGTGGATTGGGAGGGTGGGAAGGAGGCTGGACCCAGGAGGGCCAGTTACTCTTTTCATGCCTTTGTGCACGCTGTTCCCTCACTTGCTATCCTCTTCCTCTCCCTCAATGTCCTCATGTTTTGCTTTGCCTTCTTCAAAACTGCTGCAAAGACACCTCCTCCTTGAAGCTCTCCCTGCCTCTCTGAATTAAAAGAAGCCAGGCCGGGCGCGGTGGCTCACGCCTGTAATCCTAGCTCTCTGGGAGGCCGAGGCGGGCAGATTGTTTGAGCTCAGGAGTTTGAGACCAGCCTGAGCAAGAGCGAGACCCCGTCTCTACTAAAAATAGAAAGAAATTAATCGGACAACTAAAAATATATAGAAAAAGCTAGCCGGGCATGCTGGCACATGCCTGTAGTCCCAGCTACTCGGGAGGCTGAGGCAGGAGGATCGCTTGAGCCCAGGAGTTTGAGGTTGCTGTGAGCTAAGATGACGCCACGGCACTCTAGCCCAGGCAACACAGTGAGACTCTGTCTAAAAAAAAAAAAAAAAAAAAGAAGCCAGTATAAAGGAAAGGCCTTTGACACCAGACAGACATGGTTCGAATACTGGCTCCGACCCTTACCAGCTGTTTAACCCCCTCCAGTTGCCTCTGTTAATCCCTTGGAACTTCAGCTCCCCCGTAGCAAAATGGTGAAAACAGGCTATGAATGACAGGGTTTTGTGAGGCTATTAGGCAGTATATACATAAAGTCGTTGGCGCATAGGAGATTTTCTACAAATGTCCAGCTCTCTTTTTTCTCCAGGTATTTGATAGCACTTTGTTTATCCCACTCTTTAGCACCTAGTGCTCGTATTATTATGTCTCGTGTGTCTCCTTCAATCAGCAGCAGCATCCTTCAGGGCAGACACAGAGCCTCACATGTTTCCGCAGCTCTCCGTACAGAGCCTGACACACAGCACGCTTCCCCCCTCCTCCCGGACACGGCCTGTTCTGTGTCTGCGGCCCAAAGAAACAAACACGCAGACAAGCAAGGCTTCCACGGGAGGGAAGACCTTTCCTCCTCTTCCTTCACTTCGGCACCTCCCCACTGGGGACACAGTGGGGACGGGGCCACAAAGTATATCAAAAGCCAAAAAAACACAATATTCACCAGCAGGGGAGCTGCTCGGACAAACCCAAATGTCTGCTTTGGCCTGGAATTATCTCTGTCGACCAGAACCTGTAGTTAGCATGCATAGACTCTGATTTCTAAAAGATGAGAAAAGCATTCCGTAAGAGTCTTAATAAATGTGGTCGTTTTGGCAAAACTGAGTCTTCACTGGCTGCCATCGTGGGTTGATAGTGAAAGGGGCTGCTAGCCCCCCGGAGGAGCCCCCTCGCTAATGTCCTGTATCCGCTCTTACCCTTGCCAACCTGTTCTCGCCCGGGCAGCAGGGGCGATCTTAAAATGAAAATCGGACCCTGTCAGATCTCCACTTAAAATCCTTCAGTGGCTTCCCTCGGCTCATAAGGTCGAATCCAGACTTCCTCCCGCAGCCTTGGCTCTGCCTGCCGCCCTGCGCCCAGCTTCCACCTCCGTGGCTCTCCTGGTGTTCCTGTGCCCTGGGCTGGCTCCCTCTGGGGCCTGCGCCCATGCTGCTCTGTATGCACGGAAAGCTCCCCCGACCTCCCATCCCACCTGCTCTGCACGTGGCCGCCCCTCTTGGAGCCTGTCATCTTGCTTAAACGCCACCTCCTCAGACAGGTCTTCCCGGCCACTCTGTTAAAGTGGCTGCTCTGCCTCAGCACTCGGCCGTTCCCTTCCCTGCTTTTGCCACAGCTGATAATCGTTCAGTGGGTTCGTGTCTGTGGCGGTATCACCCATCTCCGGAAGCTCCCAGAAGATGGCACCCCGTCTGTCATCGTCACTGTTATGTCCCAGCACCCAGCACAGAGGAGGGGTTTAAATAAATGGACGCTGTAAGAGGTTTGGGACTTGAGCCTCCTTCCTCTTGGCTGCCACACTGTGTTGTTTCTGCACACAGAAGACCCGGCTCGCCCTCCCCTCCCCTGCACTCCTCTACACAACGCCAACGCCAGGCCTTTGACTCTGACTATCAGATCAGCTAAGCCGAACGCAATGAACTGGCGTTTTCAATTCATGGTCTTGAATTCTAGGCCTTGAGCCTTTGTACGATTCACATGTAAACTACTGGTTTTTGAGAGAGCCTCTCCTGCCCGGGCCTGGCCCAGCCACGGCCCCTTCCTCCTGGAGACGTGGGCGGCATCGTCGGGGAAAGAGCAGAAAGAAGCGCTAAGGCCTGACCCGGGTTATTATGATATAATGGTCATTCTGCTCACTCTCTACCAGCCCTTGACCTCGGGCAAGTTTCTGACCCTCTCGGAGCCTTGGTATTCTCATTTTTAAAGATGGGACTGATGCTACCTACAAAATAAAGATGTTTGCGTGGACTCAGTGGGGTAACGTGAAAGTGTCTTACACACAATGGTTGTTACAGAAACATGTTTTCTTTCATTTCTACTCAGTCTCCACACTCTCGCGTTTCTCAGCTTCCCGTGAGACTGGGATTTCAGTCACTCGTTCATCGATTGCCTAACTCGTTCATTCGATCGTTCACCTCAGGGACGTCAGACGGTCTCTAACTAGAAGAGGATGAAGCCCTAACTCCCGTAGCTAGTTCTGGGGGCCACATTCCCTTCTCTCTCTCAATTCAGCTCTGTTCTCAGTGACATCCTAACACCCCCTGAACTCAAGGATGCAGCTGCCTTTCTTCCCAGACGCCCTCACCTCCTCTCTGTCCCAGGTCTTATCTCATATCATTAAATCCAAAGCAAACACACTCCTTTTCATGCCAGCCAAACTTCACGTCTCATTTCCTCCCTCCTTCCTTCCCTGACGAGTGCGGCCCTCGCCAGCCTCCCTTTTCCGAGAGCACATGCAGCACAGCACAGCTTGGTCCACTCTCATGATGGCTGCTGATTTCGCGGCACATCGAGCAACACCGAAAGCGGAGAAGGAAGCGGGCAGCGTGACCCGGCAGTGAGTGTGCGTGTTTGCTCTCCTACCTGGGGAGCTCCCCCTCCTGCTTTTGCATCCGTGCGGGGCCCGAGCCTCACACAGCTCTTGGTGGTGAGGACTCCCCGCCTCTATCTACGAAAGGCTCTACCTAGGGAATCCAAGACATTCCCTGGATCCTGTTAGTAATAATAGGTGATTGAAAATGAGAAACACACACACACACACACACACATACTCAACAATGAATAACTAGAAAATGCAACTAAAAATTAATCTTGCTCACAAAAACCATAAACTTATAGACTTCCAAAGAATGAATGATATCTACAATGTTCCTGGCTGGGGAAAATTAGTAACATAAAGACATCAATTCCCCCCAAATTAATCAATAAATGTGTGCAATCCCAATTAAAATCTCAGATTTTTTTTTTTTTGGAATTTGGTAACTGTAAAGTTCATCTGTAAGAGTAAATTTGGGAAATTAGCTAAGAAATTTGGGGGGGGAAATGAAAGGGTACTTGTCCTGTAAGAATATTAAAATTTGAGACTATGACTTCAGTCAGCTGAGTAGCTATGTGTCTGGTACCACAAGTAGAGTCCAGGGGTAAATGAGGGAGCACTGGACCCGAGAAGAGAGTCTAGGAACAGACCCACGGCCAACAGGACATTCGACCCAGCGGGGAGAATCCGTATGATTTACTTACAAGAGTGTCATCATTTCTCAGGTATTCACACGCACCACCCAGTGTCAGGCTCCTCCGAGGCACTGGAGCTACAACAGTGGTTTCATGAACGGTCCCACAGTCATGAAAATTATGTTCTAGTTAGGGAGAGGGAGGGTAAAAAAATAGGTAAGCTAAGTATAGACTGATAAATGGTAAGGAGGAAGTAAACAGATGTTTTGATAGACAAAATATGGAAGAGGCTACCTTACATCGGTGTGGGACAATTGAGTGTCCATTTGGAAAAATAATGAACTTAGCAACCTCAAAAAATAATACAAGTTCTGGGAAAATATTAAAGTTTTGTTTTTTTAATCATGTTGGGGGTAAGGTTTGCCCAAGCATAATGTGACATCCAGTATCCCTAAAGGAAAAGATGAACATGTATGATTATACAAAACGAATGATTTTTATACCAAATAGACACCATAGCAAAACTTAAAGGGAAAAATGTCACCAGACACTAGGATAAAATATTAGCAACAAATATGTCACATAAAAGAGAAATCAAAATATATAAAGATAAATAAAAGTAATAATGTATAATTAAATAGAATTTTAAAAGACCATTAACCAATTAACATGGATGAAGGGTACAGAGATACAAATGCCCAGTGAATATGCATGAAGATACCCAACTTCACTAAATTATCTAAACTCAAAATACCAGTGAAATTCCATTTTGGTGTAACAGATGGGGGAGTATTTTAATATAGAATATATTTACAACATCATAATATCTGACAGTGAGGTGAAGTTTAGAGAGAATAGTAATATTAATATACATAAATTGATACAATCATTTGAGAGCATAATTTAGCAGTATTTATTTAATAATTTTTAAATAGATACCCTTTGCCCCCCCAAAAAAATTATTCCTATGAGTCAACTGAAACAGAAATGTGCAAGGCTACATAAAGATGGACATGTTCCTTGCAGTTTTATGTGAAATAGTGAAATATAACAATGTCCATTTCTGCAGAAAAAAATGAAGGAGATATATATGTCCACAATACAGTATTAAGTGAAGAAAGAAAGTTACATAAAACTGTGTAAAATTTAGTCTCATTTTGAGGGAACACTCTATATGTGTGAATATATATATGGTTTTGTGAAAGAGAGACTTTTTAAAATTCAGTACATCTGTACATTGTTCGCCTTTTCCTGCCTTGAGCATGTCTTATTTTTAAAATTTAAGAAGCTGTTTTTAAAAAGAGATGGTGATAGATGGATTGGATCCTAGAACAGAAAAAAGACATCAGTGGAAAAACTGGTGAAACCCAAATACAGTCTGGAGTTTGGTTCCTAGTAGTACGCCAACGTTGGCTTCTTGGCTGTGGCGGATGGACCGTGGAAATGTGAGATGTTAACAGTGGAAGAAATGGTGAAGGCTCTGTGGGAATGCTCCGTATCACCTTTGCAACTTTTCTGTAAATCGAAATTATTCCACATCGAAAAAACTGATTAGCAGAGAGAGTCGCATAGGCCGTTAGCCAAGGCATCTTTGGCTGCCAAAACCTTTGGTCCCAGAAGAACTCAGGTTACTGCTGAGCTGTCTTGCTCTGAGAGCTCTGTCTGTGGCCTGCAGGCCCCCCACACGTGGAGACCCCTGCCTGGCCTCCTGGGGCGGGCAGGGGTTATCTAAGGGTTTCCCTCTATGGAAAACCGAGGTACAGTCTCACCCTGGCCTTCACTGCGGCTGGGCCAGCTTCTCAGAGACCCCACAGATCTCCCTGCCCTCCAGCCCCCGTGGTTTTTTACTTGTATCCTTTGTCCAAACCAGGCCCTGCCTTCTCAGCCTCCCCCTCCCGATCCATAATGGAAGGATATGGGCTCAGGAGTGACGCCTGGGGCTGCGGTGGTGGGGCGGACAGGCAGGTTAACAGGGTTGAGGAGAGGGGTGGCAGTGGCAACACAGAGTTGATAATAATAAACAACACGCACAAAGCCCATATCCCCTCGCCCTTGTCCATTGCTAGTGGCCCCAGGGGGAGGAGCTGGCCAGCTGGGACCCGGAGGAAGCTGCCGGACACCGCCATCTCTTGCTTTCTGCCGGCTTCACAGGGCGAGGCCTCGCCTGACAGGAAGCCCCCGGGAAGCAGGGGCTGAGCCCGGCGTGACCGCTGCCTCTTCTCCGTGCAGGCTCCACTTCCTGGTGTTCGACACGGAGGAGGTCCACGACGTGCTGCGCATCTGGGACGGGCCGGTGGAGAGCGGGGTTCTGCTGAAGGAGCTGAGCGGCCCGGCCCTGCCGAAGGACCTGCACAGCACCTTCAACTCGGTCGTTCTGCAGTTCAGCACCGACTTCTTCACCAGCAAGCAGGGCTTTGCCATTCAGTTCTCAGGTCTGTGTACGCCCCCTCCAGCCCCTCTCCATGCGTCCTGCCACACGACACCCACCTCCTTCTGGTCCCTCCTCTCTTCCATTTCTCCATCCATGTAAAGATATTTTTGGAGCATCAGCTGTGTGCCTGGTACATGGTTAGCACTCACTTGTTCAGATATCCACGCTGAGCTCACGGTGGTGGGGCGGACAGGCAGGTTAACAGATACCTACATACAAGTTGATAAGTGTCCGAATGGAGACATTTGGGCTGTAATGGTCACCTTGGAGCATCAAGTAAGACAGAAAGTGTTTAGGCTGGGTGTGGCGGCTCACACCTATAATCCTAGCACTCTGGGAGACCGAGGCGGGAGGATTGTTTGAGCTCAGGAGTTTGAGACCAGCCTGGGCAAGAGCGAGACCCCGTCTCTACTAAAAATAGAAAAATTAGCCAGGCGTTGTGGTGCGTCCCTATAGCCTCAGGGTGGCTGAGGCAGGAGAATTGCTTGAGCCCAGGAGTTTGGGGTTGCTGTGAGCCATGATGACACCACTGCACTCTACCTGGGGCAACAGAGCGAGACTCTGTCAAAAAAAAGAAGGAAAGAAAGAAAGAAAGAAAGCAAGTGTTTCACAGAGGGAATAGTGATCTATGACACAGAAAGGTGCCACTGAGTTGGACTTCGGAGGGTTTGTGCACCCCTATTAAATGGAAAAGAGAGAAAAGGGCATTCTAGGTACAAAGAACACATGAACAAGTGCAGAAGCAGGAATGTGGGTTCCAGAAGTGCAGGGATGTCCCTTGTGGCTGAGACACAGGGAGCGTGGAGGGATGCGGGCGACACCAGTGGCCAGTGTTTGGGGCACGGTTATGAAAGAGCTGATACAACGTGCAACACGCTTGGGTTCTTAGTTTGGTGCGGGTCTCAGTAAGGACTGGAAGCCACACCTGAGTAATCTAAATTCGAGTAATTATGCACTGCAAGTGACAGGGAGCTGCCCAGGATGGGCACTGCTCACACATCCCGTTCCTGGGTTTAGATAGCGTATGTGACTGGTCCTGCCTCTCCCGGGCCTGCATCGTCTCTTCTCCTCTGAAGTGAGTCTTCCTTTACTCCTCTCCCTGAACAGGTGCCTCCACCTCGGTTTCTGCTTGTGTTTATTATACAGCAGCTGTCTTCATTACCATCTCCTTACTCCACTGTGGGGGTAGTTTCCATGGTGATTCCAGAGCAAGTCTATGTGGCACCTGTGCCATGGCTTTGCCCCAATACTCCCACCCTGGTTGGTGTAGCAACTAAGGGTGGCTGGGCCGTGTCCCTGGCACTGTCGAGGCTGTTACAGGGTTGCAGATTCCACTTCTAGCTCTTTTATGCATCTGTCTTCTCCGTGGAGATGAACATTTAGCAGCATGGGGAGCAGATGAGGGTCTCCGGGATCATATGTGTTTATACTTATTAGCTTGTCCATTTAACACTCGTTCAAGCTTCCAGCCTAGCATTTCCAGTCTATTCCCCGGAGTTCCATGGAATATTAATTGGTATGGCACGAAAAGAAGTTTGCATGATCAAGTAATGTCGGGAAGGAGCTCAGCTTGAGCAGACCTAAAGAGGCTGTCTGTAGTGTGGGACTCTGGGAACATTTGCTGTGCTGATGCTCATAAACTCACAAGGTGTCTGGTAGGCCACAATTTCCAAACATATTTGATCACAGGCGATCTTTTTCGAGGCCATCTCAAGAAACTAGCATTTCCTGGAGCAAACTTTGGAAATTGCTGGGATAAGCGATGGAAGGGTCTCCCAGCAGTGAGGAGGGTGGAATACTGAAGAGACTGCTCGGTCCACTCTCTGGGGAAAGGCGTGCTATGAAGAATTAAGGCCAGACATATACTTTCTCCAACTGAGGGTATGGCTTTAAGGCAAAAAAACCCATAATTGTACTGACAAATTCCCCCGCAGATTTGCATTGTCTGACCTCCACTGCGTCCTGGGTGCAGCCACATGGGACAGAGTCTCTGGCCGCGCTCCTGCGCTGTGCCCAGGCTGCCTACTCTTGCATTGCCCAGCTCTTAGAAGTCCTCTTCATCCTTCAAGGTCCATCTCAGATGCCACTGCGTCCTGCTCTCCCCATTCAGAATATATTGCTGTAGCCTGTGGCACTCTGGCACTTTACTTCTATGTCATCGGCACATCGTCAAAACCAGGCATTCCGCCTTGTCTTGATGCTGGCCACCTACTTGCCATCCCACCCAGAGCTCTTAGAGAGTTAGGGCTATGCCACACTTCCCAGACTCCCCTATAGTGTATGTATGCAGCAGGTGCTCACTCATTGCTTAGTAAACATGCAGCTATGAACGCATGAATGGGTAGTTTTCTCCTCCACGAGGGTTTCCTTGGGCAAGCTGCCCTGTGTGTTGCTTAGGCCCACGCAGAGTGGTGCGGTCAAAGCTATCTAGCCAGGGCTCCGGAAAGGCCATGACAGCCTGGCCCAGTGTTCTGGGCATAACCGAGGCTTGGGAAAGGTCACCTTCCCTGTTGCTGTCATCAGTTAGCAAATACCAGGACTACTCTAGGGATGAGAGAATGGCTCACCCCATGTTAACTTTCCAGTGTGTGTTTGACAGGGGATTGTACAGAAATGCCAGGGACGATTAGTGCAGGCTTGGCTTTATTAAGTAAACATGACTGTGTAACATCTAACATCCTGTCTGCACCACGTGGATCCAGCCTTTCCCCGGTGTTTTGCCAAGCAGCTCAAATTCAGGAGCATTAAAGAGAGAGTGAGAACAAAAAAAAGGTGAGCGGGAAGCATAATCCCAGACATCTATTGAGTGGGCGCCACGCTAAGCTTGCCACGACATCAGCTCTTATAATTTTCACAAAAACCGTAAGGTATGGGTACCATTACTAATCCATGTTGCAGATGTGGGCTCCGAAGCTTCTCATACAAGGTCATCGAGTTAATAAGTCACAGTGCCTGCGTAAAAACTCACGTGTCTGGTTCCCAAACCCAGGCTCTTCATCAATGGACTCTATCGCCTCCCATATAAATAGTCTTCCCAAGTATGGTCACAGCAGTGAGATATTTTTATTCTAGGGAATCATTTACATGTGTACAGTGTACTGTAAAGCTAGAGATGAGAGCTGAGTCTGTTTTTAATTGGGAAGGAAAAAGATTGATGCTTATTTGACTTTATAAATAAATTCAGTAAGTGTCAGAAGGTGATGATTTGTTCATTCATTCATTTATTCAACAAATATTTACTGAGCACCATTGTGTGTGCTGAGTTCCGTCCCAAGCCCCGGGGATACAGCTGGGAGCAATACAGCGAAAGACTCTGTTCTCATAGAGATACACAAGTGATATACAACAAAGAGGCCAACAAACAAATTAGCAAGATTATTACAGATTTTGCTGTGAAAAGAACAAAATAGGATAATAAGATAAAATTGATGGAAGGGTATTAAGGGATAAGCCCAGAAGAAGGTGATCAAAGAGTTCTGTCCGAGGAGGTGACATTGGAACTGAAAACTAAATGACAAGATGGAGTTGACATAAGACAATCTGTGGCAAGCTCATTCCAGGCAGAAGGACTGGTATGTGCAAAGGCCCTGCAGGGAGGAAGGGGAGGGGGAACTGAGCGTGTTGTGTTGGAAGATTTTACAAGCGTGGCTGTTAATGATTGAAGCAAAGGATAGGTTTTTAAATGTGATCTCAAAAGAAGAGGCTTAAGATAGGGTACCATATACCAAAGTTGGCAGGTATTTTCCATAAAAGACTAGATGGTAAATATTTCAGGCTTTGTGGGCCATACGGTCTCTGTCATAACAGCTCAACTCTCTCATCATAGCATGAAAGCTATGATAATGTATAAACAAATGAGTGTGCCTGTGTTCCAATAAAACTTTATTTACAAAAACAGGCATAGGTCTAGACTTGGCTGTGGGCCATAGTTTGCTATATACTGCCAAATACCGCTGTTATTGATTATAAGGTTTTAAGTGCTGTGTCTGGACTCACACACAGTCCTAGATGCTATAATTAGTGATATCAGTGTGTACAGTTGCCCAAGGCTGGTGCTTCTCACACTTTTCCACTGAAGTCCTCCTAATTGCAGAAGAGAGTGGGTGCATATTCCCAGGAGGTCTAGAGGATGTAGCAAGCACAAAATCTCTTTGAGGCTTCATGTTTTTGCTAAGAAATTAATGTGAATTTTACATTCTACTCCAAAATAAATCTTTTGTTTTTGTCTAAAAGTAACTTTTCCTGAAATTTTTGAGAAAACTGACACTCCAAGCAAATGAGCATTATTTATCCTGTGGCTTGCAGAACCTTCTATCTCTGGAGTCTGCCGACCACAGTCTATGAGGGATGGCATAGCTGGGGACCAGTCCCTGCTGTCGGCTCTGGACTGTGCAGGTAGCCAGGGTTGTTGCAGCTGCCTCGGAATCCTTTGTCTGGACTTACTCTTGCACCATTTCCTCTGGTGTGTTTCCTCATGCTGCATTTTTTTCATTCATTTTCTCTCTCATTCTTTTTTCATTTATTCCTTCCTTTTATCATGCATTCAGCGTTTGCTTAGAAAACACCTGCTCTGTGTTAGACTAGGTTAGGTACTAGACAACAAACATCTCCCAAATTCCTGAGTATTTTGGATTTTTAATACACCTCAGCTACTTATGTTTTGTTTTGAACTCTGCCACTTGCTACAAACATCTGATTTTTCTTCGAACATGGTTTCAGCCTAATGGATCCTTGGTTGTTTGCCATTCCAAGAGAGAGCATGGTCACCACCTGACTTCAGTAACTCCCTGCGACCTCACCACCACTGCTCAGCACTCAGACAGGCCAATTCTCAAACTCCTTTGCAAACCCTTCTGATCGAATACAGGAAGTTTGGGCTTAATTATCTTGTCTCTCCCTCGTACTGATCACAGTAGTTCCATTATGCAAAATTGCAATGTTTTGTCTATGTAGCAACGCTTGTAGTCTCAGATCAAACCGAACTCAATTCTGCAGTTATAACAGTGCAGTCGTGCTTAACCCGTAGTATCTCACACAGGTGGATGACAGTAATGGCGCAGGCACTGGTAGAAGGGTGGTGGTGATGGCAGTGAGAGCGACAGTGTGTGATCACAGTGGTGGTGGAGGCAGTGACGATAACGGGAGTGAGAGTCGTGGCAGTGTTGCCACAGCGAGCGCCAATGGTGCGGAGGTGCTGGTGGTCGGTCGTGGTAGTGGCACTGGTGATGGCAGTCAGCAAGGGTGATGAGCTAGAAGCTTCTTATCCAGCCAACCCTCAGGCAACTCCACTTCCCCTTCTGTTTTCTTGCCACAGTGTCCACAGCAACCTCCTGCAATGACCCCGGGGTCCCGCAGAATGGGAGCCGGAGTGGCGACAGTTGGGAAGCCGGCGACTCCACGGTGTTCCAGTGCGACCCTGGCTACGCCCTGCAGGGAAGTGCTGAGATCAGCTGCGTGAAGATCGAGAACAGGTTCTTCTGGCAGCCCAGCCCACCAACGTGCATCGGTACAAACAGCTGCAGGGCGCACGCTGCCCTCTGGGCCCACGCTGCCCTCTGGGCCCACGGTTGTGTGCTCCGGCCCCCTGCACAGAAGGGGCGGCTGCGTCTTGAGCCTGGGGCCAGGAGAATTGGAATGGACGAAAGTCCTAGAAACCCAAAGTTTACCCTCTTTGCATGCCTGTGTGCCCACACTCACTCACTCCCCTTCACACGCTCACACTCCACACACACACAACACTACAGACCTTTCGCTTGCTAAACTGGTCCCAGAGATTGCCATGCCAGGCAGATCTGTCCCTTTCTCTCTGGGACAATGGGTCACCTTGGGTAGTGAGGGTCAGCAGGCTCCGAAATGGTTCTCTTCTACCTGAAGCACTAGCAGGACACCCACAGGGCCAGGGTGCAAAGAAAAGAACCTCACTCTTCCTGTTCTCAAAGAAATTAGTGGTTAGCTGGGTTCTGGTTCTTTAGATCTAGCCTCAGTCTTAAAATCTCCCCATTTGACAGATGAAGAAACGAAGGCCCTGAGACTTTCCAAAGTCATGCCGCTTGTGAAGGGCGGGTCCTGCATAATCCTGCCTTCTCACTACTTGAGATAGGAAGAGGGGACAGGAAAGAAAGAGAAATCAAAACAAAAATGACCAGGTGCTCATTCCCACATGGCTCTTCTGCTGAGGCGAAATAACGAATGCGTTTATCTCCCGTGTCAACGCCGGGTGTTAGAAGAGAACCGACTGTCCCTGAGCCCTCACTGTGTGCCTGCCCCATACTTATACTGGGCATTTACTTAGGTGACCTCATTTAACTTTCTCGGCCAGCTCTCTGAAATTAGCACCATTTCCTCATTTACAACTGAGGAAACTGAAACTTAGACAAATTTGGATATCTTGCCCCAAATCCCAGAGCTAGGGTATGGCAGAGCCAAGATTCACACCCACGCCAGCCTAAACGCAAAGCCTCTCATTTTCCTACCTCCCACGCCACCCCCCTGCTGGGGACGGGTGCCAGGGACTTCCTTCTGCGCCGCCCGCACCCTCTTCACGCAGGCTGGATGGGAGGCGCTGTCCAGGCGTCTGAGGACTGGCCTTTGCCAGTTGTGACTCCGAGACACTAACTCCTGTTCCTCAGTAAGAATTAGGAGTCACCTAGATAGGTGGGGCAAGAGCGTGGTGAGCGTACAGGGACAGGAGGTTGACACCTGGGTTCCAGAACCAGCTCGGCTCTGCACTGTGCATTGTGCTGCACAGGAAAGAACACGGGATAGTGAAGTAGACAGAGCCGGGTTTAGCTCATGCCTCTGCCATTCACTCGTTCAGTGGCCTTGGGAAAATTGCTTCAACTCTCCGAGCCTGAATTTCCTCATCTACGAGGGTAAATACACTCCCCTCATGTCGCTATGGTGGAGGATACACTAACCTTCATCTCAAGAGACACTGACTTCCCTCCCTCCTTCCTCCCTTCCCTTCTTTGCTTCCTTCCTGCAAGTTTTTGGACTCACTTCCCTTTTCTACGCCAGAACTCCATCTGGCCAAGGGAATTCTGAGGCCCCTCCCAAATCCAGCATGCTGCACGGCTGCGATGCCTTAGATACTTTGCAGAAAAGCAGGTCCTGAGACAAGACTGTCCCAGGTGGAGAAGGAGGCTGCGCTGTGTTAGGCTGATGAGAGCAGTAAGTGTGCAGCAGGCAGGGCAGAGAGGTTAATTCGGCTTTCAGTGCCTATTCTTCTACGCTCGGCTTTGGGGAATGTTCCTCAGGCAACAAAATAAATGCCTTTGCCTCTTCTCTCAAACAAACTGGAAATCCCAGTGACAAGCTTCTAATTTCCAGCTCCCTGGGCATTCTGCCATGAGGGGTCTAGCTGGCCTTGATAACCCTTCATTATAGGGAGGAGACAAATATTTACCGAGTGTCTCCCCATGATAGGCAGTGGGCTAGACGGTGAGCTGCTTTCTCACAGTTGAAACCACCACGTGGTCAGTTTAGAGCTCAGGATTCCAACCACCTGGATTCCCGTCTGGCTTCACCACGACAGTCTGTGTGGCCTTAGACAAAGTACTTAACGTCCCTGTGCCTTAGTTTCCTCGCCAGTAAAATAGAGAAAATAGTAATACTCACCTTGTAGAGTTGTTTCGAGGATTAAAAAAGAAAATATTGCAAAGCACTTAGAACCGTTCATAGTCAACACTGTGCATGTTTAGAAGCCATTGTCATCACTCTTCTTCTATTTTATAGATGAGGAAATGGAGGCTCAGAGAGGTGGATCACTTGCCCAAACTTGCACAGCCAGTGGGTGGCTTCTCAGAATTTGAACCCAGGACTGTGCAATTTTCAAATCAATGCCCTTTCCACAACTGTCTGCCTCAGCGCAGACCGCCCACTCCTTGGCCATGTGAAAGGATTAGCAGTGTGTGCCTGCTCCCGTCGGGGCAGCAAGGTTTAGTAAGCTCAGCTGGACCCCTCAAGCAGCCCAGAGCAGCGGGATCCGAGGAATCCATCCAGGGCCCCGGGGCACAGCTGGCAGAGAACAGTGCAGCTCACACTGGGGTCCTGAGTGGGAAGCAGGTGCCTGGTGGCAGGAGCCACTGGGGAGAGAGCTGTGCCAGGCCAGAGGCCTAGAACCCAAACAAACTGAGAGCTCTTAGAGGGTTGGCAGGAGAGTCACAGGGGCAGTTTCAGAAACAGGCAGACTCCCCCTGTCTGCGACAAACTTGCAGGAAGAAGCCGGAGCTGGCAAAGGGTGATGGAGCCTGGTAACCCCTGCCTAGGATGGAGGCCGCATGGTGCCCCCTTCGGAAGAGTCCCTGAAGGAGCTGGAACTTCTGACATGACACAGGCTTTCTGCTCTCCCTGGCTACACACAGACTCTGTTTCTAGGCTGGCCTGGGCAGGGCCACCATCTGGGCTGGACATCGCAGTCTTGCTTTGCTAAGTTCAAGGTTCTGGCCCGATGGTACAGGCCTCTGCGCAGGCCCACGTATCTAGCACTCTGCTCTCGAGAAGGTTCCTCGGAGGAGAGGCCGGTGGGGCACAAGCTGACCAGACTCAAGGAACCATCCTCACCCACAGAAGCTCTCGCAGCTGGGGCTTCTCCCCGGCTGGCCTGCGGGGGGAGCTCTCCTCCACCCCGACCACCACTGACTGAGGCAGCAGAGGAGGGAGAACGTCGGACTTCAGAGCCAGACTGGTGTGGGTTTAAGTCCCAAAGTGACTCTGGGCAAGTTACACAACCTCTCTGAGCCTCAGTTTTCTCCTTCGTAAATCAGGAAGAATAATTCGGCATTGATGGGGTTGTTCATGAGACACAAATGAGACAATGTATCTAAAATGCCATTCGTCAGATGTGACACGTAGCAGGTGCCTACTTGAGTGTTTGTGGTGCTCACGATGGTACTTGGGATATATTTTCCCATGGAAAAAACACACTGCTCATGACCACTCAGGTTTTGTGTTCAGCCACGTCCAGCTTTTATGTCCTGACCCGAAGGCCGGTCATTTTTTCACACTCTATTAGGGGCCAACCCAGCCCTTTAAGCCTCTCCCTGAGGGAAAGCCGCATCATGAGGCAATAAAGCTCCTCTCGGCGACAGGCAAGTGCTGCTGCTCTTAACCTTGGTGCTCGGATATACCCTTGGGCTCCCACCCCGATGTCCTCATCCTGGATTTCCTGGCCACCCTTTAAATGGCTCTCTGTGCTCCCCGTGGGCTCTCCGTTTGCCGACTCCGCTGCCAACCTCAGACGGCGCCCTGTAGTTTCCAGACCGAGCCATACTAATAGCCTAAGCCATCTTTCCTGTTAGTGACCCCACACACTTCCCAGCTTCTACTCTGCCCTCATGCCACAGCACGACAGCCTCGTCCTGACTCAGGATCTGGGGGAGCTGCCCAGGAGGTCCCCGAGGGGTGGTTGCTGTATCGCCTGGCCACCTCCTCCCTCCCTGCCTGCGTGAAAGGCCTGTCACCTCAGGGGAGGGCACCCACTGCGGACTCATTGGGGATTTGTCACGTCTCCATACAACTGAGGTACGCCACACTCTTGGACAAGGCCTCTTGGAAAGTTGGAAGGTGTCTGCAGCCTGAGCAGATGCCAAGAGCACTGGCAGTGTAGGAGACCAGCCGTGCTTGGCAGGTGAACGTGATCACGTTTTCCACGCCTCCTGACATAGAGTGCACCAGAACTTGCCATAAATACCCACAAAGCTCACCTGGAAACCGGAGAGAGGAAGTGGAAGGAGACCACATATTTCATATGTCTGAAGACAGTGATATCTGTGCATACTGACTATTTATACCAAACGCTTTAGCAGACATCTCCGATAATCTTCACAGCCACCCCACAGAGCAGATATATCTGTTTTTACAATAGAGGGAGGACACTGAGGTCCAGAGAGGTTAGGTAAATTCCCTAAGGTCACACAGCCAGGTATTTTTTTTAATCGTTTATTGAGGTAAAATGAACATAACATAAAATTGCCTATTTTTAAATGAACAATTCAGTGGCATTTGGGACATTCAAAATGTCGTGCAACCACCATGGCTATCTCCAAAACATGTGCATCGCTCCAAAGTAAAACTCCATCATTCCACACTCCCCTCAGCCTCTCGAGCCAGGTTTTAACTTTGGCCTGTCAGACCAACCCCCACTACCGTGCCTGACCTTGCGGTGGGAGGTAGGGGTGACAGCCTTACCCCGTCTTCCTCTCTCCTCAGCTCCCTGCGGGGGAGACCTGACCGGACCCTCGGGAGTCATCCTGTCGCCCAACTACCCAGAGCCCTACCCACCAGGCAAGGAATGTGACTGGAAAGTGACCGTCTCGCCGGACTACGTCATCGCCCTGGTATTTAACATGTATGTACCTTTCCCCCGGTGGGAGACAAAGGGTTCAGAGCAGCTAGCGGGTCCAGGACCCGGGTCCCAGGGTGAGTATGCACAGGTCTGCGAGCAGAGGTCTCAGTTCCATGGAGGTGAAGCAATTGACAAGGAGAGAGAGAAACTGGCAGTGACTGAACATCTACGTGCCAGACACTGTTCTCCGTGGTTTCACACATATTATCTTATTTAATCCTCACAGTAATTTATGGAGTAGCTGTCATGATCTCTGTCTTCCCTCTGAAGACACCGAGATTCAGAGAGGTGGCGTGTTCCTCCTCGCCCCCTCGCCCCCTGCAACCCCCGCCCCCGCTCCCCAGCTTTGCACAGCCCCGGCCCCCAGGCCCCCGTCCGGCTCCTGCGCCCTTTCATTCCTCTCACAGATGAACTCTTCAAAAGAACTGCCTCTGCCTTTCCCTACTTCCTCACCTCCCGTTCACTCCCAGCCCCTGGAATCTGGGTTCTGCCTCCACAGTTCCACTGGAAGCTCCTCTGATAAAAGCCGCCCACGAACTCCTGGCTCCAAACCAAACAGAACTGGCCGCGTTTCATCCCACTCTGCTTCTTGGTCAGCCCCTCCGTCCTCACGCTGCTTCCCCGCTGTCTGTGAAGTTGCTCTCCCCAGGTGCTCCACACTCTTCTGTGACTTCATGTGCCCTGTGCTCCCCCCGCTGCCTCTGCCAGACTTTGTGGGCAAAGTCTTCCCCCTTCCTGTCTTCCTGGACAGGCCCAGCCACCCCCGTGGCTGCATTGTCCTCTTGTCAGAGGGACTCCCTCTGCCACCCACCCTGACTGTCTTTGGAGCCCACGGCGGCTCCCTGTCCCGTGTTGGGCCTCTGTCTGGGCCTGCAGGCACCTCAGATGGGCATCTTCCCTCTCCCCGCACCAGCTCCGTCCTGAACCTCGGGCTGGCCCTGGCGCCCACTCACTACTTCTCCACAGCCCGAACGCACCTCACGTTCTTCCCTCTTCTCCGTACCCCCGGCTGCCATCGGGTTCCCATCTAAATGACCGCCCTCGTCTCCTCACGGGGTGCTCTGCCCCGTCTCGCCTTCCCAGACGATCTCTCCCTCAGCGAGCTGTCACAGTGATCTTGTCACTCAAAAATGCTGAAATAACCACCCCAGTTTCCATTTTAACATCCCATAATGATAGTGCTCAGCAATAAAAAAGAATGAACTACTGATACATGCAACACCGTGGATGAATCCCAGAAATATTATGCTGAGCGAAAGAAGACAGACACAAAAAAGCACATAATGTATGATTCAGCTCATATAAAATTGTAGGACTGGCAAAACCAATGTATGGTAAAGAATTCTGATCAGTGCTGGCGTCTGGAGGCGGGGAAGGTTGGCTGGGAAGGGTCACTGGGGACTTTCTGGGGCGATGGGACAGTTCTGGGTCCTGATATGCATGTGTCAAAACTGACAGGGATGATCATTTCACAGTATATAAATCATATTGTGATTTAAAAACAAAGAAACAAACAAATAGATCCTTTATTTTTAAACCCCATAATAGTTCTCTGTTGCTTACAAATAAAGGCCCAAACTTTGGAGTTTCATTCCAAACAGTCCGGCCCCTGCCCACGTCTCCAGTCAGTCCCCAAGCCCGTCCCAAGCCCTGAGCGCCGGCCAGCCTGACTCCTTGCGGTGCCAGGGCCTCTCAGACTCGTCCTGCCCTTGTGACTTTGCCTCTGCTTATTCCCTCAGAGCCACTTCCTTTGCCCTCCGGTCCACCCTCTGAGGATCTTCTTGGCTCCCAAAACCCAGCTCAGGCCTGACCTCCTCTGGAAGTTTCACTCGCACGCTCCCCGGGGAACCTTGTTTTGTGCTCCCGCTCTGCCTGGGGCAGGCCGTATACTTCCCTCTGTTGTTGACACATCTTAGTCCTTCACCCCTACGTGCCCCAGGGCTGGGAGAGAAGGTGGCATGCGTTCTTCTTGCACCCCATTTTTATTTCCAAACCATTGCTCCTCTTCTCCCCTTTTTCTATGAGGGTCATTCCTAGCTACGCTTCAATCTCATAACCTCACTCCTCACTTCCTGCAGCGCCATGAACTTCCCGAAGGCAGGGGTGGTGTCTGCCTTGTCTCTGTGTCCTTGGCACCTTGCACAGTGCCTGGCATATTCAGGGTGCAAATAAAATTTGATGATTGAAGGAAAGGAGGGGCAGACAGAAGGCACTTTTTTAAGAAGTGGCAGTGCCATCATTTGTGACCAAGAGTGACTGGCTCCAAACCCTTCCCTGGGGACTTTAGAAAAAGTAGAAGCTGAATTACAAGTGCAAGAACATGGTGTTACCCGGCAGTGGTGTGGTAACCCCACAGCCCACACCAGTGTGAGAGGCAGCCGAGCGGGAGGAAGGTCAGTGCACATCTGGCTCTGTGCCCCTCCCCCAGCTCTCCACCCTGTCTCACCAGCCTTACCCCTGTGCCGTAGAGATGTGTGGCCTCCTCTCTCTACCATATGTCTCAGCCAAAGGGTCGAATAGCCATTTCATTCTCAGTCCAGCCAAATGGCACATAGTAAGTCTCGCTTAACATCGTTTCCAAGAACCTGCCACTTTAAGCCAAACAATGTACAGCAGGTGTTCAAATAATATTGTTTCATTCAATGTCATTTCCTTGTAACGTTGATGAGGAAAAAAACTGGTTTTGTTATACATCATTTTGCTTTAAGTCGTAGTATACAAGAGCCTATCGATGTCCTTGAGGACTTACCATACCTGAATATCCCAGCCCAGGGCTGGATGTGAATGAGTTGGCATCCAAAATCTGTTCTCTGCAAGCTCATTTACTTTTCTATTGCTGTCATCTTGGCACACCTGATTGGTATCGATTGCTTCTGTTGGATATGCACTTAAGGGTGGAATCGCTGCATCATAGGACAGGCACGTGTTCAGATTTGGTAGCTAACAACGAAACGGTCTTCCAAAGTGGTTGAACCAATTCACACTCCCACCAGCAGGGCGTGAGAGCTCCAGGGGCTGCACGTTCTTGCCAATACTTGGCACTCTCCATCATTTTCACTCTAGCCGTTCCAGCGGGACAAATTACAGTCTTGAACTGTAATATTCAATTTGCTAAACTAAGACAGTTTTTTAAATGGATTTTCCTCCACGCCAGGGCCAGGATAGCTAAAAGAGAGGCACACCTGTGGGCGCGTGGAGTGGGGTGGAAGCAGCCCCTGGGGAGAGCAGGAGGACGGGCTCTGGATAAAGGCACAAAGCCAGGCTCCTTCGTGGTCACAGGCCCCTTCCTGCCTGGAACCGGCTCCCTGGGTGTCTCTTTCCCTCTTAGAAAAGATGTACAGAGTAGCACGGTATAAAAAATGTTAGTGTCAGGTGTGAGACCTGTGTTCTGGACCCGCTTAGGTGACCACTCGGTGTCTAGAGTGGGCATCTCATTTTCCCTTCTGTGTAAGGAGGACATTAGGTTTTCAGCTCCAGAGTTTTGGGCACTGATTGTGGACTCTGCCTCCTCTGCCCCTACGCCTACCTTGCCCACCTTCACACCTGACTGGGAGGTCAGCGGGGCTTCATCCTCACCCTCCCTCCAGCCAGTCCTCAGGTGTTGAGTGTCAGTGGGGTGGGGGGCTTGCTTTCTGGGAGGCCCCATCCTTCGGTTGAGCCTAAGGCCCCAGCATGAGCCTTTATTTGACCTTAGTGGGGTGGGGGTGGGATGTTTTTGTTCCCCAGCTTTAACTTGGAGCCTGGCTATGACTTCCTCCATATCTACGACGGACGGGACTCTCTCAGCCCTCTCATAGGAAGCTTCTATGGCTCCCAGCTCCCAGGCCGCATTGAAAGCAGCAGCAACAGCCTCTTCCTCGCCTTCCGCAGCGACGCATCTGTGAGCAATGCTGGCTTCGTCATTGACTACACAGGTAAGGGCCCTGGAGCCAGAGATTACTGAGGGCAGGGCCGGCCAGACGTGGCAGAGGGGGAGAGTGTAGTGCAGTGAGGAGAGCCCTGGGCGGGACCACAGGGTGCCCACGCCAACCCTGGCACTGCTGCCACCTGCAGAGAATCTGCCTTCCCTGCGGTCCCTAGGTGGCTTAGTCCTTCACTCCCATGTGCCCCAGGGCTGGGAGAGAAGGGGGCCAGCATTCTTCTTGCACCTCATTTTTATTTCCAAACCATTACCTTTCTTCTCCCCTTTTTCTCCCCTTTTTTAGAGGGTCATTCCTAGCTCTACTTCAGTCTCATAGCCTCACTCCATACCTCTCGGCTAATATCTTCCTAGTCACTCCCTCTCACTCAGGAGGGTTTGGACATGAGGCTCAACCTTCCTCTCTACCCCGAAGCCTCCCACCATCTGGGTGACTTTAACACCATGTGAACAGCCCATCCAATCCTAGGGTCACAATGCTTGGACCTCTGTCCCCAGGATACTTCTTGGCCATACTGTGGCACCTTGTCATAGACCAGTCACTTTCTGATACTTCCTGATCACATTTGCATATCTTTCCTGATGTCTTGCTCCCATTGCACCTTTGAACTAATCAAGGCAAGCTCACAGTGTAGGGGTCAGAAGCAGAAGTCAACAATTGTTCTCTTTAAGGTAGCAAATATTGCAGCTATGCAGTTCTGCCGTTGTAGGGCTAGAGCGGCCATAGACAAAACATAATGGCATGGGCATGGTTGTGTTCCAGTAAAAATTCGGTTACAAAGACAGGCGAGGTCCCTGCCTAGTCAAGACCATAGACTGTCAGATGGAAAGTTCATGTATTTATCTAACGTCTCAAAGCTTCCATTTCTTCATCTATAAAATGATGGCCGGAAAATTCCTGTCTCACAGAAATGTTAATATTACAAAGATCAACGAGTCCATGCATTAGAGTCCTTGGTGTGGTGCTGGCACGTATCACACGTTCCACAATGTTTAAATATTGTTAGTAGCAGACTGAGTCGTTCCAGGCTCTCGAGCACTCCGCTTTCTTCTACTCTGTTAATCTCTTTTTGACCTTTTATTCTTCCCTAATTATCCCAAACCCCATTATCCAAATCCTAGCTCCATTTCTTGCTTGATTTGTGAGCTCGGCAAGTTATTATCTCTTGGAACATTGTCTACAAAATGGTGGTAATAATAATTATGTTGCAGAAGGTTAAGATTAAAAGATACTTTATACATGCATATTTTATATGTGTATGTATGTATGCGTCATGCCCATGTGGACTAACACTCTACAGATACTCTAGAGATGAGAGATTTTGTTATTTCTACTATAACCCAAGTTCTCCCAGGTCTCATCAGCCTGTGTGTACAAATGGGGTCACATTACCAGTTAAAATTAAAAATTTTCTGGCTCATATTCCCCATTTGTATAATGTAGGACCTCAGCCACCTTTTAAAGTGTCCCTTCATTAAATATTTCTGAGCCCCTGGGAATATCTCACATGAGCGCGCAGATAATGCTCCTAACTGCAGCTAACTCAGTGTTTACCAACCGCCAGTGCTACTCTAAGTACTTTACATCCATCGATGCACTGAACTCCCATAGCTCTCAGTTGTCTGCTGTTCATCAGGTACAGTTCTGGAAGATTGGTACACAGAATAGAGAGTGTTTTGCTTGTAGTCTTCTTGTCCCATGGGGCTGGCCTGGGGAATGGATATTTTGCCTCCTCGCTTCCTCCAGGTACCTGTCATTCAGCAAACCTCCTGTATCCAAACCCTTCTCCACGTGTTGGTATCAGATCAAACAGTCAGACCTTTTGGAATTCTAACAGAAGGCACCTGACTTAGACCCAGCCTGGGACCTCGACTGCTCCACCCACCACCATTCCCACTGCCGTATCGTCATCATCATTTTGTTATTATTCATATCTTTATCCATATTCTCATCAGTACCCTCAATTTTCCTGCCCACTGGTCCTTCTATTGCATAAACCATGCAAAACTGCACCCTTTGTTAAATCCACACCCAAGCAGCTGAGGACAGCTGAGCAAACATGATGTTTAGAGCCACTGCAAGTAATGTCCTTTAACCCCAGCTAAGCCTTAGCGGCCACTGGAGCTGCCTCTGATTTGTTAGAACGGAGTTCTTTTCCTTGTCGGAGATTCTAAAATTTCACCCCAAATGGTATCACTATCAGCCTCATTCTTATAAGATGATTTCATTTCCTCTTCCCTGGGTACAGAAAGCTACTGGGTAGAGATTCCCTCAGCTTCCTCTCCAATCACCTTGCTCATGGCAACCTGGCTGTGGCCATCTCTCCCCCAGGTTTTCTCCAGGGAAATTCATGGGCTGAGAGCCACCCCTCTAAGTTCTTTCCCAGTGAAGCTCTTGGGCCAGCTGCTGGCCCAAGATAGCATCTAGATGGGTCCTCAGGTCCAAAACACAGCCCAGGGACTAAGGCCTTCCCAGCTGCCATTGGAACCAGCCAAGCGGCTGAAGGAGAGCCAGCTACCAGGAAGAGGCAGGATGGGAGGCACAGCCTACTGGCTCACCCTCCACCACTGCATTAGGATATGCAGTACCAGTTCCAAGATAAAGATAAATGTGGGTGTTTGGGGAGTAGGGGGTGCCTGTTGAGAACCTCAAGCTGCCTACCTGCCTTCCCAGACTACACACCTCCTAATACTAGTCCCCCCTATTATCTCTGGTAGCCCATTTGGTGGAAAACCCAGGGGCCCTGCCTTACCCTGTGGTGTCCCTATCTCAGGATCCCTGGATCCCTGGAATGGGTCTACTTTGCTACCAGATCCCATGGTCTGGGTGATATTCTGCCATGCTCAATATCTTTCTTTATAGGGTGGGCTCCACCACTTATTAGCTGTACACCTGAAACAAGTTACCTAACCTCTCTGAGCATCTGCTTCCTCATCAGTCAAAGGGGGACTATGACATGAGACGCAGGAGCCATTGTGAGGGTTGGTGAATAGGCACAGCACCTAGCAGAGTGCCCAGTACTGGCAGGTACTTGGCATGCACTTTGATCCACTCTTTTCCACCCCACTGCCTTTTCCCTGTGTAACTGGTATTTCATTTGCTGCGCCCTTGTTGAGAAGAGAGAAGGGTACGGAACCCTCTTCATGGGGCTAACCCAGTGGAACACAGTACATTTCTTTTTTGTTTACTGAAGAAATAAAGTATGAGCTTATGTTTTGCACATGTACATGTATGAGGCTGGAATATTTGTAACATGGAAATTTGTGATATGTGTGTCTGTATACTTCTCCAGTCCATAGCAAGGAATTTGGATTTTCTGTACTCTGTGAGTCTGTAGAACACCATAGATAGAGATGTAGCCCAGTGAGAACTTACACATGAGGCAGGGCTGGTTCCTTGGGAAGAGAAGAATTGGCATCCAGAAGCCTTCTATGTCTATGTCTTTTAGAGAGATCCGGGCCTCTGCTAATACTGAGGGTCCGAGTCTCCTGGGAGCTGTGGCTTCAGGGGTCCTGCTCTGGGAGGTCAGGGGAGCCTGCGAGAGCCCCATCTAGCGAGATGTCGCTGGACTCAGCTGGGCTTAGTACAGTGACAACCACTCTCCGAGTCAGCCCTCCCTCCACCCAAGGCAGAGAAACCAGGGGCCTTTCCCCACATCCTGCCAACTTCCCAAGGGGGAAGCTGAAACAGTTTGGTTGAATCTTAGGTAATATTTAGTTTCAAACCAAAAAACCCACTCAGACCAATTTAAGCAAAAAAAAAAAAAAAGAGAGATAATTTATTATAAGAATCCAAGAAACAGAAACCCACTCAAAACAATCTGAGACAAAAAGGAGATGTTAGTATAGGAAAACAACTAACAAGCAAACTAATTTAAGTGAAAAACTGTTGTATATTTTAACAATACAGATAACGAAAACTCACTCTAACACAAAAAGGCAAAATGTTTCTAGAATACAAGAGCCCCAGGGCAGGAAGCATAAGCTCCCAAGGGCCTGAGATCGGGACCTGAGAGTGAGGTTATCATCCCCCCAGGACCACCTTGTCTCCTCTGCTCCTTTCTGAGCATTTGCTGCGTTCTCCTCTCCCTGCAGATCAGTGTTCCTGGCTTCTCCATTCTCCTGGGATAAGCGTGGCTGCCGCACTCTTGACTTTGAATCACATCCCAGTTTATATTCCAATTCCAAATCCCAAAGGGTTCAGCAGAGAGTCCAGGTTTAAATCGAGTGTCCACTGAGCAGCATCCTGGGATTAGGGTTTTGGATAAGGGGAAGGGGCAGAGCCAGCATTTTTATTCATTTGTTCATTCACTACATGTTAATTGAGCACCTACCATGTGCTAAACATTGTTATAAGGGTTGAGAACAGAGCAGGGAACCAAAGTCTCGATGGAGTTTACATCCTAGTGACAACCAGACAGACAGGCATTTCTCCTGCAGATGAGATGCTGGAGGCCCACCTAATTCTAAGTCAAGGAGGGGCGGGTTTTTAGTTGTCTCTTTTCAGTTGCCTCTGGAGGTGGCTGTGGTGTCAGGAAGGTCCCTCGTCGGACCTTCTAGGAGATGGTTCTAAGTGCATTCATGCCATCTGTGGACTTCTAGGAGACCATTGCTCAGAGGCACTTCTCATCTGAATCATTCCTCCTGGGTAGCTTTACCCTTCGCTAAAAGGAAACAAAGGGAACAGGGAGAACCCTGTCTTTTGGATACAAGTCCCAGGGAGGTTCGTTGTCTTTCTCCAGACCAGAGATACCAGCAGAATGGGGTAGGGAAAGTTTTATTCTGCCCTTCCAGCATGTGTGGTGGGTTCCCTAGGCAGGGACAGGATAATACGTCCACACATGCACGTGTGTGAGACCGTTCATTCGCTCAGCAAATGTTTAGTGAACGCTTGCTTCACTCCACGCCCTCCCCTGGATACCGAGAGCACAGCAGTGAGCAAATGGTCATGGTCCTCACCCCAGTGAGACTTAACAGTGAGTGAGGGGAACAGACAATAACTAAGTAGACAAGCAAGAAGAAAAAAGCAGAAGAAGCTAGAAAAAAAAAAGCAGCCTACTTTGAGGAAGAAAAACAGGGTGCCCACTTCAGAGTGGGGGTTGGTGAAGGCCTGTCTGAGCAGGGGCCATTTAGACAGTGCCCTACAGGGTGAGTAGAAGCTCTCTCTGTGCAAGAGTGGGGGTGCAGGGTGTTTCAGAGGAAGGAGTTCCAAGCATGTGTTAGAGAACCTGAAATAACTCAGGAAAGGCCAAGGCAAATCAATTTGTACCAGAAGGTACTAAAAAATATATATTTTTCTCTTTCAAGCCCTTGGAAGTAACACTGTGGGCCTGGGAGCTATGGCCAGATTTCCACACCTGCTACCACCCTCATTCCCACAACCTGCTGTTGCCACGGGTCACCCTTTTTAAATTCAAAATGGAAATATCTTCATTTTTTGCCTATTTTTAAAGTAATGCTTGTTGGAAAAATGCAAACACTATAAAAGCAGATAAGATATACTCTTAACTTAACATCCCCCAATATCACCATTCCCTGAAGTACCATTATTAATAATTCGTTATCTGATTTCAGGTATTTTCTATAAATATAAAGTAATATAAATTCTATACCAGGGGTTGGGAACTTTTTTCTGGCCAGGGAGGAAATATTTTTACTCCAGTTGATCTCTGTGGCTACTACTCAGCTCTGCTGTTACAATGCTAAAGCAGTCACAGACGGTATGTAAACAAAAGGCCTGTAAACAAAAGGCTGTGTTCCAGTAAAACTTTATTTACAAAGCCAGGCAGCCAGTGACCTGTAGGCTACAGTTTGCTGATCCCTGCTCTGTATGAATGAGATCACACTGTGTGTACTAATCTGCAATCTGGTTTTTTTGTTTTTGTTTTTTTCCCCAACAATAGATCTTGGGCATCTTCCCATATCAGTATTCAAAGATTTATGCTTTTTCAAAGCTGCTTGTAGTTCAGTGGATGCCTCTGATCCAGCCTTTTTAACCAGCTCCTTACTGGTTGAATGTTTGGGTTGTTTTCAGTTTTTTGCCATTGCAAAGTCTGGAAGTAAGCTTCATCTGTTACGACCACAGAGAAGCTGATTATTTTAATTTTCCTATTTTGGAGGGTTTGGATTATTTATTATCATCATCGTGATGTTTGAGTCATTTAGTGTTATCATGACTGAGCTCTGGTCTGGCAGACTGAAGACCTGATTTGAGTCGTAATTCCACCTCTAAAGAGCTGAATGGCTTGGAAAACTCATTGTCCTCTCTCATCACCACATTCTTCATCGATAAGCTGAACACGAGCATACCTGGCCCTGATTTCTGCAGAGGGTATTGTGAGATACAAATGAGATAACAGATTGGAAAGTGCTTTGGAAATTATGAAGTGATATTCCTATGTAAGGGGCTATCATCATTACCATTATCCTTGTCGTTGTTATTAATGTGATAATGCTTGGAATGATGAGCTCATCTTCCTCTGACACGTGAGTAAATATAGAACAGAGGCTTTAGATGGAAGCACTGATGTGGTGGTTGGTTTTCCAAGCCTCAAAGTGTTCAGCCAGACAATTCAGCAGCCATTTATTAAGCCTCTATTATGTGCCAAATATGGCCAGCCCTGGTGCCAAGTGCTGTGCTAGCTGCCAGGGTTATGGAAGACTAGGTGTTGGTGCCTTTCCTTCAAGCGTTCAGAACCCACTGGAAAGAAATACACTTACCCGACCTACCAGTGTGATATGATACATGCTACAGCCAGGGAAAGAAAAACAGAATTCTGCCAGAGAGAAGGCAGAGTTCAGGAAACCTCAGAGAGGGTAGCATTGAAGAGTGTATGAGTTTGCCACACAAAGTAGAGAAGAAAGGACACTGTGGTGTCTGTAAAGTTCTGGGGCAGTCATACCCAGTGGGGGTCCAATGCCAGTGCAGCAGTTACCCAAAAACACAGTTGCTTAAACAAGGTAAAAGTTTATTACCCTTCTTGTAAAAGAAGTCTTGAGGTCGTGATTTAGGGTTGATGGGGAGGCTCCACCTGGGCTCCGTCCGTCCTTCTGCTCTCCCATGCCAGTCCCTGACCCCATCCTCAAGGGTATCTCGGACCCAAGGTGGCAACTGAGACTCCAGCCATCAGGTCTGAGTTCTAGACTGAGGGAGCAAGGGAGGGAGGAAAGAGGGAGGGGCCCATGAGCATTCCTCAGCTGAGTCAACTTCCCTTAAGCAGCCTTTCTAGAAGTTCCACATGAATCCACAGAAGATATTTATTAAGTGCATACCATGTGTCAGGCACTGGAATACAGCAGTGAACAAAACTGAAAAGCTGCCCTTCCAGAACCTGCATTCTAGTGGAGGAAGGCAGAAAAATACAAGGTAAACATATAGTAGATGAGGGAGTATTAATCACAGTGGAGAGAAAGCAAAGAATGGTGTCAGGGAGTGTTGGGGAGAGGAATATTGCAATTTGAAATAGCTGCTCACAGAGTGTCACTGAGGAAGAGACACTGAGCTCAGTCCTGAAAGAGGTGAGAGAGGGAGCCGTGCCAACCAGGGAATGTCCCGCACACAGAGGCCAGTGTGGTCGGAGCCAAGTTCACAAAGGTACGACAGGAGCAGAGGTCATGAAGGGGACGATTGGGAGCCACATGCACAGGGCCTTGGAGGCCTGAAAGGATTTTGGCTTTTTCTCTGAGCAAGACAGGACGCTACTGGATTGTTTTCGGCAGACAGGGTCTGACTCGTGTTTACATCTCTTTGGCCAGACCTGGCTCCCCAGGAGGCTGGGAAATGTAGAATTCAGCTAATGCCTTGAAGCTCTGGATAGAATCTGGGCTCCATGGTAGAAGGACGAAGAAGGGAAACAGATATTGGGGCCACAGCTAGTTCTGCCTCTTATGAGCTGTGTGAACTTGCTTCCAAGTTACTTAATTTTTCTGAATATTTGACTCACTTTGAATTTATAAAAAGGACAAATGAAACATAAGACATGGTGACAGTTGCCTGCACACGTATAAAATGTGGATATATTTTAATATATGAAAAATGTTTCCTAATTAATAGATACATCCACATATAAAACATAATATTTAAATTCTAGACATTTATACCAAAAATTTTGTAGCCTTGTCTGCCAGTGTGTGGTGGTGATCTTTTCCTCAATAAAATAGAAGTTACCTATGTATATAAGTATATATAAATGTTCCCTGTATCTCTGCGATTCACATATGGGTCACCCAATGACCATTCATATTCTGGCCAGAGCCACTAGGATTACGTAGAGGACAGATTTGCTGAAAGGGTCAAGGCAACACATCACAGGGCACATGAGGAAACCACTGAGGGGTCCTCTGCTAGGCAAGTGACCATTGTCTGGGTGCCACTTGAGTTTAAATGCAGTAGTACATCCAGAACTGCTCCACCCTCAGCTATGGGGGAAGACTTAAAGAGCGGGATGATCAGAAGGGCTCAAATGCAAGAGTAGCTAGACTTGGCAGGATCATAGACTCTCAGACTCCCACCCCATCAGTCAGCCGGCTGATTGGCAGCTGAGTGACAGCCTCAGCAGCAGCTGCCTCCTGTGCAGGTAGTCTAAAAGGTACCCAGGTGACAAGGACCGCCCTCAGCAAAATTCCCACTGAGCCATTCATCTCTGATGAATGAACTCTGATCCCTTCTGTTCCGGCTCTTTCCTCCTTAGTGCGGCTCTTTGAATTTCTGAATCCTTCTGCAAGGGCTGTCAGCACCTCTTTGTGAGCCCCCCTCTCTAGACCTCTCTGGTGCCCCCCCATAGCCTCTACGACTGTAATGGAAACCTGATTCTCAATGCATCTCCCTGGTACTGACTGGCCTCGGCCATGGCCTGCCATTGCCCAGCCCCAAGGACAGGCTTCTTGACCATCAGTGAGCTTATTAGAAGGGGGACTGAGGAAAGGCCATAGTGGATGGACGGGAGCGTTGGCTCCCAAGAGCTGCTCAGGATTTCCGGCTGATGGTGAAGGATGTGTAGAGCTAGTGCTCCCAATCCTCAGGCAATGTCAGGTATGTTCTTATCTGGTGCAGAAGGACAGAGTAGATGACAGTTGGACACATCCATGACATAACTGATTGGGAAGACCATTGAGGATCAATAGCCAAATGGGGAAATCCTGAGGTTTCCATAACCTGGCAAGTACCCAACACCCAGTGCAAAGCCCTAGAAAACTGTACTGGAGACCTTGATTTGTCCCAGAGGTTAGGTAACCCTAACCAGAAGGGAAGTGAGGTTTCCTGCTTCCTCCCTGGATCTAAGCATGGGGACGCATCCACCCCGCAGTGCCTGCACCAGGCGGATGTGACTGGGCCTGCAGAGCAGATGCCAGATCCACCTCCCCAGCCAGCAGTGGGTGGGGCAGAAGGGAGAGGGAGAGAAAGAGCCGTCTCCTGAGGCACGCCGTCCACCCTGCTTCCCGACTGAAGACAAAAAGCCAGGCCTGCCACGCTGGAGGGTGGAGGGGGTCAGGGCTGAGCAGGGGGTGAGCTGCGCCTGCACACTGGCCTTTACCACAGTGCCCCTGCCTGCAGCTGAGATAGGTCAGGGACTGTCAGCTCCCACCTGTCAGAGCATCACATGCTCCCTCTGGGACAGAGCCAGGAGGGGCATGAGAGAGAGCCTCAGAGGTTTGGCTGGAACTCCTCCATCCGTGGACCAGGGCGAGAATGTGGGCAGAGGAGGGGAAATCTCCCTCTTTAATATGATTTCCAGCCTTAGATTTCTAACCAAATTTAGAGGAGTTTCTAGACCTGAAGGAACAGGACTAACAGTATTGAATCCCATGTGCTCTCTGTGGCTAACTAAAGTCAGGTTCTCCTCCTGGGTGCTGCACTGGAGAAACAGGCTGCTAACAGGCCTCTGTGCGTGTGCGTGTGTGTGTTTTTCTTTTTCCCAGAAAACCCGCGGGAGTCATGTTTTGATCCTGGTTCCATCAAGAACGGCACGCGAGTGGGGTCTGACCTGAAGCTGGGCTCCTCCATCACCTACTACTGCCATGGGGGCTATGAAGTTGAGGGCTCCTCCACCCTGAGCTGCATCCTGGGGTCTGACGGGAAGCCCGTGTGGAACAATCCGCGCCCAGTCTGCACAGGTGC
>NW_012142523.1:2616192-2618098 GCF_000956105.1 Propithecus coquereli | reverse complement strand
ACACAATACACACATCATATACATGACACATGTGAGCACACACAACACTTACATACACACAGCACACAACATGCATGGTACATATAACACATATACGTACACATAACATACAACATATAGGACATACATGACACGTGTGAGTACACACGACATATGCAACACAATATGCAACACAACACATAATGTAACACATGATACAGCATGTGTGTGCACATGCAACACATGCAACACATACACAACACACATGTGAGCATACACGACACAGCATGCATAACATATACAACATACACAACACATACAACATACATACATACGTACAACCTACCTCTACGTGCTCAAGGCTCTGAGCCAAAGTGGAGAAGGGTCTGCCCTGGCTCTTGCCCTCGGATGCACCAGGCCAACTGGGAGACCAGTGCAGGCAGAATAACCTGGGGTCTGGCAGGTAGCTGAGTGGGAGCTGTGCCCACTGTGGCCTGGAGTGACCCCAGCCCATGCTGCAGGAACTGGCAGGGAGGGGAGGGCTGAGGAAACCCCCTGCAATGTATAGCTGGTGGCCTGAATACTCATCAAATGGCCAGGCCCTTAGATCTTGTATGATTGGGGACTCATAAGGGCTGTGGCCACTGGCTTTTCAGCCCCCTGCCCCACATGAGCTGAGTGGCCCTTGGGAACTCTCTTAACCTCTGAGCATCGGATTCTTATCTACAAAATATGGATAATATCTGTAAGAGTCATGGCCAAAGAAAATGATGTACGTAGCAAGCGTGGTGCCTGGCACCCAGCAGGTGCTTAGTAAATGTCATTTTCCCTCTTCCCTCTGGGCTTTGCCAGAGGCAGATGAGAGGGAGCTATGTGCTTGTTCCAGAGACAGTTGCTCCTCCCCGGGAGGAGGCTGCTACTCGCCACCCCCGTTCCTCTTAGCTGTGGGAGAGCCTGTATCCAGGGGCTGCCCTGTTCTGCTGGACCTTTGAAGAAAAGGCAAGGGAGAATGTGGGGTCCTGAGATCACACGGCAAATGGGGCATGGTACTGAAAGCCCGTTCATGGGCTTATTCCTGGGAAAGAACTAGGTTAGCTCAGTGCCACCTCCACCGGCCGGACCTTTGGGTGGTGTCCTCGCTCGATGTGTCAGCCCAGGCCTTCCCAGCTCCCCGCCTCCCTGTGCCCGGGGGGCCTGCCAATGTGCAAATCGGCCAGTAGAAAGGCTCAGCGCGCAACGTGCGAGAACCAACAACTTCCTCCGGGGGGGCCCTCCTCCTGGCCTGGGGCCCCCAGACCCCTTGTCCCCTCTGCTCGCCCCCAGCGTGCCTGCCCGGTCTTCCACGCTGAGATCTCCGCACCGTGTCTCCCCCACAGTGGTGTTCGGCCAGTTCGCCTTCTTCCACACGGCGCTCAACGACGTGGTGGAGGTGCACGACGGCCACAGCCAGCACTCTCGGCTCCTCAGCTCCCTCTCGGGCTCCCACACAGGTACCCAGGGCTCGGCCGGCATGGGGACGGTGGCGGGCCGGGGGCACCGTGGCTGGTTAAAAGGAAGCACGACGAGGTGTCCATAGGTGGAACCACACAGCTCCGTGCGTGTCATGCCCGGGTGCTGTCTCCAGGACGCAGCGGCCAGCTCCTGGGAGCGTAGCAGGGGGCTTCACCCAGCTGTGTCCACACCGCCCCCAAGTGGTGTAGCAGCATTCTCGTGTCGGTTTATCAGACCTCCAATTTTCATTCTAATTATGAACATATACTGCATTTTCATTGTAGAAAACTTAGGGACAAAACTAAATAGCCTACATCTAGAATTAAAATAAAGACCACCCAGAAGGAGCCACAGACAAGATGTAGTGTATTTCCTTCCAGTCTATCTACTTAGACCTAATCTTTTACATATTTTATTGAACAAACCAATATACATA
>NW_012142523.1:2613095-2616142 GCF_000956105.1 Propithecus coquereli | reverse complement strand
GGGAGCCCAGGGATGGGGGTCTGAGGAAGGCCAGGGGCAGAAGGGGCTGTCGGCTATGGGAAGGGGCCATGGTCCTCCAGGGAGGCTCCTCCCAGTGGGGCCTGGCAAACTTGGGTTTGCTGTAGAGGAGAATGGCTCATAATTCACCAGGTGTGCAGTCCCTGTCAAAGTGCCATCTCTCTCAGATCACATAGCGTCCCCAACCCCATTCAGATAGATGCTCATGTCCTCAGGCCCCCAGACATGCCACACCAGGGAACTCAAAACAGGGAGAAGGGAGTTTAAAGGAGGCCCCTGGACTTGCTCCCAGGCCTAGGGAAAATCACTGAGAGATCATATTTGTCAAAGTAAGGCCTGCAGAGTAGGTAGGCCTATTCCAGGTAGGTCGGGGTTAGCCATGGAGGGGTCCTAACAAGACGAGTAGAAATGAGTGTCAGAACCCCAGAGCATGGTGACCTCCCAAGTTGAAAAGCCCAAGGGGACCCCTTTGCCTAGATGGGAGAGGCCGGCTCTGAGGCCCAGCCCTTGTGGAAATCAGACACCAGGGAGGGGAACTGAAGGTGGCTGGGTTGCACAGGCTGGCCGCTCCCTACTCATGCAGACCCCAGGTGCAGACATCAGCCACGGGGCAGCAGATCATTTCTAGGCCCCACTGGTAAGCAGAAGTTCCCACGGTGTCCCTCAAGGCTGTGCCTTCAGGGATCAATGCCAATGTTAATAGTTAGAGAGCAAGGGCTGGTATCTGCCCACGAGGGCCCCTGACAACATCAGGGTGAGTTTTGGGCCACGTCCCAGGCCAAGGATGCATGTCCTTGGGCAGGGCAGGGCGCTGTCCTCAGACTTCCCTTCTCCACCCCGGTGGCCGCCCACTTCAGGACAGCCCCACCAGGGCCAGATGCTCAAGCTGGGAGCAGAACAGAGGATGGACAATTGGTGAGAGGCCCACAGGGTCACTTGCCTCTCTACCCGGCTTCTCTTTCAGCCCCCTGTGGGGGACAGTATGTGGGTTCAGACGGAGTGGTCTTGTCCCCCAACTACCCACAGAACTACACCAGTGGACAGACCTGCTTGTATTTTGTCACCGTGCCCAAGGACTATGGTATGAGGTTTTTTTGTTTATGTTCTCTGACTCTTCTCCCTCCTTCCAAAATGGGCAACTCCTCAGGTCCTTCCCAATTATCCCCTCCCATCGTGGGAACAGCAGAACAGTCTCCCAAATAGAGCAGCCGAGTGCTGATGCTCTGAAGCAAGCTGCGGAATACATTCCCGACACAGAGGGAAGACGGGCACACGTGGGCCCCGTCGGGACCAAGGAGGCAGAGCTGGTGAGAGAATGGCCAGGACAGAAGGAAGGCAACGTGCCCTTGGGGGCTACCAGCACGGCCCAGGTCCAAATGGAGCTGCTGCAGACCTGGGCCTGTTGAGACCCAGGGGCAGGCAGCCAAGAAGCAGGAAGGAAGAAAGGAATGGGATGGAGCTGGGCCGGAAAGTGCAGGTGAGGGAGATGGAATCATGTCATTCTGGTGTCCCATCTGAGAACCAGAGCCTGGTCCAGGAGCTATAGGTAGGCCAAACAAGAAAAGAGCAAGGAGCAGGCCAGTGCCCTGAGAAGAGAGAGAACCCTCCAGATTCCACGAGACGCAGGTGGAAAGAACCAGGCTTATTACCTCGTTGGCAGTGGAGATATACAAGAGTCCTGCCAGCCCTGTAGGTTTCAAGAAGATCTTGAAAAGCTACCAGGGGACTGGCCTGGGCTGCTCTCTCCCTGGGTCTCCTCCCTGTAGGAGGACTAACGAGTATGTCTAAACACGGTTGGTGTTGGGTGTGGCAAAGGGCATCAGTATTTCCTAATCACCTAGGACAGGCTTGGGGCAGCCTACGGAGACCTGGATGCTTATTCCCAAAGATGGGATGGGCAAGCACAGGCCCCAGCCTGATGCTTGAGTCGTTCACCAGACACTCAGTAAGCACCTATCGGGGGCCATGTACTTGGCTAGGTCCTTGGGCTACAGAGATGAGCGAGGCATGTCCCTGCCCTCTATAAATTCCCGGTCTCATCTTCCCCCATAGCTCCAGCCATCAGTGCACCCACTCCTGCCCCAGCACCTGCACACTTACATGCACAGGCACACACTCCCCAACATACTGATGTCGCAGGAGTTTTAGATATGCTGGATCACAGTAAGAAAAGTCCCGAAAGGTTGTCCAATCTGATCTGCTACCCAGAGCAGAATCCTTGATAGGTGGGCATGCAGTTTGTGTTTGAATTCCTCCAGTGGTGAGGAGCTCATGCCTTTGCAAGCAGCCAACCCCAAGGCTGGTCAGTGGCATTGAGCTGAAAGCTGCATGTGGACATCTGTCCCAAGCATCTTCTCTTTGCCAATGATGCTGAGCCCAGGGATGGGGGGCAGATTTTTCCCTCTGGGTCTGACTTGAGCCCCAGCGCAGATCTCAGCATTAGCATCATCGTCTCAGAGGTCTTTCTTTGATTCCCCATCTAAAGTGGCCTGCCTCACCCCATCGTTCTATCCATATGCCCAGAACTTAACACTAGCCGAAATTATCTTGTCTATTTGCATAAGCATTTGGTTGAATTTTGGGGGAGGTTTTGGCTGTCTCTTCCCACTAGAATGTATAGTCTCTGAATGCAGGGACCCTGCTTATCCTGTTCGCCACTCAAGAGGAGAGGACAGAGATACCCCTGCCACCAGCCCTGACTCAGTATCCACTTTCAGGGTGCGGACATGTGCTCTTCCTCCTGCTTTTCTGCCCGCGATTTGAGAACTAAGAATCTTTCATTCCATTCACTACTGTATTCAACGTTGCAAATGCTTTTTTATCAGGCAGTCAACTCCATGGCGTAAGTCCCTCTCTGCTCTGACATGTGTGTGCACTAACACAACACACACACAATATGCATATGTGCACACAACATACACATGTACACACAATATACACAATGCACACACAACACATGCCCACACAACATATACAACATACAACATACACACAATACACACATCATATACATGACACATGTGAGCACA
>NW_012142523.1:2612573-2613045 GCF_000956105.1 Propithecus coquereli | reverse complement strand
TGCCCAGAACTTAACACTAGCCGAAATTATCTTGTCTATTTGCATAAGCATTTGGTTGAATTTGGGGGGAGGTTTTGGCTGTCTCTTCCCACTAGAATGTATAGTCTGTGAATGCAGGGACCCTGCTTATCCTGTTCACCACTCAAGAGGAGAGGACAGAGATACCCCTGCCACCAGCCCTGACTCAGTACCCACTTTCAGGGTGCGGACATGTGCTCTTCCTCCTGCTCTTCTGCCCGTGATTTGAGAACTAAGAATCTTTCATTCCATTCACTACTGTATTCAACGCTGCAAATGCTTTTTTATCAGGCAGTCAACTCCATGGCCTACGTCCCTCTCTGCTCTGACATGTGTGTGCACTAACACAACACACAGACAATATGCATATGTGCACACAACATACACATGTACACACAACATACACAATGCACACACAACACATGCCCACACAACATATACAACATACAACATA
>NW_012142523.1:2577151-2607483 GCF_000956105.1 Propithecus coquereli | reverse complement strand
TTCATAATTTCCTTTCTTCTTTTTTTCTTCAGATTATTTTTTTCTTCTTGTTCTAACTTCTTGATTCAAAAGCTATGTTCCTTATTTTCTCCATATAATAAAGGCATGTTTACAGTAATATATTCACCTCTAAGCCTAGTTTTGGCTTCATGCGATAAACTTTGATATGTACTATTTTCATCATCATTACTTTCTAAATAGCCCATGATAATACATGTTGTTTTAATCTTTTTGCCCAAGAGTTGGTTAAGAATGTCTCTTCTTTTCCCTCAAGGACACATATTTTGTTCTTGTTGTGTTAAACTTTTGCGTTAATTTCTCATTTTATTGCCTTGTGGTTGGAGAATATGACCTGTACCATTTCTATTATACTTTGGGGGCTACATGAGATTCTCTCAGTGGCCGAGGACATTTATTGTAATTCCCTAAGTATCTGGGAAGAATGTGTGTTCCCTGCAGGGTGGAGAGGCAGGACTGCAAGCTGAGGCTCTGCAGTCACACTAGCTGGACTCCAGGCTTAGCTCTCCTACTTGCTGGCTAGGTGACTTCAGGCACAATATCTGATCTCTCTGAGCTTGTCTCCTCATCTGTAAAATGGAAAGAGTAAAAGTTCTACCTCCTAGAGTTATTGTTAGGAGTGAGTTTTGTAACAGCATTAGCTCAGTCTTACTCAGTTTTGTTATTCAAATCCATTATATCAGTGATTCTCAGTGAAATGATTTTTTGATGCCACCAGGCCACACATATACACCCAACCAAGAGTATAAATCAGAATCTCCCGGGGTAGGATGCTTTTTCGAAATCTCTTGATAGGTAGGTAGGTAGGTGATAGAGATATATAGATATAAGTATAGATATAAGTATAGCTGTAATCCTAGCACTCTGGGATGCCGGGGTGGGAGGATCCCTTGAGGTCAGGAGTTCGAGACCAATCTGAGCCAAGACCAAGACCCCGTCTCTACTAAAAATAGAAAAATTAGCCAAGTGTGGTGGCATGTGCCTGTAGTCCCAGCTACTTGGGAGGCTGAGGCAGGAGGTTCGCTTGAGGCCAGGAGTTTAAGTTTGTTGTGAGCTAGGCTGACATCATGGCACTCTAGCCCAGGCAACAGAGTGAGACTCTGTCTCAAAAAAAAAAAAATAGATGTAAAAGTATCGCTTCTCGGCCTTTTGGCTAAGATCAAGTGTAAATAGATGTAAGTATAGCTGTAGATATAGACATATAAGAATAGGTAAAGGACCTACAGGAAAAGAGACAGGTATACATTTAGGACCTAGAGACATAAATGTGGATGTAGACTAGGTATAGACATGGGTGTACAGGACCAATAGAAACAGAAAGAAATGTGGACAGATAGATGGAGGTATAAGAGCTACAGATACCAGTATCAGTGTACCCAGACAGTGAGTCTCTTTCCTCATCTGGAGAAACACTGATCACGAGCAATGGGTACTAATGAGAATGAACTGTGTCCTTGTCCCTGAGGTGTGTTGGGGGAAAAAAGCTTAATGACCACTACTCAGCGATCTTTATGTTTTCCTATTTGACATACCAAAGATTGAGAATGTTGCATTAAAATATTTCCCACTACAATTGTGATATTTTGTTGTCTTGTCTTTCTAACCATTTTAGTCTCTGTGTTTGCCTGATAGATCTTCTCCCATTTTCTCCAAGAGTCTTTTTCTTTTCATTGGAAGTTTACTGATCTACTTTACAAGCAAAATATTTGCTCTGATATCTGTCATCTTGTTTTGTTCTTTCTGGGTTTTTGTTTGTGTTATTTTGATTTTGCTTCCTCACATTTCCATTCGTACCTGACGCATCTCGGAGTTCTAATATTTTAGGTATATTTGGACTTTTATATTAATGTTATTAGTAATTCATTTTAAATTATGGAATTCTTCCCCAAGAACAAGTTTTTACATTTGCATTTAATTTTGTTACCTCGTTAACAATAGTTATTATAACTTTCCTGGTTATATTTATTCCTGCTAGTTCTTAAATTCCGTACCTTAGGTTTGGTGTTTTATTTTTTTTTTAAGTATGGCTTATAACTGCAGTACTTTCTGTCACCTTGCATATACTAGAATGCCTGCCTCTTGACACATCATATAAATGACAACTTGATTGCAAATCAAATTATAGGTCACAAACTTTCTCTTTCAAAACTGCAGTAAATGTTCCACTATAGTCCAACATGTAATCATACAGACAAATTGGGGTCCAACCTGATTCTTTGTCCTTGTAAGTAACCTATGCTTTTCTGTCTATATGATTTTCATATTTTTCTTTCTTTTTAAAATTAAAAAGCCCTCTAGGATGTGTTGTGGTGGAAGTGTCTTTTCACTAATTAGATCTGGCACTTGGCAAATTTTACTTCAGTCCCAAAGTCTTAGGAAAGGTATCTTCTTTTTTAAATTATTTTTTCTCCAATTTCAATGCCTCTGTCTTCTCTCTCTCTCTGGAATTCTTGATATATGCATATTGGATTTTTTTCATCTATCTTCCATGTTGCTTGTCATTTCTCTCATTATTTTAATCGCTTTATCCTTTTCCTGTGGATTCTGGGAGAATTTCCCAAATTTCATCTCCATTTCACTCTTTAATTTCTGTGAAATCCAGCAGCCCTGTGCTGGCATTTCTCATTTCTTTGTAGCTTTTATTAATCCCAGATCCTTCTTCCTCTGACTTCACAGATGCAATGCTAGATTTAATCTTGCGACAACCACGACTGAAACTCTTCTGAGACTTTTGCCTGTTCTTTGTCGTAATTCTCATACAAATATTTGCTTTGACTTCTCAGAGCAATCTCCTTCCTTAGAACTGAAATCCTCTCTTATATCCAGTGAGTTTACGACACGCTTTCCCATGGAGCGGGAGGCCTGCGTGTGCCAGGACCAAAGCTAACATGGGTTCTGCGAGAAATCAGGGGGTCCCAATCCCCCTCTTTCAGGCTAAATGACGTGCGGATGGAAAAGTGAGGCTTCACTCTGCTCAGATCCACTGGAAGGAGGCGCTGGCGATGGCAGCGATCATGCAGGGAGGCTTTGTCTTCCTGAGTTTCCTTTTGCTTTGGCGGCCAGAAGTTAGCTGGGGCAGTGATTCCCACCAGGCTCAGCCCTCTGGGTAACATGTAAACTTAAGAGTGCTTTGAAAAGGCTCTTTGCTTCTATGGTCAGTAGCATCACATGGGCTTTCTGGAAGCACTGGCAGACCTCCCAGGGGCTCCTTGGTGGGTCCCTACACCAGCCCTCACTGCAGTGGAGATGTAGCCTGGCTCTCCATGACCCCAACTTCCTTTCTGAGAGTGGGCTTGCAGCCCTTCTCAGGGGTCCTGAGAAGCAGCTTGCAGACTGGCCATGCCACTGCCTCCACCGTGTTCTCCCTGGGCTTCCCCAGGAAGGTGACTACACTCCACAGCTGTGGATGCAGTTGGGGCTGTCTGTCCCCTGGGCCACCTGTACCACACCAAGCAGAAGATGTGCCTTCATCTTCTGCTACAAAGGCTGTCTGCCTCCCCCAGCTTCCCGTGCCCATGCAGGTTCCCTCCAGTTGATGTGGCATTTGTTGGGTAACAGGACATCCTGGTTTGCCTTGGACAGTCCCAGCTTCCATTTGGTTGTGCCAGCGTAATTATTAACAGCACTTCCTTTTGACTCTCAAGTGTCCCAGTATGAGCAATGAATTATATAATAGCTCTATTATTGATCATTTCAAGGGATGGGAGGGGGCGTGGTCTGGGAAAGGCCAGCTGCTCTCAGATGATCACTTGACCCTTTTTCCCAGAAGCCAGTGCCTTTTTTTAAAAAATCAGATTGATGTCAGCCTTCCAAGTAAACCACCGAGTCAGCTTGGTAACAGTCACTCTCCCCATCCCTGTGGCCCAATATTTAGCAGCTGTCTTCTCTCTAGCAGGCCATTTAATCTTTCTGAACCTCTCTTTTGTGCTTTATTACATGAGGGTGCTGAGCCCTGTCATGCCAACCCCACAGTGACCACAGGTCAAGCTAAGACCATGGGTGCAAAAGCCTTCTATAAACTTTAAACTGTAAAGTGCAGTAAAAATGTGAGGTTTTTATTTCAGGAAGGCCTAGAATGTGGAAGAGATTGCAGCATGGGGTATTGGCAGCCCCCTTTCCTGGTGGGATTTTGTCTTCTGGGCCAGACTGCTAGACTCACAGTCTTCCTCTCCTTCTCGCCCCTTATCTCGGCAGGAGAATCGCTGCCTTTGGCCACCTCCAATCAAGTTCTCATCAAGTTCAGTGCCAAAGGCCAAGTCCCAGCCAGAGGTTTCCACTTTGTCTACCAAGGTATGCAGGACACGGACGCCAGAGGGGGAAAGGCCATCTCGTTCTTAGGGCACTCGGTGACCGAGGAAATGGGGATCTTTGACTCCTAGTCTGAGCCTTATTCTCAGAGTGTTTGGGGGCAGTTCCTGGATTGTGGGGCAATTTCCTGAAATTCTGTTGAATTTTATACATTTGCTAACTCAACAGACATTTCTTAGACCAGGCTCTATGTTGAATGAGGAAGGAAATCAGACATGGGAAACTAATTTCTTCCTCCCCCTCCTACCCCCCCAATGACTGGTGTGGTCCAGATGGCACTGGGGACACCAGCCCAGGCTCTTCCCTAGACTCCCGCCTATGGGCTTGGTTTTGTCTGCAAGGCACAGTACAGGGGTGGGGCTGATACAGGCTTTGATTTGAGGTGGACATAGATCTGAATCCCAGCCCCCACTTTCTAGCTGGGCACCAGGTACTCCACATCTCTGAGCCCCAGTTTGCTCACCTATTAAATGAGGATAATAATATACCTCACTGATAGGATTAAAAGAGAGTTCGTGAAATAGCTGGTACCAAGCAGCTCATCAATGTTAGTTCTCTTTCTTACTGGCCCAGAAAGGCAAAGTTTGGAGCACCCTGGCTTTCACTGGCAGGCCCAACCTCCCCTCGTCCAGGAGAACATCCACTTTTGTAGGGCCCAGGATCTAAGCATGGTCCTGTTCATTTGGCTTTGCCCAGGATGACTGCATTTCCTATGTGGGGTGGTCCTGCCATAGGGATGCCATCCCTGGAGCCAGGGCTGAAAGGTCCCATCTGCCACTGTGGGTAGGGGGAGAGAAGATTCAGGTCATGAAAGGCAGGGCTCTGGGGAGGATCTTAGGGCGCATGGGGAGGACAGGCCAGAGGCAGGGTGAAGGCACTGAAAGTGGAGGAGGAAGGGCAGGCAGTTCGTTCTCCTTGTCGGGGACTGTGGGACCCCGATCAGTGAGGGGCATCATGGGGAAGGCAAAGAACAAAACTGGGCCTAAAGTCTGGGCCAGGGGCTCATGCTGCTTCCCGTGGTCTCCAGCAGCTGTTCTGTGACACTGGGTGTCCAAGCGTGTCTCAGTAAAGGGGGTCTTGTCCCCCCTGGAGACAGTCTCCACCCCTGACCTGGGAGCCTCTCAGGGTCCCATCCAGACTGTCCTTGTTTCAGTCCTGTGTGTGTCCATCCCTGGGCCAGCTTCTAGAGGGATGAGGCCTGCCCCTCAGTGCCCTTGTCCCCCACAGCGGTGCCACGAACCAGTGCCACGCAGTGCAGCTCTGTGCCGGAACCCCGCTATGGCAAGAGGCTGGGCAGTGACTTCTCGGTGGGGGCCGTCGTCCGCTTCGAATGCAGCTCCGGCTATGCCCTGCAAGGGTCCCCAGAAATCGAGTGCCTCCCTGTGCCTGGGGCCCTGGCCCAGTGGAACGTCTCCGCACCCACATGTGTGGGTGAGTGCCTGGACAGCCGGGCTGGGGAGGGGGCCTGGGGGGCCAGAAAATAGTCCTTTCTCCCTGGGGGAGGCAGCAAGTCCTGGCAGGTGCCCGAAGGCACACAGCAGCCCCTTCCCACCAGCATAACCTAAGCAGGAGGCCCGTCCAGGCCAAACCGCCAGTCCTGCGGGTTGGTGTGAAGACAGCCATGGGTTCTGGGGCAGGGCCGCGTGTGAAGGGAGGAACCGGGGGTCCAGGTCTCTGAAGGGGATGAAAAACAAAATGAGAAGGCAGGACTGAGGCATGAAGGAAGAAGCCCCACAGGCAGGGGTCACCAGCAGAGGTGGGGCCCGGGGGAGCAGTCTGCTTGGGGAGCCTCTGACCACAGCTGCCTCTCCTCCCAGTGCCGTGTGGCGGCAACCTCACGGAGCGCAGGGGCACCATCCTGTCCCCCGGCTTCCCAGAGCCATACCTCAACAGCCTCAACTGCGTGTGGAAGATCATGGTCCCTGAAGGCGCTGGCATCCAGGTAAGGGCCTGGTCGGGCGGGTGGCCACCCACAGGTGCTGGCTGTTGCCAAGCCCTGAGCCAGGGTGAGCTGGCAAGAGACACAGCCCTGTCTCTGCCCCAGCAGCTAAAGAGGCTCGATCCAAGTGTGGAGATGTGGCCCACACACAGAAAAACACAGCAGCTCACGGGCCCCAGGAGCCTCAGGGGCACGAGGAGAGAGACAGGAAACTCAGGAAGGAGAGGTGGCACTGGCTCGGGCCAGCAGCAAAGGCCAAAGAAGGAATGGCCTGGATCTGAAGATTGGGGAGAACTCATACATGTGTCCCAAGTGGCTTGAGCGGTTTTTCTTAAGGTTGTAGGGACATTGCTGATGAGGGGAAGGAGCGAACCACCAAGCACAGCCGGGGCATCACCACCAGGCACACAACCAGGGTTCCATACCTGCAGTCCGAGCCATAGAAGCTGAACTGGGGCATAACTGGTGCCCAATGGTAGGAGCCCAGTGGAGGGAGGCCCGGCCTTGGTGCTGAGGCAGGGAAGAGGGTCAGCTGCCTGTGAGGCCAGCAGAGAGGCAGCAAGCTGGGACCCCAGCTGACAGGCCTGGGCAGGGGAGGGTTACAGGCTCCCTGCTGCAGGGTGTCTGATGCAGTCAGGACAGGAAAGTGGGGAAGCTCAAGGAATGTTGCAGAGATGACAAGAAGGCCAGTCGGACCAAGGTATTCCTACTTCCTGGAATTTCTTTCCCCCATTCTCTACCTTGTAATGTTTCCCACCATCTTATAATCACTTATTTCACATCTGTCTTGCCCGGACAATGAGCTCCTTGGAGCAGGGGCTGCATCGCTTTGCTGGAAGGGCCTAGCACAGGGTCAGGCCCAGAGCAGATGCTCAGCAAGTTGAATTAACTGTGGGAAGGGAGGGGAGGGGTAGGTGGGAGGGAGGGAGGAAGGGACGCAGGCTGCCTGTCCAACAGTGCCATCCTGCTGCCTCCCAGATTCAGGTCATCAGTTTTGTCACGGAGCAGAACTGGGACTCCCTGGAAGTGTTCGACGGTGCAGATAACACTGTAACCATGCTGGGGAGCTTCTCAGGTAAGGTGGCTTCCAATCCGGAGGGTCGTGGTAGGACATTGTCGTCATCATCATTGAGATATAATTCACATACCATAAAATTCACCATTTTAAAGTGGACCCTTCAGTGGTTTTTAGTATATTCACCAGGTTCTGCAGCCCTTACTACTGTCTAATCCCAGAACGTTTTGATCACCCCAAAAAGAAGCCAGGCACCCACTTTCACTCACTCTCTGCCCCACCTGCCCCCCACGCCCCAGGCTCTGGCAGCAGCTAATCTACTGTCTGTCTCTGTGGGTTTGCCTATTTCAGGCATTTCATATAAATGGAATGTTTGCTTCTTTCACTTAGCATGATGCTTTCAGAGTTCACCAAGTTGTAGTATGTGTCAGGACTTCATGATGTGGGTATGCCATTATTTTGTTTATACAGTCATCAGTCGATGGGTCATTTCCACTTTGTGCTATTGTGGTTGATGTTGCCATGAACATTCATGTACAAGTTTCTGTGTGAGCATGTGTTGTCCGTTCTCTTAGGTATATATACATAGGAATGGAATTCCTGGGTCATATGATAATTCCATGTTTAATTTTTTAAGACACTGCCCAGTGGTTTCCCAAAGTGGGCACATCATTTTCCATTGCCATGGCAGACTTCCAATAGAGCATGGCGCATGTTTTTGCCCAGTGGCCAGGGCAATTATCTGAATTATTTAGCCCAGAACTCTAGGCTGGCAAGATATAAAGGGGAGTCATGTGCCCCAGAAAAACTGTCCACACTGCTGGATTGTCCAGACAATAATACATGCCAGAGTCTTTCTGAAGGTGGCTGGGAGGGGACCAAACTCAAAGTCCACCTGAGGAGGAGCTCATTGTCCCACAGGCACACAGCTGTGCCACTGCTCATCTTGCGGAAGTGCTTTGGGGTCTCTCCTCCCTCAGCCATTGGAGACCTAGCCCTCTGAGGGGTGTTAATTTGTCACTTGCTGAGTTTGATAATTGGGGACATTTGGGGGCCTTGGGAGCAGAATGTCAGCAGATGGCAAAAGCAAGAGGAACAGGGAGGAGGGTGGGGGCCTGGAGGAGCCAAACCTCAGTGACCCTGGTGTCCTTGCCCTAGGAACAACCGTGCCCGCCCTTCTGAACAGCACCTCCAACCAGCTCTACCTTCACTTCTACTCAGACATCAGCGTGTCTGCAGCCGGCTTCCACTTGGAGTACAAAAGTGAGAATCTGGGGTCCCGGCTGTGTACAGAGTTCAGAGTGGAGCTAAGAGTTCCCAAGTCCCCACTCTGAGCTAATATTGGGGCTGTGTATTCTCCCTGCTACTTAAGCCTGACCACAAATGTAGGTGAGGATGCTGAAGCACAGAGAAGGTCTGAAAGCTCCTCAAGGCTGCACAGCAGAGCTGGCTTCTCACCCACTGTCTGTTACCCAAAAACCTATGTTCTTGCTCGGTATCCACGCCAGGAGTGGGAAGGGGACTTGGTCACTGGCCTAGGCCCCAGTATATAGTTTAGGATATAAGAAGATGGAGGCGCTTTCCTCCCCTAATCCTAAAAACTGGCTTCTCTAACCTCTAGTTCTGGGATGCAGTTATCTTTGGAGTTCCTCCTGTCATTGGATACTTCACTCCTCTTCTACCCAATTCCTCCCCACAAGCTCTAACCCTTACTTCCTGGCTTCCAGCACCCTTAAGTGCTCACCACTGAATACTCTGAACAGAAAAGTTGTGGATGTGTCTTCTGGGGAGATTGCTTGCATCCTGGGACCGCCTGCCCCGTCCTATTTCCCCACTGGGTATAGGAAGGAATAGGTAGGCAGCAGCATTTGTGCCACATTTATTTAGCAAATACTTATTGAGCATTTACAATGCACCAGGTGTGATGCTGGGTTTTGCCAGGATTAGGTGATATCAAGATGGGACTGTCCCCTCAGGGTCCACTAGAGAGAGACAGACACGCAGACAGAGAAGTGCATCATAGCATTGCAGGTGCTCGCATGAATGTTTCTAGATGGTAGAGCAGTTGTTCAAAGGAGAGAATGGTCACTTCTACCTGGGGCAGGTGGAGATGCAAAAGTCATGAAGGAACACTGAGCACCCACAATGTGACAAGCCCTGTGTTAGGTGCCCACAGAACAAAGATAAATGACACAAAGTCCCTGCCTTCAAAAGCACAAAGTATAGGAGGAGAGAAAGACATGGAAACAGTCATTTTAGTGCAGCCTGAGACATTCAGGAAGTACAGAGAAAAGGAGCTAAACCTAGCCAGGTAAGGCCTTACAGAAGGGGACGCCAGAGTTAGGTTTGGGATGAGAAGTAAGAAATGCAGGAAGGCATGGCTGGCTTGACCACCCATGACTGCATGGGCCCATGCAGACAGAAGGCCCAGCTGGTGCTAGGTGCCTGAATGGTCAGCACCATCTGGGTCTCCAAAGTGAAGGAACTTTATCTAGGTGCTTGGGGAGGATTAGCTGGATCCAAGGAAGCTCATCACCTGAAAGGACTGCCATGTGCACCTGGCAAGAAAGACCTAGGACAGCCAGAAGCAAAGACCCTGAGGGGCAGAGGGTAGGACATGGACCCCTGGTACTTCCTCTCTGCAAATGTCTAAAGCTTCACTCACCTGGTAAAGTCCCCTGGATTTCTTGAATAAGTCACATTTTTCCTTTCACCCTCTCCTCTCTGTTTTTGCCAGTTTTGTTTCTCTATCCAATATTTTAATTTGAGTCCTTTAATGTTCCTTAGAATCTTCTCTGTTCTTTCTTCTTCCAAAGATACATTTCCTTCCTAAATCACTTTGTCATTCTACTGCCTCATTCCCAGGAAGAATTCACCTCTTCTCAGTTTTCTTTGTCCGAGGGAACTGGCAGTTTTCTCAGTAGCTGACACTTCTCATGTGTTGTCCACAGACGGTGGGAAGAGCTGGGGGGAAACGGAGGTCCTCACTGGTATTTGGAGGCTGGAATTCCTGGGAGCCAGGACCCCGTAGTTACATTTTGTCCTGTAAGATAATCTACAAAGAGGTCACAGAGGCTAGAGAGTTAACTCTATCATAGAGGCAAATGGTTTTGAAGGGTACTGAAAAGTCACATCTACAGCTGTGATTCATATTTAATGTTTATTTAATTGAAATGGAAATGGAGCAATATGCTTTCAAAAGTAATAAATTACATATGATAAAAAATTGTTTCTTTTGTTGTAGCATGGCTTAAATAAAATCAAGCTGTGCAGTGTGAGAGAAATTAGAATGGGCTTTTCTCCATCTCTCTCCTTTGTTCTCTCTCTGGCCTCAGCTCTCTCTCCATTTCATTTTTCCTCCTACCACACTCTTTTGTCCTTGCTCTGCCCCTTTCTCTCTCTGCCGCTCCTTCTTCTGTCCTCTGCCTTTCCAGTAAGTGGGTCTCTAGTTGCTAAGACCACCCCTCTAAACGCTGAGTTGGTTCTACTTGGCGTGCAGGGGAGAAAGAGACAAAATGACAAGACTAAGTGCTTCAAAGTACTTTGATGATTATTGTAATGCTTATCTTTGGGGTCTTTTGTCTCAGCTGCTGAGATTTTCAGACATAGGCCCAAACATCCTTGATTTCCAAACATCACATCCACATCTTAAAAGCACGTGTAGGCCAGAAACTGCCTGGGAAGAGCATGAGGGAATCTCTAGGGTGATAACAATATTCTGCAGTGTCAGTAGGGGTGTGGGTTATACAGGTGCAAGCTCGAATCTTGGCACATGTGTACTCACAGTTATGTCGATTACAACATGGACATGTGTGATTTGTGCATTTCGCTATATGTAAATTTATAGCAAAAGAAACAAAAGCACATGTAGTTGTCAGAGTCTCATCTCGGTGTGGCATGAGGACCTATCACCTGCTGCACAAGAAGGTGGGCTGGGGGCTGGGGGCCTCAGCTGACCAGTCCTTCCCTGTTCCTTTTCCATGAGCCCCTGGCTCCCTGCAGGCACTGGATACACATGGGTTTCTCAGGGAGCCTGTACCCTCCAAGGGAGCCACCAGGAGGGCTGAGGCTGCCATCTCACAAGCTCTCTGGGCCATGCTGGTGCCCAGGGTCAAACCCAAACCCACAGTCCACCCTCCTCTCTTTTCTGCCGCCCGTGGTAAGGAGGACCACTTGGGAGTTGGTGGAGAACTCAGTTTACAACTACCCTTTGCCTGCCCTTGAGTCTTGCAGCCCTTGCCCCTGGAGAGATGCCCCGCAAGCCCAGTCCAGCAACCCGCAGAAATTTACTTAGTGCATCCAAAACACCTGCACATGTAGGTGGGCTCCTGCGAGGCACAGGAAAGGCTGGAAGCCCCCAGTCGGGGAGCTGCTACATTCCCGCTGTGTGGGAGGCAGCCAGGAGGGGATTGAAAGCAAGAGGAGGGTGATTTCAGGAGGGAAGGCAAGCAGAGCAGCAGCAAGTGAGTTTATGTGGCCTCAGGGTTTGGCCTTCACTTGGGCAGACCTGGGGTCAGGCTGGGCTTGGTCCAAATCCCAGCTCTGTGGCTTACTAGGGGCATGTTCCTGGGCCTCTCTCAGCTTGTGTCCTGTCTGTAAAATGGGATGTCAAGACCTGCTTGAAGGGTATGAGGGAACGTGTGTGAGTCGCTGGCCCCCACTTTGCTCATGGGAAGTGCTCAGTGAGTGCTGCCCCCATGATGAAGGTGTGGGCAGGCAGGGAGGGGGAGGAGTAGGAAGGTCAGGGTGGGTGTTTTAGCAAAGCACTGTGTACCATGCCAGGTATAGAATAAGGAATAAATGAACATGGTTGAATTTGAAGGGTCAAGAAAGGGGAGTGAAGGAGGACTTGAGAGTCCACAGAGGTGATCGTGAAAAGGGACCAGGCCAAGATGGTGAAGGACCTAGATGTCAGGATGAGAAGGTTGGATTCCACGTAACAGGTCATGGGGACCTGCTTCACACTGCTGAGCAAGGCAGTCCTGTGATCCAAGGAGAGATTTTAAGGAATCCAATTTGCCTGTGAGTGCAGGGCAATCTGGAATAGTGGTGGTTATGGGTAGTGACGAGAGGGGGCCTGTTACAGGGGCCGGTGCTAAGTGAGGCCAGAGCTGACCTCGGCAGGCAAAGTGTGAGCGGCCACCACTGCCACTCCCAGAAAGGGCCTGGCTTGACCTTGAAAACACAACTGGAGAAATAAAGCAGTGGCAAGTCTTACCCACTAGCAAACGTGCCCCAGGCCAGTCTGCCCAGAGCATGGGACTCTGGCTTAGCCCCGAGCATTGCTGAGATGCCCTGCTTCTTTCTCACATTTCTTCTGCCTCTCCCCACATCTCAGCCTGCAGGAACTGTCTCCTTAGGGTAAGGAAGACAGAGGGAAGTCAGGAGTAGGAGGCAGGAGCCCATGCAGAGAGGTCTGAGGGTTTACAGGGCTGGGGAGCTCCCTAGCTCAGAGCTCAGTTGGAGGGCAGGGCAGCCAGAGTCCCTGGGATGACACCCTCCTGCCCCAAGGAGCTTTGGCCTGTTGAGCCTCTGTGCCATGCAAAAATTCCGTTTTTCTCCATGTGCTGCAAGGTGAAGAGGGCTGGGAAGCACCAGCCCAGAGGCCGAGAGAAAGCACAAACTGGAGGCACTCCTTCTCCTCCTGCTGCCAGCATCACCCAGCCTACTGTGGCGTTGCTCTGCTGGGCAGGCCCATTCTCCTTTCCGACTGTCTCTGTCTTGTCTAGCGGTGGGCCTGAGCAGTTGTCCGGAACCTGCTGTGCCCAGTAACGGGGTGAAGACTGGCGAGCGCTATTTGGTGAACGACGTGGTCTCTTTCCAGTGTGAGCCGGGATACGCCCTCCAGGTACCTCCCTTTACACCCAGGACAGAAAACAGGCGTCCTCTGGGATGTGGTTGGCCAGCCTTGTACCAGCCGAGTACAATCACCAAAGAACAGGGAGCAGCCGCCAGTTCTCTTGGGGACCATTATTCCCTCCTGGAGCTGTTCATGCAAAAGACAAACTCTGCTGACTTGAACAATTTGGCATAAGCCAGACTCCAACGTGTTCCTGCAAAGTTGGGTTTGAGTCGGCTTGGGAAAATTTAATTTCCCTTTGAAGGCCATCAGAGAATTTAGTAATTAAAGGAACCTCACAAGGAAACCTCTAGTAATGAGAATTCTTTAGTAATGGTTGTTAGTAATTGTCCTTCCCCAACATCTCTCTCCCTCTGCCTTACCGCCACCCCACGGTGGATCTGTGTGTCTTTTCGTATCTTGTTCCTTAATGCGAGGCCCCTGAACAAGCCCCCTGTTCTGGGTTGCACATGCAGTCATGCTGTGAGGCACCTAGCCCTTCCCTCTTCCTGATTCCTCCAGGGCCACGCCCACATCTCCTGCATGCCCGGAACCGTGCGGCGCTGGAACTACCCTCCTCCGCTCTGTATTGGTAAGAGAGCCCAGACTTCACAGTTCGTGCAAATCCATTTCCTCCCAGGGATTTGAGTTCAGGGGCATATCGTCGAGTTCAAGTTCAAACCAGAAGAATGTTTCTTATTCCAGGTTTGTCCCAAGTCAATAGTTTTAGACTGATGTTCTTATGATCTCCAACTCTCATTTAAGGCTGCCATGACTTTTGGAAATCTCTGCCCAGCAAATGAAAAATTACAGGAGATTTGCTCATTTGAAAACATGATGATGGCCTTTCTGATTCCCCATGAGCTTATCTCCAGACCCCAGATGAAACTTCTGGGCACTTTGGGCTTACCCCTGTGACTTTTTGTGGGACGGACAGATAAATCCACTAATAAAGAAATGCCAAGGGTTACAAGTGAAACAAGGACATAGCTCAGTTTTGTTTCTTACCCTGTGCTAAAGCAATGATGGATGAGGAGATCAACAGGTAGAAGAAAAGACAGGGTCTCCCTCCTTGGGGGCTTCTGGTCAGGGTAGACAAGGCGGAAATGAATGTTTGTTGAGCTTCTACTATATGCTAGGCAGGGGGCTCCATGTTTCCTCAGATACCTTCAGGGAAGGTATCAATTACCCTCCATTTGCAAATAAGAAGTGTAAGTTTTTTAGGATTGAAAACAAAGTAGCAGAGTCAGGAATAGAAACCTCAGGTTCTCTAGGTGCCCAGGTGACAGTAAAGTACCCTAAAGCTGACCTTGGGGTAGGGAGTGAGGGGAGGCAGGGAATGTCACTTGGGCACAATGGCATTTTCCTTCTGTGATTTCACCAGGGTTGAGGGCCTGGTCGTCTGCGCAGCAGGTCAGAAATGTGATGGGTCAGCACAAGGCACTGCCCCCCATTGTACGGCAGAGACCTTGCCAAGGTCTTCACATTAACAGCAGCTGCTGTCCACTGAGGCTTCACCACGCCTACCAGCCCTGTCCCGCGTGAAGCGTGGTCCTTTCGTAACGACCCTGCTAGATAAGTGGTGTGGCTAGTTCCATTTTACAGTTGGCGGAAACTGAGGTTTGGAGGGGTTTAGAATTTGCCCAGGGTCCCATAGGAAGCGAAGGTGGGATTGCGACCCCGGCGGTCAAGGCCAGAGCCTGCTCTGCACTGTTTTCTGGTCCATTTGCCGAGCCGCCCTCTCCCGGGAAAGCACTTGCCTGGACCTGCGCTTCCCTCTTCGCCGCTCCTTTCTCTGGGCCTCCGTGGCTGGCTAACCCTTTCCGCTCACACGACCTCTTCCTAATAAGATGTGAAAGCAAAGAATTGATGCTGACTGACCAGGCTGCAGCGGTGTCCCAGTCCTGCATCCTCAGATGACCCTGAATCACCTTGATTGGCGTGTCAGATGACCCCAAGCCCTCAGGTCACTCTCGTGGTTGATTTCCATGGAATGCTCATCACAGTCACTTTTCCGAGGGGGGCTGGTGGTGAGCCTCACCTGCTGACCACCCTGCCCCCCTGCCCCATATAATGTGTATTTGTAAAGAGCCTGGCATGGTGCCTGGCCCAGAGTAGGGAGGGGACGCATGCCAGGCCCCTTCTTTTGTCCCTTTTCTGCCATCTTGGAAGAGCGTGTTAGGCATTGAGGAGAGGGAGCCCTGGGGGATGGTCAGACTTGGCGCAGACCACTTTCACTTTTCCTGCATGTCCTCACTAAGGGGACTGACCTGTGAAGGGCATGCTCAAGCTCAAGAGTCCATAACATGGGTTTATAGACTCCTAGGCAGTCCTAGGGTGTACTTCCCTTCCTGAACCTACATACTCAATTTTGCCCATGTGTGTGGTTTTTTAGGGGGATTCCTTTGGATTTTCAAAGGGATTTATGAGTCATGAAAGGTTAAAATCTGCTGCTCTAAGGGAGCTTCCAAGTGTTGGCATGGCCCTGTACCCACCTTGATGTTGTCCTAACCCCTATCTTGTGTCATTGTCACAGCGCAGTGTGGGGGAACAGTGGAAGAGATGGAGGGGGTGATCCTGAGCCCGGGCTTCCCAGGCAACTACCCCAGTAACATGGACTGCGCCTGGACGATAGCACTGCCCGTGGGCTTTGGTAAGTGTCCGCAACTCCCGGAGGAGACAGGGGCTTCACACCTAGGCCCCTGAGTGTAAAACAACCGTCTGCTGAAATCTCTCTGCATAACCTTGGCCCAGTCAGTTTAGCACTCTGCCTCTCTGTTTTCTGGTCTGTTGACCTCTTGTACAGGCGTGAAGATGGATTAGGAATGGCAGAGATGAAAGTACAGGAGGGGTGGAATCTTAGGAGTTTCCATTATTATGGTTTGAGTAATGAACTAAAATCCAGGAATGTGGAATGAGTAATTACTCGGGGATGGTTAGAAAAGAAAAAAAAAAAAATAATATGTTTTACAAGAGACTGGACCTCAAGTTGTGCTTTAAACTCCAATATCCAATTTATCATCCTAATTAAATTGAGCCAAAGCCAACAGGAAATTGAGTCTGCATTCTTCATACATACATTCTAGCTGGCCCAGAGATGGGGAGTGTGCCAGGCATGGAGGTTGTCAGGGGGTGGAGGACATTGATGTGGATACAAACTGGGAATATAATTTAACCCAAAATATGTATGTTGAAGTGATAAGGGCTTTGCGCTGACGTGGAATGGATGGGCTGTACATGTGCATCTTGCACAAGTTGTCGCTCTGCTTCTAGGAAAGAAATGTCCCAAGGGGATTATTCCTGCACAGGCCTGGGAGGGCCCAGTCTGTGAGCCTCAGAAACGAAGGCCACCCATTTCATCTTTTATTATTCAGCCTGGAGTATGTCTTCTGATTAGAGAGGGGGCTTCTGGGAGAAAGCAGTCTAACTGGCCTTCTAAATCTGGTTGGAGGGAAGGAGAGAGGTTGGTGACGTTCTGAAGGATGGAGTCTTCTATTCAGTACCGTCTTCTGAAGGAAAGTGGGTGCAAAGCGATGACAACTTTGGCAGCCTTAGGAGAGTCTAGATTTTGAGGCACTGAGGAAAGAGGATCTGGGAGACCAATGTCTCCGCATCCAGTCTTGGGGCAAAAGAACCGGAGATGATAGAAGGTGGGGAGAGGGAAACATCCGAAGGCAAACAGAAGTTTAAATAAGATGACTGTTTTCCGTAAGTCCTTATGTTCAGCCCCAGAGATCTCAATCTATAAGTTGCGGGGACTTATTCAGGCTTTGGGGAATAAGTGTTCTGCAGGGTCCAGTCGCAGAGGCCAAGATCCCTTGCTTTCAAGTTAATGTTGGATTACAACTCGCTCCCTAAAATGGCACCTGGTTTCAGTGTGTAAAGAGCCACCGCATCTACATGCTTCTGCCACTAGATGTCGGTCACAGTCCAGCTCTTTCCGCACAGCTCCATTCAGAAATTCTGCAATCCTTGAAGAGCCCCTTTGAAGGGCAAGCAGTCCACAGTGTTCTCGTGTAAGGGGACGATGCACGGGTCGGGGGACACGGAGCACGGGCTCCATAGATTATATGTACGACGATGCTTGCTCATTGCAAAATTATCTGGAATTTGGAAACAACCTGCATGTTCATTACTAGCGAAGTGAGTTGTGCAATCAGATAATTCATAAGATGAAATTAATTAACATGTAGTTAAAATGAATGAACTATATTTTTGTATATTAACATAAACCTCAAAAAACACAATATTGTGTGAAAAATAATGTATGTACAGTATAATACCGTTTATATAAATGTTTAAGACACATAATCCCTGATATATTTAGGAATCTAAAACCATGAACTAGAAGGATATTTTCCAAATTCATATTAGTGGCTGCTTCTGTGGAAGGAAGGAGAGGATTGGAACAGGGCAGGAGACAAAGGGGCTTCAACACTAAATGTCACGTCTTTATTGTATTCTTTAAATAACCAGATGCAAAAACATGCACATATGTGCTCATTCTGAGCTAATTAGAAAGTACAGATGAGCAGATTTTTAAAATGAAGGCCCACCTGTAATCCCATCATGCAGAGATAATCACTGACAGCTTAGTCCTCTGTCGTTAGAGTGTACTTCTCATGAAGACAAGGACTTCCTTGATGCTGTTCATCCCGTGCGATGTCTACCACAGCCCTGCTGCATGGCAGATGCTCAGTAAATATTGTTAGCAAATGAGTGAATATTCTTCCATGTTTTTAATACAAAAATTAGAATTGTATACTGCATACCATTTTGCTCTCTGATTTTCACAATTAACAATACATTGTGGGCATTTCCCTGTGCTCAGTAAATATATTTCTTCAATAACATTTTCCATAGTAATGGAATTTTGAAAAATCTTATCAGTAAATGTATATTCATGTTCCCACCTCCATTCTCCAAAGAGCATATTAATATGTACATTAATGGCTTAATTAGATTCATTTCACCTGTCGGGTTGCTAGGAGATTTTTATTCATCCACTAAGAGCCCAAAGTGTAAACTTCACGTGGCCTCTTAATGGAACAGGTGGGATAATGTACGCTGCTAAGCCTTACATTTCTGAATTATCTTAAGGTTTCTAGAAAATAGCTTTATTGAAGGTCATGTCTTTGAATTAAAGTAGGGAGGGTGTTATTTTAAAGCAAAAAGCTGATTTTAGCAAAACTCTCTTTATACTGATGTTAGACATATAAATCACAAATTAAAACAAGTGTTGACCCTGAACTTTGTTTTTATTAAAATAAAACGGACTCCAATAGAGCTCTGAAATGACTGATGCCTTTACTTTTGAATTAGTAACATACTCTTAAGTTCAATCCTGTCTGAAGGCAAGAGACTTGGCTGGACCAGCAACTCCCAAGGTGTGTTCTGGGAGCTGTGACTGGGTGGGAAGCCAGCCGCAGGGACTCGTGGGCTCTGGCAGGAGATGCTTTCAGGTGGCGCCACCCTTGAAGCGGGACTGCGTTGCTTTGGGCACTGTCTGCCTCTGTCTTGCTCCCAGGAGCTCACATCCAGTTCCTGAACTTCTCCACCGAGCCCAACCATGACTTCATAGAAATCCGGAACGGGCCCTACGAGACCAGCCGCATGATGGGAAGATTCAGTGGGAGCGAGCTCCCCGGCTCCCTGCTGTCCACGTCCCACGAGACCACCGTGTATTTCCACAGCGACCACTCCCAGAACCGGCCAGGATTCAAGCTGGAGTATCAGGGTAAGGACAAGCGTTAGTGCCCCCCGCAATCCGCATCCCTTATCCCCAGCTGCCCACCTTCCCCGCCTTCCCTGTGGGGAAGACAGGATGCCAGAAGGGGTGGGGTGGGCGGCAGGCCCGCCCACAGAGGCTTCCTTTCTGTGGCAGATGTCTCTGGCCCGCGAGGCTATCTCACCCCGTGTGACAGCTAACGTTCTCCCACAGCCTTTTCCAGAGTGGCAGGCCTGACCGCACCCTCTGAGGTTCCACCTCTGTGCAGACCTGACAGCCAACAGCTTTCCCTGAGCACCTGGCCCATCTGTTCCTTGTAAGGCATGCCCCAGTGTCCAGCCAGCCACTTCCGCTCGGGCTTGATAGACTGAATTACTCCCTCTGGGTCCTGCCCTGTGCGTCAGGCCTGATTACTCTCAGCAAAGCTCTTCCTATGACAGGATGGAGGATTCTAGTTACGGTCCTAACAGCGCCCCCTCAGCCTTGCACTGTGAGACAGGGTTTTCCTGTGTGAGGCCCAACCACACTCACTGTGGCTGTACCTTCCCGAGGTGGAATCCCGTGACAGGCCCCACTCGGCCTAGCACTTTCTCTGGAAAGAGCCCCATCCACTCCAACTCAGGCTTCCCCCGTGTGATGGCCCTAACATCACCTGTGGGTATGAAGATTGTGCCCAACCTGTGCAGCTGTACATGGCGAGCCATCTTTTCTCCCTCAGATGCTTCCCTGTTGTGACTTACTGAACCACTGGTTCTAAATCCTTTCCCAGATTCTTCCATTTTTTTTATATTTTTAGATTTTTTTCCAATATTAACACATAATTGTAAAAAAAAATCAAAACATGCTGGACGTGGTAGCTCACACCTATAATTCTAGCACTGTGGGAGGCTGAGGCAGGAGGACTACTTGAGGCCAGGAGTTCAAGACCAGCCTGGGCAACGTAGTGAGACCCTGTCTCTACAAAAACAATTTTTTAAAAAAATTAGCCAGGTGCAGTGGTGCGCCTGTAGTCCCAGCTACTTGGGAGGCTAGGGCAGGAGGATCCCTTGAGTAGGATCCTATCTCTAAAAAAAAAAAAATTAAAACATTACAAGTAAGGTCAAAGCTTTCTTTGTCTACAGACTCTAAACCCATGATAATTCTTCAGAAATAACCACTGTTGTTTTGATGGGACCTTTCCAGACCTTTTCCTGTGCCTTGACATACATATATTATATGTACCTGTGAAAAATCTATAATGTTTTACAAAATTTGGGGCCATATTTTCTATATAAATAGCACCATACTATGTGCAATTTTCTGAGACTTGGCTTTTTCATGCCAGGAATAACAGGGCATGGAACTCCTCTGTTGTCAGAAGGGAATCCTGAGCAAGGGTGAGGTTTGTCATTTAAGGAAAGCCTTAAATGGGGTGGGTGCAGTCGGACCCGTTTTCCAGAGGACTCTTCCTCACAGTGCTCTTGGGTCTATCTCAGGGAACATGTCAGTGGGTGTGGCCGGGCTTGTCACCTCAAGGGGAGCCTCAGGAGGAGCTGGGCCTCGTACCCAGACAGCGGTAATGAAGTTGCCACACCCAGGGGAGCCACGTGTGGGCTTGTCACAGAGGCCAGCCTCACCCAAGAGCGTCTGTGCCTATCACACAGGAGGTGCGTGCTTGTCAGTCGGGTCCTGTCGCATCGGGCAGAAGGCCGTGGTCTGTCACGGAAGGGACTTGGTTCCATGTGGTCGGTCCTCCTGTCAGGGACACATTCACCACCTCGCACCAGGGCTCCCCCTGTGTCTTAGTTTGCTAGGGCTGCCCTAATAAAGTACCACAAAGGGGGTGGCTTCAAAAATATATGTATATTGTCTGACGGCTCTGGGGCTGGAAGTCCAAGACCAAGGTGCTGTCGGGGTAGTTTCTCCTGAGAGCCGTGAGGAGAATCTGTTCCAGGCCTCTCCCCTGGCTTCTGGTGGTTTGCTGGCAACCTCTGGAGTTCCTTGGCTTGTGAAAGTGTCACTCTGACCTCTGGCTTCGTCTTCACGGGGCATTCTCCCCGCGTGTCTGTCTGTCCCCAAATTTCCACTATTTATAAAGACACGAGTCATATTAGATGAGGGCCCACCCTAATGGCCTCATTTTAATTTCGGTAAAATAAAGATTCTATTTCCCAATAAGGTCACATTCTGAGGTACTGGGGGTTAAGACTTGAACACATGAACTTGGAGGGGGCACAGTTCAGCCCATGACACCCTCTGACAAGCCCAAGTGCACTCCCGAGGATTCTCCTCCCTGATAAGTATAAGGATCGACAGTGCCGTCATCGTGATGGGGCAGCTGCCCTGGGGCCCTCCCCACACACCGTGCCTTTGCCCCTAGTCAGGCACAGCCCATGGCGTCTGTTTGATGAGACTGGCCACTCTCGCTGTGATAGGCCCACTCGTCCTGGTCAAGCTTGTCCCTCTGTGGCCGCCTCAGACTCTCCATTGACACCCTCCCCCGCCCTCCCTCACCCAGAGAACTGACTGTTCCCACGGAGCCCTGGCCTGGGGCCCAGACTCCGTGTGAGAGGCCCAGCGGCATCCAGCAGGCTTCCTCTCTGTAGGGCCCCCTCCTCCGATGTCCCCCTCGAGTCCCTGGCCCAGCCACTCCCTGGCGCAGTCCTCACAACTCCTGTGGAGCCTGGTGTCAGGTCACCTGCTCCCCTCAGACTTGAGCCCCACACCCACTAAGCCTTCTTGTTTGGGCTGATCCCAGCCTCTCGGACTAGGTTGTCTCTAGTGTTTGGGGCCCAGGTACTCCCACTGTGGTCTCCCGACTGTGACAGGCCTGAATACTTCTCCCTGACCAAAAAGCCCACATTCTCCTTTTACACCTTCCTCAGTCCTGTGGAGTTGTACCTCGTCAACAAGCTGTGACCATTCTCCCCAGGTTTTCCCTTTATGGAAACGCCCCACTTCACAAAGGAGCCATTTGTCCCCACTGAGGCTATTTCTGTAGAACAAGCCCAGCTCTCTGTGGTGTCTCAACTTCCCGTAGGAGTCCGTCTTTACCCTTTCTCAAAATTCCTCCAAATAGGCACACTGCACTTCCTATGCCAGGGTTTTCTTTTCTCTTCTTCAGGTAAATATTCCCAGAAAATGTTTAGTAACAGCATAAGCTACTCCTACCAGGCCTCCCAGTCTGACTTATCCCATTAAAATGTCTCAAGGGGGTTGTGTTTATAAAGAACCTAGCAAAGTGACTAAGACACGTATTGTTCCAAATTGTTAGGCATCATCGTTATTCACGTTTCAAGTTACGACATTTCGTTTGAAGTTGCGTCCATCTAATGATGACGCTTTTTCTGGAAGTGCATCCCCGCTGTAGCAAAGCGCGTCCCCGGGGACAAACCCGCCTGCTCTCCCTGAGGACCCCTTCTTCAGGAAAGTATTAATACTGATTCCTCCTCTTAGGATCTATTTCCGCCCTCTAGACCCGACCTCTCCCTGTGAGGCTTCTTCTAGGGGAACAGGCTCTGAGATCTTTCTCAGTATCGAGGTTCTGTCACTGAGAGTTTCTGTCTCTTTGAAAAGCCAAGATCCTTCCCCTCAAGACTCTTCCAGTAAGAGAGGCCCAGCCGCTGTCATCAAGGCTGCCCTGGCTGCCCACACGCGGCCACTCCCCTCAGGATCCCCACTACCTTCGGTTCCACAGTCCCCACAGAGGCTTCCTTAAAGGCCAGCTCATCCCACTTGGTGGCCTCCTGAGCGAGTCTCCCTGCTCCCCCTAAGACTTTCATTGCCAAATCGCCCAGACCCCCTCTGCCACCAGGGCCATCCATGCCTCTCCTGCTGCTAACCAGCCCCCCGCTCCCACGTGGCGGCTCAGGACTTTCGCACACTCAGTAACCAAGATGATTTCCCAGGGAAACCGGCCCTGTTCCTCCCACTGGGACTTCCCTATATGATACTGAATGGAAACACATAACACAGCCACCATCATTGACTGAGTGCTTAGGAAACGGTAGCTTCAAGATCGTTGTTATTTTTATTGTTATTATGTATGATAAATGCATCCACTTCCACGGAGCATTCATTCGGTCTCGACTGCTTCCACTAAGAATTTCCACCGTCAGAATATTCCGTCTCTTCCCACTGCTGATTGCCAGTGTGCAGTGGGCCCCATGACTGGCACGAAGGCTGTTCTGTGTCCTGTGGACCCAATTAATGGAAGTCTTTGCTCAGGGAGTCCCTCAGCGGCCTCTCCCCGATGGATGGGCCTCAGCTGCTTCCACTGAGACATCTGCTGTCAAGTCAGCCCCACCCATTCTCGCGGAAGTGGCTTCCCTGCTCTCTGCAGGGACTTGCTTTGTGACAGTCATGCATTCCTTTAGCCCGGCTATTCCCTGTGAAAAGCTTCACTCCTTGCCACAGATTTGGCTTATTCCCACCAGAAGTCTTCCTTTCCAATTGGTTGGAAAGACCCCACTCAAATCCAACCTTCACTGCTTCCTTTGTCCCCGACCTCAATCCTCGCTGTGAAGGTTCAGCGAGATAAGCAACGTGAAGGGAACTGGGCCTACGCCCAGCCCCAAGCGCTGCTCAGTGAACAGCGTTTCAGTCCAGCAATGTCTTCCTTGAGCCTCTTTTCCCAAGGAAATACTATTAATAATAACGTAATTACTGAGCTCTCACCATGTGCCAGAACTGTGCAAAGAGCTGTGCACATATCACCCTATTTAGTCCTTACCTTAACCGTTTTATAAATAAGAAAACTGAGGCATAGATAAGTTAAATAACTTATCCAAAGCCAAGGACTAGTAAATGACCAAGGTCCGTGTGAGTCTAGGTCTTGGTGCTTCAGCACTCTGGTAACTGTCCACCACTCCTGTATTCTGGTTGGGAAGAAAATACCCACAGAGAATAAAATAACCTTTTTTCCTGATCTTTTCCAGCCTACGAACTTCAAGAGTGCCCAGACCCAGAGCCCTTTGCCAATGGCATTGTGAGGGGAGCTGGCTACAATGTTGGACAGTCAGTGACCTTCGAGTGCCTCCCAGGATATCAACTGATTGGCCACCCTGTCCTCACTTGTCAACATGGCACCAACCGGAACTGGGACCACCCCCTGCCCAGGTGTGAAGGTATGTCCCTCCCTCATCCCTGGTCATCCTTCTTGGGGTGGTCCTGGAGACTGATCCGGAGCAGCCCCACGTTCCACCTGCCTGCTCCAAGGAACCACCAATGCTAGAGGTCCAGGCATACCTGGGTCCATCCTGTTCTCATATGGGACAGAGTCCTGGTGGCAGAGCTTTGGGAGTACCTGAAGGAAATGTGGGCCACACCAAAGGGAAGACACACCCAGCACTGGGGGAGATCCAGCCTGATGGTCTAGGTGCCCCCAGTGGAAGGGAAGGCTCCACACGAGGATGCAGGAGCCCAACGGTGTGCTGAGGGGCAGAAAGGGAGAGGTAGTCATGGAACCTTCCTGAAGGCAGGAGAAAAGGAAGCCTCTTTTCTAAGAACCCTCCACCCCACTGCTTCGCCTCAAGGAGCTGGAGGTGGCCCTTCCTTGGGTCTTCCTTAGCCAGAAGGAGGATGGAAGATGGCAGAGAGCTTATGCTGCCCCAACCCTTGTCCGCACACTTCAGTTCCATTTTCCTTCCATTTTCATCCTGACAGCCCAGCATTTTCTTGAAGGAGAGGCAGGAATTGGTCTTGAAAGGGGAAGATTTGGCAAGGACAGTCACCCAGGGGACAGTGTCCCAGCTCTGGGGACAGATCACCCCGGGCTCCATCCCTAACTGCCCTGCCTCTCTGAGCTTCAGTTTCTTCCACAGCAAAATGGGACTTCTCATCTCTGATTCTCAAGAGATGGGCTCCCACAGATGACTCGCTCACAGATTAACTCTCTGTAGAAAAAGAGACCTTGTTTGCAAAACCAAGCTGTTCTGATGCTTGAATATAAGACCGTAATTTCTAAAACTATTGTAGCCTCAGTTCGTTTTTCAGATTTTCCGAGCTATCTTGTGCATAACCAGTTGATCATTCTGGAATTTTTGGCTGATCACGTGCTATGTGACAAGCTTCATTGTGGACTTTTTCCCCCTTGTTCCCTTCTCACTCCTCGTTTGTCTTTTTACGGCCTCATGGGAGAAACGGCGATACTTCCTCAGTCTGCCGTCTTGAGCCAGAAGCTCTTCTCCCTCCTGAGAAACGTTCTTCCCTTGGCATCTTTGACGCCATATTCTCTAGCTTTGCCAACTACCTTTCTGTCTGTGCTGACACCTTTCTCCGTCATCTCTTCCTCTGGCTGCCCCTTAAGTGTTGCTGTTCTTTGGAGTTTTTTCCTAGACTCCCTTCTCTTCTTTCTCTCATCCACTTCTATGTTCCCAAATGCCACTTTCATCTGCAACCTTTGTGTCTTTACTGAGATCCACACCTGTATATCTGATAGCTTGCTAAATATCTTCTTATTCCAGAGGCGTTTAGATCCCAACATATTCACGTTGAACTCATTGTCTTTCTGCCATTAAACTGAAATCGCCGTCTAGCGGTGGGCACCTGCAGTCACTGGTTACTCAGCCCTTCATTCGGACACCCTCTTTTTTCCCTACCTCCCATATTCACCAAGTCCTGCTTTCTACATCCTAATTATCTTCCAAATGATCCAGGCCACCACTTAGCTGGGCCCCGTCGCGGGTCTAACCTCACTCCTCACTGCCCAGCTTTCCTCCGTCTTAACGCTCCGCAATTGGTCCTTTGCAATGCAGTGAGCGTGAGCCCTGGGAACACCCATAGGCCCCGACACTCCCTGCTCAGAAGCCAGCAAGGCTTCCCCGTCTCCCTCGCGGTAAATTCCAAACTCTGAAAGTAGCACAGTGTGTTGCTCTGAGCCTGGTCCCTGCTTACCTCCCAGGGTCTCCATTCTCACACACCCGGTGCTCCAGCTAAGCTGAAGTGCTTTCCGTCTTCCAGCATGTGGTGCTTCCTTGTCTCTGGTTCTTAGCACATGCTGTTCCTCGTTCCTTCCCCATACGGTATTCCCCTCTCCTACCTTGCCTCCTTAGCCTAGCCGTCCCTTAGCTCTGAGTACAAATGTGAATTCTAGCAGGAATCCTTCCCTGCTCTCACAAGACCTAATGAGGGGCTCCCCAAAATGTCCCCGTGGCCTTTCATGATGATGGCATGCTCCACCCTGCGCTACAGATGCTGGAGTATCTGGCTGTGTCCCAGCAGTGTGAGTGCCATGGGACAGAACTAGAGTGTCCTTCTCCCTCTGGCCCCACAGGCCATGTTGGGGGATAGTGAGTCCCTGTGTACCACTTTCCAGATGCATTTGCATTCACAGGACCCCGTCCTCTGCCGGGAGGCAGCTGGGATTCTCTCTCCTCAGTCTGGTCTGCCGCCATCCAGACATCTGCCTGATGCCCCACATCAGCCAAACACGCTCACTATTCGGGACCAGGGTGTTTGGGGTGATTTTTTGTTCAGCACCCCTGTTTATTCTCCTCCCCAGTGACTGAGTCCGAACACCACGGAGACTTCAAGGCCTCTCCATCCCCCTGCCTGAATCCTAAGTCAGAATGGGTCTAAAATCGGGTATTGCCCTTGGGGAAGCCGAGGATAAGGAGGGAGGATGCCCTCTGTGTGGCGAATTCTTCCTCTGTGAGCAGTGCCCTGGGCTGAACACTCCATGCTCCTCGTTTCCCCACACCACCACCTTCCTGCAAGGGAGGGCTTCCTAGCTCCCTTTTACAGGTGAGGAAATGGGACTCAGAGAGAGAGCCAACTACTTGTCTAAGGGAATCTGGTCAATAAATGGTTTCGCCATGATTTGAACCCAACTTTAGCCTCACCAAAAGAACCCTCAACTCTGAGTCAAGACCAAAAGTACCACTCTGGAAAGAGCAAATCAAAGAGAAAGAAAGATATTTTCCTAGTTTCTTAGCTCCTCCTGGCAAAAACACTGCAGCCTCAACCCTAACTTCTGCCCCTTCCCATTCCTGGGAAGAGAGAGGGGGTAGCTTCAGTGTGACCTTCCTTCTTGGCAGGTCTCTCCCAAGAGAAAGAGACAGAGGGCGGATGTGGGTGGACCAGGCCCACCCGGGTGTGGTGTGTTGGGACTGGTGGGCAGCGCCAGGCACAGCCATCCCCAGCCAGGCCGACCTCCTTGACAGGATGGTTGGTGCTGGGGACGGGAAGTTTGTTAGGAAGTCACTAAATCCTCAGGTGGGAATGTGCCCCTGCACTCATCTGTGTGTCTGTGTTCCCTCCCTGGCAGTCCCCTGTGGCGGGAACGTCACCTCTTCCAATGGCACCGTATACTCCCCGGGGTTCCCCAGCCCGTACTCCAGCTCCCAGGACTGTGTCTGGCTGATCACCGTGCCCATTGGCCATGGCATCCGCCTCAACCTCAGCCTACTGCAGACAGAGCCCTCCGGAGACTTCATCACCGTCTGGTAGGCCCGGGTGCCAGGGGCTCTGAACTGGGTGACCCATCGGAAAGCTAAGAGCTGAGTGGTTTTAAATGGCTGTTAGCCTTCTGGGCTTTAAACAAATGTGGTGGAATGAGGCTCAGCTTTAATTATCCATTATCATTCCTTAAAGGGAGAGGAGCAGGAGGGCAGTGGCTCCCAGCCTGCATCCTGCTCAAGCCAGGGAAGGTACCAGTGGGTGTGTGAATGGGAGTGGGTGTGGACATACAGACTTCTCAGCATTTCCTGAGTTCAAACCAACATTCTACTTGTACCTGAGATAAGCTACCCAGACTAATGGAAAAGGTTTGGGGTGGAATTTGCTTGTCATCTCATGCCGAGCAAGAGCTATCCCAGAACTTTCTGCAATGATGGGAGTGTGCTATGGCTGTGCTGTGCAATATGGTGGCCACTAGCTGCATGTGACTACGGAGCACTTGGTGTGACTAGAGTGACTAAGGAGCTGACTTGTAAATTTTATTTAATCATAATTAATTTAGATGTAAATAGCCACATGTGGCTAGTTAGTGGTTACTGAATCAGATGCCTCAGCTCTGAGTTATATAGTTATGTATAATGGGGAACTTGAGTTAGTTTGAAAAGTTTGAAAATGGGAATACAAATTATTATTTGATAAGTACAGTTTCCTGAACAGTTTTTTCCCAATCCACCGGATCTTTGGACAAGGATATAATTTTACAATTCCTTTGTTTGGAGGTTACTGCCATTCTGGGAATCGTCAGAGGATAGTGGGATTGTCTTCCAAAATTCCCAGGACCAGATATCTGTAACCAGACTGCCCTGGGTTAATTTTAGCTTGATTTCCAAGCAATGGCTAAAAACAGATGGGAGGGACTAGAAAAGGTTCCAGGGAAGAAATCCTTTGCCCCAAAAGGCAGTACGGTGATATAGCTTTTTGCCTGGGGGACAAGGAAGTGGGGCCAGTGTGGATAGCAGCAGGAGATTCCTAGAGCAGTTCCGCAGCCCCATCCTGGTGCTGAGAGGACCCATAGTGAGACACACAGCCTTGCTCCATGGTGACTGCATTGCCCTAGCAGCCCACTGGCTGGTGAAGCATCCCATGAATGACAAATCACCGATTCTATCAAGTGCGTTGGGATACCAAGTCAGGGGAGGTTGGACAGAGGTGTTTAGAGCACAGGGAAAAAGTGTTGGGTGCAAGAAGAGTCACAGCCACCCACTCCAGGTCTCTCTTAAGATCACTGATGACACTAGATGGAACAGGCAGCCACGGTGACTGGTGACATGCCAGGACCTTCTTTCCTACATGCAGGGATGGGCCACAGCAGACGGCTCCACGGCTCGGAGTCTTCACCCGGAGCTTGGCCAAGAAGACGTTGCACAGCTCATCCAACCAGGTCCAGCTCAAGTTCCATCGCGATGCAGCCACGGGGGGCATCTTCGCCATAGCCTTCTCCGGTCAGTATGGAAGCCTGGCTGGGTGGAAGGGGCCAGGCCCTCCAGTCAAGCCTGGGCCAGGAGCCAGTTGTGTGACTTTGAGTGAGTTGTACAGCATTCCTGAGCCTAGGTGTCCCCAGAGTGATGAGAATTAAACGTATTAGCCTATGTGAGCGCTCCCTGCACAGAGTTCCGTAAATGTAAGTTCTTCTCCTCTTCCACACTACCAGGGTGGAGAGGCATGTGAGGCTGATCCTCGGCACCAGGTCCACTCAGTCACGTGCCTCACTGGCTGGGTTGTCCATTTGCCTGCACCCCAGCTTGTCCCTTAGCTCCTTCTAGAGGGTTTTCCTCTCCAAAGGAATCCACAACCTTGACTGACCTCACACAGAGTACTGTGCTTTTGTGCAAAAATGAAGGCATAGTGATTCCAAGTAGGAAGAGCATGAAAATTCAGGGTGGGTTTGTCCTTATTGGCAGTCTGTTTTCTTCTAGGAGTTCAAAGTTAGGGACCTGGAGGGTTCCTCACATTTGGCACAGGGGAATTGCATAGAAAAATGTGTAGGAAGTTCTCTGTGGGCTTGTGGTATTAGGAGCTGGGGTCTTTGGAAAGTAATTAGGTGGTGACAATGGAGCCCTCATGAATGGGAGTAGTGCCCTTGCTCATTTCACACTTCCCCCGTGTGAGGACACAGCAAAAGGACAGCCGTCCGAACCAGTAAGGAAGCCCTCACCAGACATCCACTTTGTCAATGCCTTGATCTTAGACTTCACAGCCTCCAGAACTGTGAGAAATAAATTTCTGTTGTGCATAAACCACCCAGTCTAGGATAATTTGTTATAGCAACCCAAACAGACTAAGGCAGCCCTTAAGTACCAGCTCAGACCAAGGCCTTATCGGTTGTTTTATGTGGGAGAATGTGCTCATTTGTAGGTAACACACGCCAAAGTCTTCTGGGTCATGGGGCATCATGTTGGCAATCTACTTTCAAATGGGGCATGGAAAGGTTTTTGTGCTATTCTTCCAACTTTTCCTGTTCCTTTGTGACTGTTTCAAATTAAAACTTTTATTTATAAGAGAAGCTAGATAATAAAAAAAAATAATAAGGCTGAAAAGATATCTGTCAGCACAGAAATTGGCAAAGAGCAGAGCCAGCACTGTCGAGAAACAATGCAGAGGATAAACCTGAAAATCTCAACGCAGGGAGGGGCAGAGAGAGGATGGAAGATAAGGAGATGCAGGAACAAGAGCTAACATGCGGATAAAAATGTTTAGGAAGAAAGGAACCAAATGGATGGAAGAGGAATAATAAACAAAACTTTTCTGAGACAAAAGAAAAGCCATGTATATATTAATAGAATAAAAGAGCTCACTGTTTACCAGGAGAAATCAAAAACAGCCTGGCAATTATTTCAATTTATAAAAGGAAATCTACTAGAATCCAGACTGAGAAAGTTGACTTCAAAGGAATGCAAATTGGACAGTTCTCAGAATAATTTTTGGCATTAGATTACAGAAAACAAAGAAGACACTTCTATAGATGTTTAAGGGGAAGAAAAAGTTGGGGACTTCACATATGCGGGATTTAAGAGCTTAAAATCAGTGCCACTCTAGTCTCAATTCGAAC
>NW_012142523.1:2573067-2574361 GCF_000956105.1 Propithecus coquereli | reverse complement strand
GACCCCGCCCACCCACCAGCTAACATGTTAGCATGTACTAGAATCTGATGAATCTGTATTGATGCCTCCTCCCCAAGGGGAAGAAAGAGGGTAGGCACAAGATGAAACGGAGGAGTCAGCCTTGAATGTCCCCTCCCCTAGAGTTCTGTAGCAATAACATGGTAGATACAGTGGAATACTAGCTATGTTGAAAGAGTGTGTGTGTGTGTGTGTGTGTGTGTGTGTGTGTGTGTTTGGCAGGGGCAGTAATGTCTGTAAAGGATCAAAGGTCAGACAGCAAAATGTTAACAATGCTTATGCCTAGATGGTGGGATTTCAGGAATTTTTGTTTTATTGCTTTTCAATATTCCATAAATTTTTTGCATTGAGCAGAAATTTGTAATTTTTGAAAAAATAATTTTAAAATGTAACGGAAAATCACCACAATCAAAATAGCAATCACAAAATATAAAATATCCAGTCTATGTTTAAGTGACTGCATTTTATTGATTTCTTTTCTGGAAAAATTTAGTGTGCCTTAGAAGTTTCAAAGGTACGTATGAGACTGAGAAAGAAGGTTTCAAAATTCTTAAAAATCCTATTAAGGGAAATGATAGTTGTCTAAATAAAAATTTAACACTTCTACAAATCAAAAGAGTGCCATAACTAAAACTAAGCAAATAATAACTGTGAAAATATAATTAACAGGCTAAGGTCAATATTGAGTATTCATAGAGTTCTTCAAATTTGTAAGAAAAAAAAGGGCAAAGGACATTGATAGACAGTTAAAAAGAGAAACGCAAATAGCCCATTAAAATATGAGAAAAAATTAACCTAATTAGCTATCAAGTGCCAATTAAAAGAAAATAAATTCTGCTCTTTTGTATTTCAAGTTGACAGAGATCAAAATTGGTGACTTCCTCCCTCAACGAGCTCTATGTTCTGTGAGGGCAAGGACTGTATCTGCATTGCTCACATTGCACCCTCAGCACCTGACACAGTGCCTGACCCAGGCTGAGCCCTCAATAGATAATCATTAAATGAATTGGATGAAAGAGGAATGGTGGCACCCAGTGTTGGAGGAACTGTCGCTCCACTGACAGCATCAATTGGAACAGTTTTCCGGGAGAGCATGCATCAAGTGCAGACGTGGTCCTCCCTGCTTTATGTTAAATCAACATTAAACCCACTTGGCTACCCCAGAAGTGCTTTTTAGTTATAATACCCTACACTTCATAAAGTTTACATATCTCTCAATATGACATTTTTCAGCCAACACATCTGTAGAAGAAATTTATAGTTAGAGCCCCAAAAC
>NW_012142523.1:2570568-2573017 GCF_000956105.1 Propithecus coquereli | reverse complement strand
CTCTAGTCTCAATTCGAACTGTTGCTCCAGGATGTAACCACCCAGACAGGGACAAGCCAATAACTAAAAACAGAGAAGATGTATAAAAGAACAGTGAAAATGGGAAGCATTGATACTAGCTGAGCACAGACTTAAGTAATAATTGAAAACACAAATTCAAAGAAAAATACAAATGTAACAATTCTTAAAATACTAAAAATAATAATTTTATGTTAATAAATGCCCAAGTAGATGGAAGAGGAATAAGAAAATGTCCTTATCTTTCACGAAGGTGAAATCAATATATGTTATATGTTATTCAATTGTTGAATTTGATAATTAGAGAAATAAGGGTTTTGAGTACACATTTTGGTCACTAATACATTTAAAATAGAGCATAACACTTCTAAATCACTAAAAGAAAAAGCAAGCAAAACATAATTCAAATATAAAAGGTAGACAACAAAGAAAAATATTTAGAAGCAAAGATACAGGAAGCACAAAATAAAATAAAGCAGTAAAATAAAATCATTCCATTATAATGAAAAATGCAAATTTATTAAAGTCCAATTCCATATTAAAAAAGCAAAGACTCTTAGATTATATTAAATAATATTCAACTATATTTTTTATACCAGGAATACGAGACAAAGTGACACGGTTTAGAAATAAAAGAATGGCCGGTGATGTATTGGGCAAATACAAACAACAGTAACAGTCAATGAAAAACATAGACTTCAAAGCAAAAAGCATTAAATGGAAAAGATGGATTATTTTATACTGGAGAATGCTATACCCTGTAATGATAATTTTTTATTTTTAACTATGGTAAAATACACCTAACATAAAATTTACCATCTGAACCATGTTTAGTGTACATTTCCGTGGTATTAAGTACATTCAATTGTCGTGCATCCGTCACCACCACCCATACCCAGAACTTTTCTATCTTGCAAAACTTAAACTCTATACCCATTAAACAACAGCTCCACCATTAACCCCTCCCCCAGCAACCACCATTCTATTTTCTGTCTCCATGAATTGGACCACTCTAGGTACGTCATATCATTGGAATCATACAATATTTGTCTGTTTGTGACCGGCTTATTTCACTTAGTATGATGTCTTCAAGGTTCATCTATGTTGTATTAATAGCATGTGTCAGAGTTTCCTTCCTTTGTAAGGCTGAATAATATTCTGTTGTATGTATATACCACATTTTGTTCATCCATTCATCCCTCGATGGGCACTTGGGTTGCTTCTACCTTTTGGCTATTGTGAATAATCCTAGCAACATGAGTGTACAAATATGGAATGATAATTTTTTAAATGAAAATCCTATTGGAAAGGTTTCCCACTTGGTGGTGGGCAGCTTGAGAATACATACCAAAAGCCTTAACACAATGTGATCAGCTACACATCAAAACATGCTGTGGTGCCTGCACCACTCATAATGATTTCCTTAATCGCCCCCACTGTGGGCACTTGGCAGCTGTGTTTATACCTCATGACACCCCTCCACGCACACTCCCGCACCCCAGCCACAGTAGCTTGGACCAGAGGTGGACATCTGACCTGACTCCAGCAGGGATAGTCTGATGTCCTCTCTTGGGAACTTGAAATTGGACCTAAGAGATTCTGCTTGTGCCTGAACTCATCTCCTGAAGAGAGAAAACATAAATCCAGGTACAGTGGATTGCCTCCCTCTACTCTCCATGTGGACTAAGAAGGGAAACAATCCAATGTGCAGAAAGAGAATGACTGAGACGTGGGGGAAAATCTGCCTTGGTTTCTGATGGCTCTTGAGTTCCTTGTCCTCTGCCTTTATGAAGTCTGGCTCCAAATCCACCCTTGGATTCTTTCTTATTCTGGCCTGAGTTGATAGATGTTATTTGCATCCAAAGATTCCTATTTAATACAATAATCTAGGACCCAGAAATCCTACTTTTGGGAATTGTGCAAAGACATGTACGTAAAGATATGCCTTGACATGTTTTTATATAACAGGAAAATTAGAAATAATCTGAATGTAAGATAATAGGAGATTGGATATATAAATGTTATATATATTTCCAGAGTGAGAGAGATAGGGGAAGATACAGTCTTGAAAAATCATTCATGATGAATACAATTCATTGATATAGAAAAATGTTTATTTTATATTATTCAGTCAAAAAAAAGGTGATTTTTTTAAAACCCAGGTAATAGTATAACCAGAAAATGCAGTGATTATGGTCTCCCACCCTCCTTGTGAGGTTCTTGAGAAGGAGACATATACAAAGAACAAAGGCCAAGGAAGGCATTTTAATATTAGCTGGGTCTGGACCCCAAACTCAAAAGCAGAGCCCTGAGTCTTCTGGTAAGTTTAAATCAACCATGGAAACCCACAATTTTTCCCAAGCTGATTTTGGCTTTAAAAGTTTCAGTTGGCCTGTAATCCTAGCACTTTGGGAGGCCAAGGCAGGAGGAT
>NW_012142523.1:2564635-2568145 GCF_000956105.1 Propithecus coquereli | reverse complement strand
AGTAAGTGTACGAGGATTAACATGAAATATATAACATATGGTGCAAATTGTATAGGAGAAAAATACTTATATATTCATAAAATAAACACCCTAAGAACTTAGAATAAAAAGTTAACTGGTTATCTCTGAGAAGGCAATAGATGAGTTTGACTTTCTTGCTACTGCCTTCGAAGAAAATCTCAGCTTTTCTTAAATGACAATGTATTACATTTGTATTTTTAAAAAAAGAACACCATTTTTTAAAAACATAGCAGTGGGATGGATGTGGAACAGTGATAATAATAATAAAGGCAACAGCAGCAGCGGGGGCAACAGCAATTAAGACTTGTATAGCGCTTAACTACGTGCCAGGCAATGGGAGCCAAGTTATGAGCCCGCACTGAGCTTTGCCCCGGTAACACCACCCTGCCCCCAAGCACCATCCAGTCTCTGCCCGTAGGGACGGACTCCTGTTTAGAAGATTCACAGAAGCCAGAAGTGTCTGGTCAAAGCGCAGAAGGGTCAGCTTGTTAGCAGACCTCAGTGGGTGTTCACAGAGGCCCCACACAGTACGTAGAGCAATGGGAAGAATATGGGATTTGAGAGTAGCCAGACCTGGATTCAAATCCTGCCTGTGCCACTTAATTCCTGTGCCACCTTGCAGAAGTAACTTCACCTTTTGAATCTTACTTGCTCACGAGTAGGGTACGGACACCTCACAGCGTGATCAGGTGTTGAGGGGCTTACAGGGGCAGCCTTTGAAATTGCCTGATCTACAGGAGGTGCTCAGCAAATGCCCCTCTCCTGCCTTCAGTGTGCTGGTGCCTGTGCCACTGGCTTCCTCCTAGGTCCTCCTCCCTTTGTTGTTAATTTCAATAAGGATTGCAGAAGATGAGCAAGACAGGACTTGGCTGAACTTGCCCTGCATACAGACAATGCTCATGAGCGTCTGTCGTAGGAATGAGTGAGGAATGCAAAATTGAAGAACCAATGAGTGGCTACGTGCCCCAAGAATGATGTCACCCTGACTTGTCTACTTTTATCTTTTCAGCTTATCCACTCACCAAATGCCCTCCTCCCACCATCCTCCCCAACGCCGAAGTCGTCACAGAGAATGAAGAATTCAACATAGGTACTAGTCCCAAGCCGGCAACGACTGCGAGCCCAGGGCTGGGGGAGAACGGGGGAGCGACCTGGTAGAGGTGGGGCTGTCCAGCCAGTGTCATCTCTCCCTCTCATCCATGGAGAGAGAAACAATAGGCCCCAGGGTTCGTTGCCAGAGCGTTGGTATTCTGTCAGCTGAGTGTGCACCCAAAATACAGTCAGCCTTCCTTTTAGCCATACCCTGGAAGAGGAGCTGGGAACGTGCTTTCTGCGATTCAAGTCAGCACGTTTTTGAGAAACAAATCCATACAAGAGAGTACAAAATTTCCTGCAATATGAAACATTCATAGGTTCAGGCAAGACTGGGCCGTGAGAGGGGGGCTACAGTTACCAAGTCTGAGCAGAACATGACCCATCACTGATTATCTTGTCTGGAAAGGGGTTCGAGGGAACTGAGGGCCCCCTATCAGCCCTGTCTGGACTTCTCCAGAGAACCCGCGTGCTGGTCTCTCTTTGACAGGTGACATCGTACGCTACAGATGCCTCCCTGGGTTCACCTTAGTGGGGAGTGAAATCCTAACCTGCAAGCTTGGAACTTACCTGCAGTTCGAAGGCCCACCCCCAATATGTGAAGGTAATTGCACGGAGCTGTGTCTCTACTGAGCCCAGAAGTTCCTCCCGAACAAAGCCCTTGTTTTCTTCTCTTTCTAGTCCCATTCTTAGCCCAGTTGCTGCCCTTGAACGTGAGAGGTCACTTGATAAATGCTGTCTGATAAATGAAAGAGTGAATGAAGAGTGCTGAGTGATGACTGGATGGATTCTCTGCCCTGATCCGAGGTCTGGGGCTGTGGATTGGCCACACTGGCCACATTTATTCCTGTCTTCCTTTTTTCTTACCCGTCTACTCCTTGGAATGGCATACGGAGCCTCGGAAGGAGGAAGTCCCTCCCTGGGACTTCAGGGGAGGGTGGGCTCACACACCGACCCTGCCTCGCTGGAGTGCCCATGCTGTGCTCGAGGACCTGTGTGCCGAGCTAGGCAACCAAGGGACCCCAGTAGTCTTCATTCCAGTGTAGCGCCTGGACAGAACATGAATTTGCTGCACGCAGTTACCCCCACTAAGATCAAAAACAATGTTCTCCACTCACTAGGCGTCTGAGCTAGGACAAGGTACCTAACTGTCCTGTGCCTCAGTTTCTCTCCTGTAAAATGAGGAGAATGACAGTACTTATCTACGGGCTTATCCTGAGGAATTAAATGGGTTAATAATGGAAAGCAGTTTAGAGTTATGCCTGGCACATAGTAACGGCTCCATGTTGGCTGGTACAAGTATCACCCGTACTGCTACTGCTTCTAGTGCTACCAACAAATATTCGGTAGTCTACAGAGGAACAGGTCAGCCTTTCTCCCACCCTTGGAAAGCAGGAGTAGGAAGAATCTGCAATATGGATTGTTCACGAGGAAGGGAGGAGCCACAAGCTGCCGAATTAGGCTGCCCAATACACTGAGAAATTCAGGATCGGTTTGTTTCAGTGGAGCTGACCCACCCACATGCCAAACAACAGCCCCCAGTAACTGTGAACTTCAGCCTTCATCCTGCTCCAGCACCTCCTTGATTTGCTCCAGCCTCAGTTTCTCATCTCAGGTGCTGTTTCTGTGTCTACGTCGCCCGGTCTTCTTGGCTTTATTCTCCATTCTCAGTCCTGTGCTTTCCTCTGGGATTTCGTGTCATTCTTGCTTCTTCAGAGGTGACCCTTCAGTCTTTTTTAATAGCAGCTCAGCGAGATATAATCCACATGCCATGCAATTCACCCACTTAAAGTGTACTATTCAATACTTTTTAGTGCAGTCATGCATTGTTTAACAACATTGTTCTGAGAAATGCATCATGAGGTAACTACATCGCTGTGTGAACACCATAGGGTTACTTACACAAACCTACATGGGACAGCCTGCTACACACCTGGGCTGTGTGGTACAGCCTGTGGCTCCTAGGCTACAAACCTGTACTGCATGTCACTGTATTGAATACTGTAGCCAATTGTAACACAGTGGGAACTGTTTGTATATCTAAATGCAGAAAAGTTTCAGTAGAAATATAGAAGATAAAAAATGGTACACCTGTATAGGGCGCTTACCATGAATGGAGCTTGCAGGACTGGAAGTTTCTCCAAGTGTCGAGTGAATGTGAAGGCCTAGGACGTTACTGCACGCCAGTGTAAACTTCATAAACACTGTACACTTAGGCTACACTAAACGTATTAAAAATAATTGTTTAATAATAAATTAACCTTAGCTGACTGTAACAATTTTCTTTATAAACTTTTTAATTTTTTTAACTTTTCTACTCTTGGAATAACATGGCTTAAAACACGAACATTGTACAGCTCTACAAAAATATTCTCTTTCTTTATATCCTTATTCTTT
>NW_012142523.1:2563802-2564585 GCF_000956105.1 Propithecus coquereli | reverse complement strand
CAACCTAGTGTTGATCAGTTAGTACCAATTTGATGGTGAGTACAAATGGATCCCGTTCTTCAGTCTTTTTTCATAGCAGCTCAGCGAGATATAATTCACATGCCATGCAATTCACCCACTTAAAGTGTACTATTCAATACTTTATAGTACAGTCATGCATTGTTTAACAACATTGTTCTGAGAAATGCATCATGAGGTAACTTCATCGCTGTGTGAACACCATAGGGTTACTTACACAAACCTACATGGGACAGCCTGCTACACACCTGGGCTGTATGGTACAGCCTGTGGCTCCTACGCTACAAACCTGTACTGCATGTCACTGTGTTGAATACTGTAGGCAATTGTAACACAGTGGGAACTGTTTGTATATCTAAATGCAGAAAAGTTCCAGTAGAAATATAGAAGATAAAAAATGGTACACCTGTATAGGGCGCTTACCATGAATGGAGCTTGCAGGACTGGAAGTTTCTCCAAGTGTTGAGTGAATGTGAAGGCCTAGGACGTTACTGCACGCCAGTGTAAACTTCATAAACACCGTACACTTAGGCTACACTAAACGTATTAAAAATAATTGTTTGATAATAAATTAACCTTAGCTGACTGTAACAATTTTCTTTATAAACTTTTTAATTTTTTTAACTTTTCTACTCTTGGAATAACATGGCTGGAAGTTTCTCCAAGTGTTGAGTGAATGTGAAGGCCTAGGACGTTACTGCACGCCAGTGTAAACTTCATAAACACTGTACACTTAGGCTACACTAAACGTATTAAAAATAATTG
>NW_012142523.1:2546116-2563192 GCF_000956105.1 Propithecus coquereli | reverse complement strand
TGGGTTTGTGTACACCAGCATCACCGCAAGCACATGCCACACGGGCTCATTACAATGGCTACCACGTCACTAGGCAACAGGAATTTTTCAGCTTCATTCTAATCTTATGGGACCACCATCACATATGTGGTCCATCACTGACTGAAAGGTCGTTATGCAGCAAATGATCCCACCAAAAATATCAAGTGTAGATGGTCTCACGGAAGAGTACCACTAAGTCTTAAAAGACCAGATAATCTCGAGCATAGGGAGAAGCAATGAAACGTGTAACCACTAATGCCCACATCTGATAAAGTTGCACACCCAAAGGAAAACCCACAGACCAATCTCATTTGAGAGCATGATCATTTTCTGTCGAGAGACGCAGTTTCAAGTAGAAAGGTAACGAACATGGGAAGTGGACCTGGTGGAGGTAGGAGAGGACCACGAGGCCTGAAGGGAACTTAAATATCACCACACCTTGGTGACCTGTGTCAGTTATCAGGTTAGTGAAATCAGGAGCATTTCAACATCCAGGTGGTTTCCTCCTAGAAGGCATTTGCTTTCCTTTTCCTCTTACAGAATAAAAAGGAAGCTCTCCCAGGAAAAGCTGCTCAGGAGTCCTGGCTGCGTCCTGTGCAATTCTGAGCCACAGCCAGCCTCTGGCTAGGAGCCGGTCCCAGCACCGATAGCAAGCCCCGCTTCTATGAAGCCAGCTGGGTACAGAGCCCGTGGCAAGGTCTCCTCCCTAGAGTAGCAGTACCCGAGATTACAATCCAGGGATTAGTCCTTGGCCTTGCAGGCCCAGAAACTCCCTTCTATCAGGGATCCAGAATCCAGCACACTCAGGAAGCCTGTCTAAAGGCACATCTATTGCAAAATACCAGTTCCTCCATTTGCAGTGATTGGAATACAAGTGTTGTCAATGGCATGCCTTTTTAAGGTATAAAGAAGTTTATTTAGTCCTCAGAACTTTGCTCCGAAGTCCCCAACCCTAGCAAGTGGAGGTGACGCATCCTAAAATTTGTTTCATGCAGGGTGTTATGACGCTTCCCTGTGCCCTAGGACAGAGCAGCTCCTCAGTGCCTGCGAAAGGCCTCTCTGAACCAGCATCTCCCCTACCCTTCGTTGTGGTACCAGAAAACCCAACCCTGCTCTTCCCATTCCTCCTTTTCTAATTTGCACAGGCAATGCCTTCCTTAGGGTGACTTTTTTTTGATATGTTAATACTGCTAATTAGGCCACAGCCTAGCTCTGAGACCCTTTCTGTTCAAGATGCAGTTATCATCACTATCATCATCTCTACCATATTATTAAAGCACTATGTTGCATGCTTTACATATATTATTTCATATAATATTTTATATAATATGAAAGCCCTGTAAGGTAGATGCTATCTCTCTGTGTTGGAGATAGAGAAGCCATTGCACAGAGAATAAATAATTTGTTCGAGACCACTCAGGTAGTAAGTAATAAAGGTAGGCTATAAATCCTGGTACGTTTGACTCAAAAATCCCATGTCTTACCTCTGCCCTATACAGTACTACCTTTGTACAAATCAAACCCATTTCATAGATGAGCTCTTTCAGATTTGGGGATAGCTACTGTTGTCTGTTTGTACATACCATCCCTGCCTACTCCAAAGCCAGGTAGTGTGTCCACAACTGAGCTTGGAAGTGATTCCCACCAACTGGTCAGGCCTGAGTCCCAAAAATACTGTAACATTGACGTAAGGTCTGAGGTCACCTCCTCTCATGGAGTAGTGCAATAAAGGGTATTCTCTTGTTTCAATGTGCTCAAATACTGATTTTCCAATGGTTGTCTTTTGTACTGGAGAAAAGCAAATGTGTTGGCTGCGGTTCCATCTCCACCCACCATATTTCTATTTCTTCCTCCAAGTGCACTGCCCAACGAATGAGCTTCTGACAGACTCCACAGGTGTGATCCTGAGCCAGAGCTACCCTGGAAGCTACCCCCAGTTCCAGACCTGCTCTTGGCTGGTGAGAGTGGAGCCCGAATATAACATCACCATCACAGTGGAGTACTTCCTCAGCGAGAAGCAGTATGATGAGTTTGAGATTTTCGATGGTAAGTCAGTCAAACGCTGTATGGTGCCTGCTGCAGATGGCATGGGCTGGCTTCAGAACCAGGAGTCTGTGCTGCAGTTCTCCTAGTAGGGCTCGCCAGAGAGGCTCCACATGATGTCCTTCTCTGCCACGGAAACCCCAAAACCATGGGATCTGATGGGTTGCATGGCCCAAGGATCAGGGCTGCTTGTATTGGAGCTTGGACCTGTTGCAGAACCCATTCTTACTCCAGCCCCCACTCGAAGCTAGCATCCTTGAATGTCAACCAACAAATGAGTCACAATAATATTCACAAATGAAGAGTGCTGCTTCCAAGCCCCAGAAAGGTTGACCAAGCACTGTGCTTCCTCTTTGGTAGTAAGTGCAATAATTTGCTCTTTAATTTGCAGGGAATGTCTCAGCATGCTCCAATCCACTAGACCCTAAAACCTCACTGCCAACTTTGTAGGATTTATCTCTTACCCTCTGGAGCACATGTATCTTGCAAAGGCATCTATGCTAATTGTCCCTTCTCACTCATCTGATTCGATTAAAATGATGTCCTCAATATAGTGAACCAGTATGCCATATTCCGCAGGATGTCCAGATGGTCCACATCCCTACATACTATATTATGACAGAAAGCAGGAGAATTAACATAGCTCTGGGGCAAAACCATGAATGTAGACTGTGTCTACCTCATGTGAATGCGCACTGCTTCTGATCATCCTTTCTGAAGCGTATAGAAAAGAACGTATTGCGAGGTCAATACTGCATTCCACGTAACCAAGCTGTGTTAATCTGCTCTGATTAAGATACTGCATCTGGCACAGCTGCTACAGTTGAGGCTCCTACTTGGTTAAGTTTGTACCGTGTGAGGGACCTGGGCCAGGATTCATTGCTACCCAGCCCTCACACACCCCTCCTCTAACAGAGGAGCCACGGTGGTGCTTTGGGTCCCCAGTGTCAGCATCGATTTCACATCCTGTATCCAAAAGTCTTAGGTATTTCTGAACATTCCCTTTTCTGTAATATTCAGTACCTGATTAAATAGTGGCTGGTCATTTGGGGAAAGAACTGGAAGAATCACTACTATATACAATTGGTGTCTTTTTGCAGGGTCCTTTTACATAGAGAACCGGCCTCTTCCCCAGCCAAAGTGTTCTGGAATGGGGATGAAACCTGGCTTGGGTCTGCAAACTGGGCAAGGCATTGGGACTTTCCACTGGGAGAAAGTCCCACCAACAGAAAGTCCCTCTGGTTATCTGTTTTGTTCATTTCTTCATATATTTTTTGGCTGCCTGCCTATCCTGCCCTTAGGAATACCATGTTCTATGAGCCATCTCCATAGATCCTATAGGTGAGGCCCTCCCAGCTGCCATTCCAACCTTGCTGCCCATTTTAGAAATTACACCAACCTTGCTTCTGACTGTTCAGTGCTCCCACCTGGCCTCTGCACTCTGGGATCTCCTCATTACTACCAGGGAGCCCAGTTCTATGACAGCATCTCCTCCTATCAGTTTCATCTGCAGAGGACAACCTTGACCCAGGTTTTCAGTAATACCGGTGCTCACCTCCTCACCAGCTCCCCGCCTCCTGATTGCTCCAGTAAACAGTGTCCTCGGGCCCCTCCTGAGAAATACAGACAGCTAGTGGGTTTCCTGCTCTTACACGACAGACCTGTTCTAGGGTGCCATTCCTCTGAGCCTTTTGCCTCCTTCCCTTATAGTTTGCCATGCAGTTCTGATGGCTCTCGACTGTGCTCAGTGTGGCCCATTACTTTCTGCAAGCTCCTAGGGTCTTAGCAGCACATCACAGCCATCACTCAGGGCCTTTCCCAGGGTGATAAATCCTGTGTTAGGGATTATCCAGCTTTATGTTCTGCCTCCCTTGAGCCAGCCCCCAGGATGCAATCCCAGGCAGTTACGGTAATAAAAAGGAAGAAGGAGGCCTTTCTCACAGAGCCTTGGAAAGCAAGATTGGGAAGCTCCGTTACTTATGACCATGAGACATGACATTTTCCTCCAGCTTTATTGCTATATATACATTCAATAAATACTTTTTATCTATGGCTGGCACTGAGCTGTTTTTAGCATGCACAAGAGAAGTAAGGCGGCCAAGTGAAGGGAGGTCCCAGTTTGAGAACCAGCTGTCCCATGAACCAGGGGCTTGACCTCGATCAAGTCCCCACACGGCAAACAGATTTCATCTCACCTGCCAGCTGCTAGAAGTGGGCAGGACTTCCTAGAGCACTGCTTTAGCACCGAGCTCAGGAGGAAAGGGCACCTTGAGCAATGCCCGTGGATGCAGAGGGGAGTGTGAGTACAGATGATTGTGCTGACGCCGAGCAAGCTGCCCAACCCCCTGAGTCCTCGTGTCTTCACTTGGGCCTGTCTGCCACAGCTCTGATGGTCTGTAATCCTGTGTCATTCTCACCCCAGGGCCCTCAGGACAAAGTCCTCTGCTGAAAGCCCTCAGTGGGAATTACTCAGCTCCCCTGGTGGTCACCAGCTCAAGCAACTCTGTGTACCTGCGCTGGTCGTCTGATCACGCTTACAATCGGAAGGGCTTTAAGATCCGGTATTCAGGTGAGTAATGCATGAGGCCTCATGAGAAGGGCATGGCCCCTGAGCCCCTTAAGCTGCCCACCCGAAACACCCACATGAGCCACGGGCCCTCTCCTCTATGGAACTGGGCAGCCTTTCCCCTCCTCTAAATAGCCCTCACCTAAAGCTGTCCCAGCAGGCCTTGGCATTTTCCTACCTCTTTTTCTTTTCCTTTCCCCATTTTTAACCATTTCCCTCTTTTCTTCTCATACTGCCAGCCTGTGTCTTTAGGATAAACTTAACCATTATATATGATCTGATAATGCTGAAAGGTGATCCTGTCCCATTAGGAAATTTAGGAAATGTTACCAAAAGTTCCTTAAAACTAAAAAGCCCTAAGACAGGGGTTTCTAACAGGCAAACGTTCAATGAGCAGCAAAGGATGGGCTATATTTCAAGGCCAGGAGCCTCTCTCCTGCTCTGCAAGCCCTATCTTACAGGCACAGTCAGATCCGAGACCAGGCCAGCCACAAGGCTGACCTGGGCAACGGTCTTTAAGGAGCACAGAAATATCCTGGGAATATAATGCAATGGAGAAATTGGAATTTATCTGAACTCCCATCATGGGGTTTACTGCCTGCAGTTGAAGGAAAACTTAAGCTACCTGATGCCCACCTTGGAGGTGGGTGAGTCCAGGGAACTGCTGGCTGGGCTCTGCAAGCTTGGAGGCACAATGAATTGCTTAAGACCGTGGGGGATTCCAATCCCCCCACACCAGTTCCCTTTCAGCACTGTCCCCTGGCTGCATTTGACCTCCATTGCAGACAAATGTTTAAAGAATATTTGTTGGAAGGGATGTCAGATTATAACCTGCTTGAGGTACCACCTGCCTCAGTCCATCTGCTAATGGGTCTCCTACTTGCAAGAGCAGCCCAAACCTAGAGGCCCATTGAATATTCTTAGAGAACCCTTGGATGTGGCTTCAGGGAAAGAGCTGCCCAGGCGAAGCTGAGAGGAGCCTGGGAGGAGACGGATCTTGCTATCTCAGAGTCCATATCCTCTGCACAGCCCACCCAAACCCTCCCTTCCCCAGTGCACACAGGGGGGAAGGTGGCTCCATGTTTGAGTGCCCCAGGAACAGTGACAAGCTCTGTCACTAACTATTAATAGCTATAATCCTATTAGACAAAGCCCTTAACCACTTCAGGCCTCAATTTCCTCATGATGAAAAAGAAACCTTAAGGGCTGGGCTTGGTAGCTCATGACTGTAATCCTAGCACTTTGGAAGGCGCAGGCAGAGGATCGCTTGAGGCCAGGAGTATGAGACCATCCTAGGCAACATCAAGACCCCCATGTCTACAAAAAATGAAAAAATTAGCCAAGTGTAGTAGCATGTGCCTGTAATTCCGGCTACTCTGGAGGCAGAGGCAGGAGGATCGCTTGAGCCCACGAGTTCGAGGTTACAGTGAGCTATGATGATGCCACTGCACTCTCTAGCCCAAGCAACAGAGGGAGACCTTGTCTCAAAAAAAAAAAAAAAAGAAAAGAAAAAAGAAACTTTAAGGTACCTCTCAGGGGTGACTCAGGCTGAGTTGCTTATAGCATCTCACGCAAAAGGGAAATATAGCAGTTTAGCAGCAATTCACCATGCTGACTGCTAAATTAAGAACTAAAAGCTATTAAGGAGTTACCCTTTCCTTGATGTTCTAAAGGTTAACATGTTTGGGGATAATGAATCAGTTGCAATTACAATACATATGCCATGTAGAAAGCAAATTAATTACATGGCGCAACAATTAGTACTTAATAATTAAGATCCAGTAGCCCTGAGTAATTTGCACCTGCGTCTGTCACTGTGACTAAGTCTACTTTATAACTGAGATTCTTGTTCCTGAGTCAGGTAGACACAAAGATCCAAAATACACAGAACATAGGAGACAAAGGAATACAACACATCTTGAGCAAGGAAACACGACTGGCTTGGAAGGGAGGTATTTATATTTAGCACAGCAGTGAGTGTCCCCAGCAGTATGTGATCAAATAAGAGGCCATCGGTCCTCAGCGTGAGGAGGCTATGAGTAAGGGCCATGCACCCTACTCCTACCTTGACCACGTCTGCCTGGGAGACCCCTCCAGGGACACCTGGGGCAAAGGACGGGGCTGTTCTGCATGGTGTTTTGGTCGTCCCTCTTTCTCAGCCTCACGGATCCCCTGAGGACAGCTGGCAGGGTTTGTAGTGGGAGTTCTCTCAGGCTGGGATTGCTGTCTGTCTTCTTCCTTGTCGTATTCCCAGCACTTAGAGCAACCCTCGTACGTAACAGACGCTCGGTGTCTATCTGTCGAATACATGAATGAAATAAGTGGAAGCCATGTGTTGAGGGAAGTAGCACTGTAGGGATGTTTATTTCCTGCGTTGCCACAGTTCTGTCTCGGCCCCTTCCCCTACACGACAGGAAGGACACCGGCCACTTATTGAGCACTAAGTGCCCGACGCTGCGCTGGGGGCTTTATATACAATTCAAATTGTCTAAAAACCTGTGAGGTGGGTATCGCCTGTCCCAGTTCACAGGTGAGGAGACTGGGGCTGAAGGAGCTTCCGTGATTTTTCCCGAGTCACAGACCTCGTCAAGTCGCGAATCAGACTTGAGCCCAGGCCTGCCTGACTTCAACGTCCACACCCCATGGTCACACCTTTCTGGAACCAACCCCGTGGGGTTCTGCTCTCTGAGTCTGTTTGAAGGGATTTGAGAACCTGAACTTGGCTGTAGAGTCAGTGCTGCCTCCAGACTGCAACGGGGACCCAGCGCTTCCCTTTGTTTTATTTCCCTTTGTTTTGTTTTGGCTTTTTACTAAACCAACTGGCTGTTTTCAATACCAACCATGCAGACCTCCCTAAGTAGCAGAGGACCTGGCAGGGGTGAAGACAAGGAAATGGGGGGAGAAGAGAGTGGAAGGGGCCGCATGAAAGGCCACTTCTGTCTCTCGGCCGGTACTGAGTCTTCTCTCGTTGTTCAGCTCCCTACTGCAGCCTGCCCAGGGCTCCCCTCCACGGCTTCATCCTGGGCCAGACCAGCAGCCAGCCCGGGGGCTCCATCCACTTTGGCTGCAACGCCGGCTACCGCTTGGTGGGACACAGCATGGCCATCTGTACCCGGCACCCTCAGGGCTACCACCTGTGGAGCGAGGCCATTCCTCTCTGTCAAGGTGAGAAGCAGGCGGGAAGCGGGTCACAGGGTGGCTCGGATCCAGTCCAGGACCAGTCACTTCCACTTGTGGGTTTCCTCTTTGATAATTAATTCATTCTTTCAGAAAACATTTATTGGGGATCCATGATCCCTCGAGCCTGGAGATTGCATGTACATAGTGGTCTCAGTGTTGTGAGAGTCGTGGGGAAGGTGGGTATGGGAGCACACAGATGCAGCGTGCCTGTTCTGTATCAGGAACACAGTGTGCGTGAGCCCGGGGGTAAGCAGGGACCTCCCTCCTCCTGGACAGCTGGGCAGGCTCCCAGCCGAAGGGATGCTGGGACCTGGGCTCACAGAGAAGTGGCTTGACCAAACCCTTGAAACGTGCCCGTTTGCATGCACTGACTTTTGTACTTCATGGGTTTTTCCGTTAAAGTAATATCCATTCAGACCAGAAATCTGGGGGGAAGAAACAGTAGATGAAGAAAAAGAAAAAAAGCAAAAATGACCTATAATCATGTCACCTGAGATCACCATCGTTAACATTTCAGCACTTTTCCTTTGGTCTTTTATATATTGGTTACAAAACTGGGATCATCAGTGTACAAAGCTATTAATATTTTGTTAGCATCTTTCGTATTATCAAATACACTTCACTGTCATTATTATCGATGGTTGCATAGCATTATGGGAGAACTTTCATTTATTCAAGTATCATTCTATTGTAGATTTCCGTATATGTATATATGTGTATGTGTGTGTGGGTGTATATATATATTGCTACTATAAACTTATAATTCCGGCCGGAGGCAGTGGCTCACGCCTGTAATCCTAGCACTCCGGGAGGCCAAGGTGGGAGGATCACTTGAGGTCAGGAGTTTGAGACCAGCCTGAGCAAAAGCAAGACCCCATCTCCACCAAAAATAGAAAAAATTAGCCAGACATAGTGGCCTGTGCCTGTAATCCCAACTACTCAGGAGGCTGAGGCAGGAGGATTGCTTGAGAGTGGGAGTTTGAGGTTGCTGCGAGCTGGGCTGCCGCCACTGCACTCTAGCCAGGGCTAGAAAAATAAATAAATAAACTTATAATTTCATCTTTATGAAATTCCATATTTATTCCCTTAAAATAAATTCCCAGAAGTGAGACTGTTGAATCATAACATATGCCAAATTTACAGCTTTTGATAATTACAGTTTTGACACCCCAGAGAGTTTATCCTCATTTATCCTTCTCAGCCGCACATGAGAGCTGTCTTTTCTCCCACGGTCTCAACGTTATGTGCTGCGTTATTTGCCAATTATATAGACAGAAACAGGAAATCGCATTGCTGTTTGATTTTATTTTTCTTTGGTTCCCAGTGTGGTGACTTACTTTCTAATGACAGCTTTCACCTCTAAGCCTCACAACCTTCTTGCCTGTGCCTGCACTTTCTCAAAGAATGAAAACAATGCGTTATTAATATTCTATTCTAAGCCCTGAGCAAAGGTCACAGAGAACAAACTGTCCGCAAATGACAAATGTCATTTGGCTTCCGTCTCCGTGTCTCTAGCGGCATCAACAGGGACAAGTCTTTTTTCCAGAGCTCTGGTTGGAAGCTACCAAGCCTCTCATCTCTGTTACCTCATGTCGCCACCCAAAATTCAGCCCCCCTGGCTTCTGTCCACTGGTCCCCACGCTGCTGTGTGTGTCCTCTCACCATTTCACCCTCAGCCTCCCACCACTGCCCTCCCTCTCAGCTCCCTCTGCGTGCTCTGGAATCCCAGTTCCACAGCCAGCAAGCACACGCCCTTGGTCACTGCCCAGCAGGCTGTCTTCACTTCTTCCCTCCGCAGAGACGGTGGCTGTCCTCTGAGGGCACTTATGCTGTGGCCCTTTCAAGTGGAGGGTGTTAATCCCCCCGGCTCCCCCTCATATCCTACATAACTCAGGGCCAGGAAGAGTCTGGCGTTCTTTCCGTTCTCTACTGTGGCTTCCAAACCATGACTTGTCCACTCTCCATGAGAGTCCCTGTGCCTCCCAGCGCTTCCTCTTTGTGTCCCCAGCCCATTCTCTCACTCTACATAATCTCTCCCTCAGAGATCTCATTCCGCCACAAGCCTCCAATACTCTGTGGTGGAGTCCCCTCCTCTCCTACCCTCTGGTTTGGGGCACTGCATTTTGGCATGGAGATCATGAGACTCAGGCTTTTCGTCCCTCCGGCTGGGAAGTCATCTTCTGTCCCCTGAGTTATCCAAGAGAGCAGGGCCAGGCCAGGGCCAATGAGCAATGGCTGTTGCCCACTTCCTTCTCCAGCTTTCCCCAGGTTGGCTGTCTACGCGAGATGTCAGTGGGCATCTAAGTATTTCTTCCTGAAGGGTTCAAGGAAGCTAGACTGTTAGTTGATCTGATATGACAATTTGGCTAACCTGGTACTACCAGAGGAGCTCAATGTCTTGCTGTTGAGGCATTAGAAGAGCCTCATGTTTAAACGTTCCCTTATTTCCTCGGTCCTTCTGCGTCCCTGGTCCTCCTCTTTTGGTCCCACGTGCAGCTTTCAACTCCTTCTTCCATCTTGTATTCCAGCCTCTCTCCCTCTGGACAGTCTACCCTTCCTCATATCATAATGGAGCCCTAATGGGATGTCTCTTCCTGGTTCTGGAGATTCTGGTAGCACCAAGCATCATCGCTAGTCAATCTAGATGGGCTTTCCCTCTGCTCAGGCTTACCTTGGCTCTGGGTGTGGGAGGCCTGAGCTCTAGACCAGCTGCCTGAGGTGGTGGGGGTGAGGGACAGCAGTGGATGCTTTGACCCTGATTAATCTCTCCCTTTGCAATAGCTCCTCAGCTGTCAAAGGGCAAGCATGGTTTGTAAGTATCACTTTCTTTCAAAGCCCAAACGGTCCACTCTTACCTAAGTAACATATAGTCCTCCTATAAACGTAACGTCAGTCCTACTCCTTGCAGAATGTAGCCTGGCCGTGTTGCTGCACGCTTCTCTCCTGAGCTGTCACCCTGAGGTTCCTTTTCTTTGTACTTCTGAGTTAGTTTTGTCATTTTTTTTTTTTTTGTATCCCATATCTTTCCCTTTCTTAGTTCTCGCCCTCTTTTTGATGAGTAAATTCCTCAGAAAGGGTTCATGAGAGGTAAATTTTCCAAATCTTTAAATGTCTGAAAATGTATTTGTTTTTGCCCCTGCACATGCTGGCCCAGTTGACTCAGTAAAATTCTAGGTTACGAATAATTCCCTTCTGAAGTTTAAAGGCTTTGTTCCATTATCTTTGAACACCTAGTGTTGCAGATGGGAAGTCTGATGCCAATCCGATTGTCACTCCTTCACAGGTATGTCATATTTTTTCTCTCTCTAGGAACTTGTACGAATGTCTTTGTGTCCTTGGACTTCTGAAATTCCATGATGATATATCTTCAAATGGTTCTCCTTGCATCCCTCTGGCTCCCTTTCGATCTGAAGACTTGTGTCTCTCTCTAACTCTGAGAAATTCTCCTCTGTGATAATTCCATCCTATCCACTTTCTCTGTTCCCTCTTCCTGAAGCTCTGAACACTTGGCAGCTGGACCTCCTGGACCTATCCTCTGTGTTTTCAGTCCTCTTCTCTCATTTTCTGTCACTGTCTTTTTGGTCTGTATTCTGGGACATTTCCTTTACTTTTAATTTCCAACCCTTCTATTGAATGCTTATTTTCACAACCATATTCTTCATTTAAAAGAGCTCTTCCTTGTTCTCTTTTTGTTGTTCTTTTTTCAAAGCACTGTGTTCTCAACTTATGAGTGCCGTATGTCACCTGGATTTTCTTAAGATACTACTGATTGGAAGTTTAAAGATTATAGATCTGCTGTTTCTTAAATTAGCTCTGCTTCCTAAGGAGACTTTTTAAAATTTTTTTAATCTTATCTTTGTTTATCTCGTTCACACCACTAGTTTTCTTCATATGTATACTGATCCTTGATTATACATATTTAAAAAGTAAAGGCTAGGTTGATTTTTCCAGGTAGCAGATGTGGATTAGCTCTGTTGTTGTTATATACAGATATCTTGGCCCACTAGGTCTCTCCCATGAATAAGAAGTTGAGTACATTGCAGAGGTGGGCAGGCAAAGGGACAGCCTGTCGACCAGGAGACCATAAACCCTAGAATTAAAAGAGCTTTCCTCTGAGATGCCACCTCCCACCATAGCAGCCCTAATTCTCTCAAGGGGGTTCCCCTTAAGTGGGGAAGGAAACCCTCTCTATTTTTGGAGAGTAGATGCGTGACTGCCTCTATACTGCATTTGTGGGAACAGATGGAGAATTGGTCTCACCCTGAGGCTCCCTCCCATATATGTGGGGCTGCAGCTTCTTTGCTCTATATAATCCATCAACATACTTCTGTCTTCCAGTTTTTTTAAATCCCTTCTGCTGATAACCATCCCATTTTCTTTTTTATTATGAGGCTTTTCCCTTTTATAAGTTTTTACTATAATTTTATTAGGACCTTGGGAGGAGAGGAAAGAAAAACATAGTCTCAGAAAACCACTTTAAATCAGCAACGCTCATGTTGCTCTGTTTTCCTTGGCTAGCTCTTTCCTGTGGGCTTCCTGAGGCCCCCAAGAATGGAATGGTGTTTGGCAAGGAGTACACAGTGGGAACCAAGGCTGTGTACAGCTGCAGTGAAGGCTACCACCTCCAGGAAGGCGCCGAGGCCACTGCGGAGTGTCTGGACACAGGCCTGTGGAGCAACCGCAATGTCCCTCCGAAGTGTGTCCGTGAGTCCTTGGGCACTGGAGGTGGATGTAAGGAAGGGTGGGGTGGGCAGCTGAAAAGATTCCCGCACGGAGTGAGCTAAAAGCACAGTCATGAGGAAAACCCATGCGTGTGGAGGCTGGGGCATTCAGGGAGAGGAGACAGGAGCCAAACCTGCTCTCAAAGCACTGATAGACCATTGTGCCCTGAGATGCTTCCACAAACCACCATGGAACTCATGAATGACCTGGTCCACTTCCTTTTAGATGAAGAGACTGTCAGAAAGTTTGCCTGACTGTCCCTTGGTCACAAAACTCTAAAATAACAACTTCTAGGCCAGAGTCACAAACTGGCAGGTGACTGGGCCATATCCAGTCCAAAGACAGAGGTGTTTGTTTTGTTTTATTTGGCCTACATTGTGCTTTATAACAGATTTTGAATTGCTTTGAAACATTTTCAAATCAGAAAATTGCACATAAAAAATCCAGATTTCTGACTTCTCTTGCAAAATGAAGATCTAACCAAATGGCACTTGCAGTCTCACATCCAGCACTCACCATGGACAGAGAACCACCTTCCTTTTTCTAGATTATTTTTTGGCAGATCTGTGCTTCTCAGTTTGCCACATCCCCCCACCCAATCCATGTCATTCATTTACCAAACCTACCTGCGGACTGGAGATTCTCGGACTCATGATTACTGCTTTAAGGCCTCCAAGTCCCTAGATCGGGGCTCCGGCAGTGTCTTCCACAATTAATTAATTAATCCTGCTCCCTGCTCCTTGTTCCCCCAGCTGTGGCCTGTCCTGATGTCAGCAGCATCGGCGTGGAGCATGGCCGATGGAGGCTCATCTTTGAGACACAGTACCAGTTCCAGGCCCAGCTGATGCTGGTCTGTGACCCTGGCTACTACTACACTGGCCAGAGGGTCATCCGCTGTCAGGCCAATGGCAAATGGAGCCTTGGGGACTCTATGCCCACCTGCCAAAGTAAGCCCAGGAGGGGAGGGTGGGCAGGTGTGGTGGAGTGCCTCCCATGTGAACTGTCTCACGCATGGGATGACTTGGGAGGGGAAAGGGGGTATCAGGGTACCAGGGACTGCAGGGTACCTCTTTGTGTACACTCACCCAGAATCAGGAGTTGGGAAACTGCCTACTCCTTTAAGGAAGTATTAATACTTCTTAGCACCTTGTCATCTTATTAAAAGCTACCATTGTCCAGACGAGCATCTACTAATTCCTTTACTGAACATTCATTGGGCTCCTACTGTATGCCCTATATGCCAGATACTGCAGAGATATGAAGGTAAAAGGTTGCGGTTCCTGCCCACAAGGAGTTTTATGGTCTACAGGAGAAGCAGGCAAATAAAGAAGCAATGGCAATGTGGTGTGATAAGACCTGAAATTGCAGTGTGTGTAGGAAGAATGAGCATAGCACAGGGGACAGGCCACCTAAGTGCAACCTAAGACTGTCTGCCTTTCCTTCTCCACTGTTCATTGTTTTTCTTTGGTTCTTGAATATAGTTTCAAAGGTCAGGGCCCCTGGGAAGCAGCTGAGACAGAGGCTTACTAGGGAGTGCTCTTGGGGTCACCACCTGCAGAGGGGAAAGGAAGGGAAGGGAAGCAGGCGGGGCAGAGGAGAAGTCGAGCTCTGATGCGGCATCAGTGAAAGCCTTAGCTGACCCCCACCCCACCCCCAAGGAGCTCTGAAGCTGGGGTGGCCCTTCAGAATTGTCACAAGTTGGGGCAAGACCAGTCACTGGATGCAGGCTGGCCCAGGGAGGGAGAACGAACTTAGAACTTAGAGGAGAGGACTCTTGAACCAAGGCAACCTGAAGAGGGCTAAGAGCTGAGGGGGTTTGCCAGCAGCTGGGGCAGTAAGTCCTTTGCTCCTAAAAGGACGGGCTCTGAGCGGCTCACCACACATCCACCATGATAGGGACGCGCTCATAAGACTTAGGTAATCAGAGAGGATAGAGGAAGTAAGTGAATGTAAAGAGGTAGAAGGAAGAGGCTGGTCAGTGAGAAGTGGGAGTTTGAGACTGGGTGGGAGGAGTGGAGTCTTCCAGCACCCGTCATCCAATACTCTGCGTCTTTATACACGGTGTATAAAGTGGAATGGAACCAGGTGTGGCAGAGTAAAAGTCCCAAACATGTGACAGCCTCGCTGCGATGCAGCCACTCCCATTTCAGCGCAGCCTGAGTGGTTGGCCTCACCGCACACTCAGCCAGAGGCTCTGGGCAGTGCTTGGTGGTGAAGGGGCGCGAGGCTGCTGCTGAGCTCAGCAAAAAAGGACAACAGCGTTGGTTTGCAGTGTGCGCCCCGGGCACTAAGGAGCAGGCAGAGTCGCCATCTCTTCCCGACAGTGCTCGTCTGAACCACCCGAGGAGTTTTTAAGAATGCACATGTCTGGGCCCTATGTCCAGAGATTGTGGGTCGTGAGTCTCCAGTGCAGCCTGGGGATTTTAAAAGCTCCTCAGAGCCGGGCGTAGTGGCTCACACCTGTAATCCCAGCTGCTCTGGGGGCTCCTGGCGGCCAGGAGTTCGAGACCAGCCTGGGTGCTCCTCAGATGATTCTGGAGACACGTCCAGTTGCAATGTCACATCACACGAGTCAGCGTCACCGCCCGTATTCTGGTCAGGAGTTCTGGTAGGGCAAAGTCAAACAGATCTTATTGCCGTCATTATTCTTGAAAATCAGAGGCAGCACGTGGCCCTCCTCTTGGGGCTGGCTTACTGGGCGTTTTGTGATCCTTCTAGTCATCTCCTGTGGAGAGCTCCCCCTCCCCCCCAACGGGCACCGCATCGGGACCCTGTCCGTCTACGGGGCAACAGCCATCTTCTCCTGCAATTCTGGATACACACTGGTGGGCTCCAGGGTGCGGGAGTGCATGGCCAACGGGCTCTGGAGTGGCTCTGAAGTCCGCTGCCTGGGTGAGTGACCTCGCCGGGCCTATCCCGCCCATCTTTCCTCCTCAGGGCAGGTTATATCTTTCCAAAGCTGGGATAGGTCTTTGAACAGTATCATTTTATCTACTGACATAAAATGTTTAATCCAAACATCGACTATTGGGCATCTAGCATGACTAAAACCCTGAACTAGCTTCTCTAGGGCACCCAAAAGGGTGAGAAGAGCTTTAAGTCTGATGAGACAAGCCTCTGAGAGGTTCTCCTTCCAATCAGAAAGACAATCCCCTCTTACTGGCCCTTATATAATGAACCCCAGTCCCCACCTCTGGGAAACTTGCAGAGACACATTCCTGCAACACACTGAAAATATCTTTTATATTATACATTAGCAAATTTTACAGACAGTATATACATATATACATAAACACACGGACAAACACATACACACACACACATACACTAAGCAAATGACAAGCATAAAAACAACCTGGCTTACAAAGGACAAAGTTATCATTTCCCCATGGCTAATCCACTTCCTGCCTGAGCCTTACCTTCTAAGGTTCTCTCTCCTCTCTCTCCTTTCTCAGACCCCTCAAGTCCAAAACAGGGTCCCAGCCTCACAAACCTAACAGAACAGATTAGATGGTCCATCCCGGAGTGAACAGTGCTGTCCCCGACTGTCCTGGGCCCCCGTTAGGGGCACAGTCATGGGTTTTTCCACACAGCCAAAGGAAGCTGGTGGAAACGCCGGGAATATACCCTTTCCAAACCCCACTTCATAAAAACTCACCTAGGTGCCACTCAAGGAGCAGGAAGTATGAATTTAGCCAAAACAGCTGTTTTCACATGGTTGTTTTCAACACAACTAGGCTTCAGCTGCCTTAATGTAGACACAGGTGCCCCCTACAGAGTGGATGCTCAGTCAGTTCTGGTTGATAAGAAAGGCAGGGGGATGATCCCAGAGGCAGGAAAGTAACAGTGATCAGTTTCCACCCCTGTACAGAGACAGAAACTAAAGCTCGGAAACGGATGGCCATTTGGGATGCAACTTTGGCATTTGGGGTTGCCAAGTCCTCAACACCATTTCTTTCGTGCCCAAGATTCCTGAAGTCACCCTTGAATTGCTACTCCCAGCGGGCGGTGGGACAGGCGATGGGTGGTTGGATGCTTGGTCCTTTTCCCCACCATGCCTGTCTCTCCCCACCCTGACCAAGCTGCACCTCGTTTTTCTGTAAGCTCGTGTTTGATTCACTCTCCTCCCCATGCCCCACCAAAGCTGGACACTGCGGGACTCCGGAGCCCATCGTCAACGGCCACATCAACGGGGAGAACTACAGCTACCGCGGCAGCGTGGTGTACCAGTGCAACGCAGGCTTCCGCCTCATCGGCATGTCCGTGCGCATCTGCCAGCAGGACCACCACTGGTCGGGCAAGACCCCTTTCTGTGTGCGTAAGTACGTCATCCGCTCTCCCTCGTCACGGGGCTCAGACTCCACACGGACGTCTCCCTTTTTCTCTTGATTAGATTAGCTGGGGGTCTTGCACATTCGTTACTTTGTTTTCAAAGATGACATCATTCCATGGATCGTTTTCAGTTCTCTGCATCATTAATCACTGCGTTCTCCTTTATTGTTTATTTCCTTCCTTGTGATTTCTTTTGGTTTATTTTTTTGTTC
>NW_012142523.1:2539668-2545379 GCF_000956105.1 Propithecus coquereli | reverse complement strand
GCTGTGTTATTTGGTGCATGGATATTCATAACTATTGTATCTCCTTTGCTAATTGTGGGTTTTAGCCTTTAAAAATGACTTCTTTATCACTTTTAATATTTTTTGGTGTGAATTTTACCTTCCTTGATATTAGGCTTGCAACCTCTAACTTTCATTCTTTTGCCTGGTATACATTTGGCCATTCATTTATTTGAGTCTTCCTGAATCTTTTAAATTAAGTGTGACTCTTATATACAGCATAGATTGGGCCTTGCCTTGTGAGCTAATTTGAAAATCTTTTTCTTTTAGTAGGTTGCTTAAACTCATTCACATATATCGATATGACTGATATGTTTGGTCTTAATTCTGTCATGTTTTATGCAATTATTGTGTGTAAAATATATTTAGCGTATTTCTCTGTATCATGTGCTTTCTTTGCTTTTTTTCCCATTTCTTTTGGTATTTAAGAAAGTTGTATATTTGTTCTATTGTTTACTTTTGTACTTGTAACATTTTAATGCCATTAGCCCCCTGTTTTCTTATTCAACCTTTTATTATCTAGTTTGTCAATTTTTAATAGTATCCTTTGACTTTCACCTATTGGCTGTACAACAATCAATGAGCTTATCTCCCTCCTTTCACTTTCCATTTTTAGTTGCATTATTTCTACTTTTTCAGACCATAAAACATTATTATAGTGTTTATATGTTATTATTCTACCCTCTGCCCTCACTTTTATTTTATTCCCAGATCTATAATTAAATATATTAAAAGCTCACCTATGCTGCTAATGTTTTCCCAGTTATCTCTTAATAGGATCCAACTTAGTCTATAGCAGAATCCTCAATAAGGCTTCTTTTGCATAATATTCTCCATGTTCTTACATGTTTAAAACTGTTTTTCTATACATTAAGACTTAAAGGACAGCTGGATTGGAAATAAAAGCCTTGGTCACCATTTCTTTCTTTGACTTTCCTAAAAATTCTCCTTAATCATTATTTTGCTTTGCATATTACTAGTTATTTCCCTCTTGCACCATGCTTTTTTTAATTGTATATATTTAAGGTGTACAACATGTATTTTAATATATATTCAAAGAAAAACGATTACTACAGTCAAGCAAATGAATATGTCCATCTCCTCACATAGTTACCTTTGTGTTGGGGGAGGTGGGTGAGAACACCTGAATCTACTCTTTAGGAAATTTCCAGTGTACAATACAGTATTACTAACTGTAGTCATGCTGTACATTAGACCTCTAGCCTATTCACCCTACATAACTGCAATTTTGTATCCTTTGTCCTCCATTTTTTGTCTGTTTGTTTCTCTTTTGTCTTGCATAACCCTAGATTTTCCCATCTTTGCTTCTTTTTCCCTTTATCACTCAGAGGATGTCTCTTTCTCTTCTTCCAGAAGCAATGGGGGAGAATCACACACATGTTCATGTACCTTTCCTGTAGTCGTGCACTGACGACCAGAATTCCTTTTCAATGCATTCACATTTAAGATGGACTTTCTCTTTCTAGCGGTGATTTGAGTTCAGTATTAGGCCTCCTCACCTCTTCCTCTCATCTTTTCCATACAGTCTTGCTGTCCACAAAAGCTTGCCACGGAAGCATGAGGAATAACTCTGCCTGGGTTTAGTGTTTATTTCTCTACTTACATGTAAAGTCTGTAGCATTCTCTGCCTTCCAGTTATACTGCAGGCCTGAGTTTTCTATTCTTCTATTTGTTCTTCTTGTTCATCTGCATTTTTTTTTTTTTTGGATTTAAGACCACCATTATCTTTGGCTGCCTAGAAGTAATTTGGAAAATTCTTCACTTTTTAAATTTTGAAATAAGCCTGTATATAAAGTGCAGGTTTTTCTTCTTAATTTTTGTAAGGCAGGTTTTTGTTTTTAGTTCTTCATTTGGCTTTTCATATATGGGATAGGGCCATAAAATAATGAGACTTGCTCAATAAATAATGCATGAAAATTAGTCTTAATAACTTCTTAAGTATCAGCTTTACGGAAAGCAAGATCCAAGCTGGGCACAGTGGTGTATGCCTGTAATTCCAGCCACTCAGAAGGCTGATCCCTTGAGCCCAGGAGTTCAAGACCAGCCTGGGCAACATAGAAAGACCCCATCTTAGAAAAAAAAAAAAAGAAGGCAAGACCCATCTATATTCAGTACTACCCGTTCAGATGTGTCTAAACAAAGGATATTTAGTTTCATCCAAAAGATGCAAATTCAAATGCCTTCAGGAAATTGGCACACAATACGTGTGAAAGGATTTAGGGAATAATAATAGAGAATGTTGGAGAATATCTGCCTGGCCCTGACATTGGATTTTAGACTGGACTGTATTAAAAGGCAGCGTGTGAAGTAGTCAGGCACTCAGATGGGGCCCAGATTGCCTGAGTCCACAGCTCACCTCCACCCCAGATATCCTGTGGCCATGTGACTGTAGAAAAGTCAGTTTACCTCCCTTGGTCTCAGCCTTCTCATCTATAAAAAGCAGGTACCTCAAAGGCTATCGTGAGGATTAAATAAATCAATACATGTAAAATGGTTAGAATGGTGCCTGATACAGACGTCGAGCAGCAGCAGCTGTCGTCCTTGTTGTCGTCGTTGTTGTTGTCATGATAATGCTGCTGATGATGTTGGAGGTGGTGGGGACGCTGACTCCCTGCCCCGTCACAGAATCCAGGATCTCTCACACCGAGCCCAAGTATCTTGAGGAGGAAGGCAAGAGGAAAAGAACAGATGCTTGTAGCGTTTCCTCTGTGCTAGGCACTGCGTTAGCTGCCATCACATACAAATTCAAGGTTTCCAGTGTCAGCCAGACTCTCAGAACCTCCCAGCTCTCCCCAGTGGTCCCTCTCGCCCGACATAGCGATTTCACAAGTCCACTTCTTTTCTGAAGACCCGTACTCCACAGCCTCTAGCTATATTCTCAGCACACAACTAAAGTGAAGAGTTAAGGTAGCCTGGAGTCAGAAGCTGGGTTCAAAACTCAGATGAGTTTAGAAACTGTGCCACTCGAACAAGTCTCTTGACTCCTCTGAAATTCTGTTTTTTTGTGGGGATAATGATGGTTCCTGCCTCATGGGGTTGTGAGGATGAAATGAGTCCATGCATGGAAACCCCGGCAATTACCAGCTAACCGTGCAATATTGCTTTCCATTTTGCACAGATGATAGAAGCCATCAGACAGTAACTCCTTCCACTTTCTGCTCCCCTACCCACACATCCATCCCGTCTGCGATCATCCTTGCCCTCTTCCCTCCCACCTCAGCAGAAGAGTCTCTCCCAGCCCAAGGCTAACCGCCCCACCACCTCTGACTCTCCCTCCCTCCTGTCCCCTTAGTGAGCTCAGCCTAGTTGTAACCCCCTCCTCTGTTACCACTGACCTTCCCTTTCTACTGTTTCTCTCAGCCCGTGAGACCATACTCAATAAACATTTACTTAACACCTACTATGTGCCAGGCACATGTTAGGAGTTGTGGATAAACATGAATTGAATGCATCATAGTCTATGCCCTCAGGAAAGGCAGGTCTAGATGTTCCTGTGCACACGACCCTACGAAGTGCTCAAGCCTCCTGAGGACCCTGCTTTCCCTCCGTTGGTGCCTAATCCTTCTGCCCATTACAGCCTGTATTAGTTCAGCGTTCTGCAGAGAAACAACCAATAAGATGTGTGTGTATATACAGAGAGGTTTATTTTAAGGAATTGGCTCACTCAATTGTGGATACTGACAAGTCCAAAGTCTACAATGTAGCCTGCAGGCTGGAGACCCAGGAAGGAGCTGCAGTTCAAGTTTGAAAGCAGTCTTCTGGCCAAATTCCCTCTTCTTCCAGGGATGCCAGTCTTTTTCTTTTTTCTTTTCTTTTCTTTTTTTTTTTTTTTTTTTGAGACAGGGTCTCACTCTGTTGCCTGAGCTAGAGTGCAGTGGCTTCATCAGAGCTCACTGCGGCCTCAAACTCTTGGGCTCAAGCAATTCTCCTGCCTCAGCCTCCCAAGTAGCTGGGACTACAGGTGTGCACCACGACCCCCAGATAATTTTTCTAGTTTTTGTAGAGATGAGATCTCACTATGTTGCTCAGGCTGGCCTCAAACTCCTGACTTCAAACAATCCTCCCACCTTGGCCTCCCAAAGTGCTGGGATTACAGGTGTAACCGTGCCTGGCCCAGTCTTTTTCTGTAAAGGCCTTCAACTGATCAGATGAGTCCCACCCACAAGGTGGATGGTAACCTACTTTACTCAAAGTCTTCTAATTTAAATGTTAATCTCATCTAAAACACACCTTCACAGCAATATCTAGAATAACGTTTGACCATATATCTGGGTACCATGGCCTAGCCGAGTTGGCACATAACATTAACCATCGCACGGCTGTGCTATTGCGAAGAGTTGCCTGCACTAATTGCTTCCACCTGTCCCTCTCAGTCACAGCAAAGCCACTGCACTCTGAGTTCTGTCCTCTCCCCCAGTTCTAGCCAGAAAGAGCCTCTGTCCCAGGCAGCAGGAGCTCTGGTCCTAGGCCATGTTCCAGACCCTCAAGCCTCCGCTGCCCAAGAGCTGCAGGGCAGGAATCTGAGAAGCATTCGGCAAAGCTCTGCAGCACACAGAAAGCCCAGGCAGCAGAAATAAGATAGGACTGAGCACTTGGACCACAGAGAGCTGCAGTCCAAGCCTAACGCCCCATGGGAAGTCACAGAATGATTTCTCTCAAGTAGTCCAAGCTATGGACATGCCTTCAAGGAAGATGGAATGTCCCCATGACAACTTCAGGAAATAAAGGTTTTACATCAAAAGAGACCAAAGTTAGACTTAGGACTGAACTTCACCAATGTGCATGAGAGATGCCAGGTGAGAAGAGAATGAACTTGGAGGGTGTGGAATAATAGGAGGGCTCACCTGTCTTCTGTTTTGCTTACAGCAATCACCTGTGGACACCCAGGCAACCCTATCAATGGCCTCACTCAGGGCAACCAGTTCAACCTCAACGATGTGGTCAAGTTTGTTTGCAACCCTGGGTATGTGGCTGAGGGGGCTGCTAGGTCCCAGTGCCTGGCCAACGGGCAGTGGAGCGACACGCTGCCCACCTGCAGAAGTGAGTCACTCTTCTCTCCCACTCCACTCCCCACTGCCTCTGCCATCTGTGGTTGTGTAGCCCAGGAGCAGAAGCCAATGAAGTCAGTCCTGGCATCATTCTGGTCGGATAGGGGAGACCTGGGGCAAAGAAGGGTCTGAAATGGGGACTGTGTCAATTCATAGATACAGCTGTGTAAAGTTCATCATGGATTATATCAGGAAAGCGAAACTTAGTTTCAACTTTCAGGTCTTCTTGTTTACATTTCATAGAACAAATAAATTATCATTATCATATAGAGCCCATTCTTTAAACAAACAAACAAACAAACAGAGGTTTATTTTCCTCACATAAACAGGAAATTTAGAAGTAGTATCCTTTCTGCAGCTGCTCAGTGAGGTCAAGAGCAATATCTTGGTCTTTCCTCATGGTTGCAGAATGGCTGCTACAGCTCCTTTGTAACCACATTTAATAGATCCGCATTCTTGATGGAAATGTTTAAGTAGCAGAAGGGTTGGCATGAAAAATAAAAAGCAGAGTGTCTAAGAGTTGAGATGAAGAGGTAAGGAGGGGGTGGCAAAAAAGCACAAAGAAGAAACCAAGACTCAGCCGGCGGGCTGGGTAAAGGGTGTGCTGGCCCCACTTGGACTGTT